>NC_045476.1:106266433-106581488 GCF_009650955.1 Corvus moneduloides | reverse complement strand
TGAAATCTGTGGAGTCAATAATTCTTCCAAAATATTTTTAACACATCAATTATTAATTTCACTTTTATATTCAGTGGCTTTCTACTGATGGCTTTATAGCTATATGTTGTTGTGGTAGAGAGGATAGGAGGAAGTGATGAGGTATATAAAGCCAAGAAAAATCGTTAGAAATATTTAAGTAGGGAATCCTTGCCTCTCTTGTATATTTCAATTTAAATATTGACATCTTATCTTCAGAAATGTAAATCTTTGATAAGAAACTGAATGCAGGCTAACATGTTGTGGTGGCCGATTAGCCTGTGGCACAAGGGACAGAGAGAGCTCTTGGTAAGACAGTCTTTGGTGCCAGAGACTTACCAGTCATCGTGAGGGAAAGAAGCCTCTCCCAGGATGCCTTGTTCTGTTATGGTCATCTACCCCAGTTCAGCTTCCCCGGTTGGCTGTTGGCCCTTGCCCATCACCACTCCCCCGCAGCTTTCCCACTGGTCCCTGTTCCTTAGTCCCGCCTTTTTCCGCCCCCAGATAAAACTCTGAATTTGCCATTATTCTCATCTTTGCCTCTGGAACCTTTGACAGTGTAGAAGTAATAAATGCTCCTGTTGGAACCCATGCAAAGAACCTGCCTGCCTCTTTGCTACTGACAATATTACTGAAGATATCTGTGCATCTGTGCATGCATGCATGTGAGCCACAGAGCTGGACTGAGACAGTAATAACATGTAAAATATTTTAATAAATAGTGTGAAAGTTCAGGTACTGACTGCTAGCTTGCAATAAGCAAAAAACCTACTTCTAACATCAGATAGATGAGTCACCACATGAAACCTCTGGTCACTGAAGAGTGTCTCATAAACTGTGACTAGGACATTGCACTTTGTAGATAGCATATCTGAGTAGTCTTTTTGGTATTAGAAACTTTACCCACAAACTCGATATATTTCTTTTCACTTTCCTTTCTTATCCAGAAAGTGAAATACTGGCCCTTGATCACTGTGCCCTAACCCATAGGAATAGCTGTGTTTCAACAATGGACAGGGATCCTTGTGTGCAAATTTCTCATCCTAAACCACGTCCAATAATTTTGTTTGGCTTAAATGAAAAGTAAAATAGAAATACTATAAACTAAAGGACTGTGATTTGGTTTTGCACTTTTTTTTCCTTTCCCAAGAGTGGGCCTAAATAAAAATTAAGGTCCAAATACTACACATTTGCAATCTCTCTAATACTGAAGAGAACTTAATAGGACCATTCATCTAACCTTTTTTTTTTTTCTTTTTAATGTATTTTTTTTAACTAGAAAAATACTTTTTAATAAAATTTGTGATTTGAAAATTTTAGAAAAAAGAAAATATAATCAAATTTGGAAAATATTTGGAGTTTTTTTAATCTCAAAGAGAAAAATATGCTGAAATTGTTTCCTTTTCAAGGAAAATATGTGGTCTTTCACTCTTGGTATTCAAAATATGGTAACATCTGATTTTATTTGTCTGTAAAAGAAACAAAATATTTGAAGAGAGCTTGAAAATGAAAGAAAAAGCACTTTACTTAAAGTCTCTTCAGGGAAGCAAATATAATTCATAACCAGATATGTGCAGGGAATGTAGACACAGGTCAGGTTTAAAGAAAATATAGCCACAAAACCAGAATGAAAGACATTTGTCTAATTTATGTCAAAGGCCCAACACAACAACTTTGAATGTATGTGGGAGAACAAAAATAATACATGCAGAGGGCTTAAAGTTCCTTATGATGTTTCTTAACATAAATTGTGGAGGAGTAGAAAGATGTGCAGTGTATTGAAACTCCAAGGACCTGCAAGTACCACCCCTCCTTAAAGACCCTTAGTTAGAAGTGTTCTAAACCATCTCTTTACATGATTGTCCTAAAAAAACAATATACTTGAAACATTAAGTGACAAGCTGATATTGAAGATCAAGTTTCTCTGCTCTGGCAGCTGTTAATTGAAGAATACTTTTTATTTTGCTTTCTGTCTTCTATAGACATTTTCCCCTGCCAGGGTGGATGTGTTGGTAATCATTTGTACTGGTTCCAACTCAGCTGACAGAAAGGCAACACTCTTGTCAGTTTGCACACTATAAATGCTTGTCAAACCTATGAAAAACATCAAAAACACTAGCTAACACAGTCTTGACACACCCCCAAAAATACCTGTCTTCACCACAGTCATTTTGTATGTCTTACAAATAGGAGGCCAAAACATGATACACCTGAAGTACTGGTCAAAACCTGACAGAAGTGAACTGTCTTCCTCACTGTTTCTATCTAAACATTTTTAACTTGAAGAAACTATGGTTTTGACTTTCCTACTCTAAATAAGAATGATTTTCTCTATCGTTGTTGAACACTTAAATAAATACACTAACTTACTAAATATATTTAATCTTTATTGTACAAAAAGAGAGGTATTTTTATGCTGTATTTGATAATATTTACAGATATGAAAAATTAATTAATTTCAATTTTTCTATTCCAAGCACCCATGTGGAAAAAAAGCGCAAAATGTAGCACAGGATACCAAGTAGCAGATCTCTTTTCCATTTATTTCTATATAGCGAATTGCAATATTCTTAATTTCAAAGTATACTTCTTGTGCAGGTTAGACAAATCTTTTCAAAGAATCAAATTTCAGTGTGCATAATGAAGCAGCTTTGAACCCTGCTCTGACAGCTTCCCAATACAGATTTGAGAAGTTGGTGATATCCTATGTGTAGGCAAGAGACTACAGAAAATTTAACCTTCTCTTGAAAAAATTTTGCTCAGCAGTAATGATATGAAACCTGTAGTACCATAGGAAATGACATTTTGTAATCCTAATCATAATTCTTTGAAGATCGATCCTAAAAGCAAAAAGGTGTTGATTATACCCTTTTCTTCTCCCAGTGGTAATTATATTCTTTTGAAGGCACTAGGCTGCAGTTTTCCTCAACACCTACAACACACCATAGTTCAAGTACAAAATAATATTTGCATCTACCACAGTTCAAGTACAAAATAATGCCGGTGTGTCAAAACATGGGATAATACACTGAAGGATTTTGCATAACAAGAAAGAGTGAACAAGTCTGTACAATTTTCTTGTGCAGAATCTTTTTTTTTTTTTTTTTTTTTGCAAAGTGGCTGTCATCTCCCCAAAACTATTCTTTTTATTTCCTTCCATCTTAGCTTCACATAAGTGTTCTTTCTTTGTCTCACACACATTTACATCTCTACTTGCCTATCACTTACCCACCTATATCTGACTGCACATTCATTGATGATAATTTTGGTAAATTATAGTGACAGGCTATTCAACATTATCTGAAAGAGCACAAGATATAGGGCACATTTTTTTCCCAATAAAATGATTAACAATGTAATGGTTTTATCTTTAAAATCCCCAATTTCCAGACTATTGGAAAGAGTTAGGGAAGATTAACTAGCAGTTTTAATTAATGTTCATTTTATGAAAGTGCTCAGACTTAAAAATATGCAGAATTCCACTGGCCTCTGTAAGGGAATACCTGAAGGCTTGGTTCTTGTCCTGAAGATCTTAGTCTCAAAGAAAACTTAATATTTAAAGACAATTAATGCGAGAGAGAATGATTAAGTTGTCTGCCAAAACACTCCCTAAGAATCATTTAATATTTAAATCCACCTAAATACCCAGAATAGAAGGACTGCTTGAAGGCAGCCACATTCAGCCACTCTATTCCTGTCCCTTTAGCTTCAACCAACCTAACTTATGCATGCCAGCCCATCTATCCCCACTCCACCCCCCTTACCAGCTTGCTAGTTCTTTAGGAATTAATATTTCATTAAAATAAAGGTTAGCACCATAGGGTGTTAATGGCATTGTATTTCTATTTACAACACTAAGTGTAATTTGAATCATCAGTAGAAGAAACAGAAGGAACAGAAGGAATGACCTTTATTGAAATGTGCTGCAGGAAGGGAAATGTCAATAAAAAGCAAACAGTGTTTTGCATATCCCCTTACAAACAGCCAATTCCTATTTATGCAGTTAAGGGAGTAGGCTTTTTCTGAGCCATCAGCTTGGCACTAGGGATCACTTGACAACGTGGGAGTGAAATAAGAGCTCACACATCCCATGCAGTGTCCTGCTGTTCAGCTTCAGCAATCAAATATACATGAAGCTCTTTGTTCCAAAATGGCAACAAGTTTAGGACCAGCAGATTAGAGAAATCAATGACTTTATCTTGTGTTTTGCTGTTCTCTTTAAAATTCCAAGAATGAATGTGACCATAACACAAATGCTGTAATAGGACCATAATACCAGAAACATTCAAGACTTGAAGAAACAAACACTCTTAAAGGTGGGTATTTTTATACAACTATATTGCTTCTGAATAAGACATCAGAGCTTCTGGTTCTCCTAAAACTTCTATAAAGCTTAGGGAAAGCCCTTTTGAATTATTCTCAAACTCCCCAAAATTTCTGTAGTTTTCTGTAGTAAACTTGGTCCCAATCACTTCATGTGAGAGAAACAAAAAACAACAAAACAACCAACAAAAAAGACACCAAACAAACCCAACTCTTTAGAAAGCCAAAAAAGACACCACAAAATAAACCTGAATCGTCAAGCATAAATGTAATAGGAAAAGTTTTCTAAGTCAGTAATTTAAGAACATATCCATTCTGCAGCAGAGAATTCTTTTTGAAAGCACTTGCTTCTGGAAGCAGTTTACAAAGTTGCACTATAGATCAATCTCTCTCCCATGCAGTTCATATACATCTGCAGGAAAGAACTCCCAATTAGATCCACCCTGAGTATATTAAATCTGTGTCCTTTTCCTCTGAATTTTCTCTTTACCCTCTAAAAAAAAATACAACAATCTGAAAAGAACTTCAGTAAATGAAGTGACTAAATATGTTGGAGAGATAAAAACATGTCATGAGAGAGTTATTTGACAAAATATGGGCTGAATATTGTCTTCACTTTCAAGACTTCTTAACCAGCCTGTCAGTAAGCCTCAGGATTCAGCTCTGCATTTTGCTTCAGCTATGTTAATGCATGACATGCTCCCTATGGACTGGTCCCAGCTTCTGAATTCTTACCAGAACTGGGGCTGATGAGTCATCAGTTTAAGTATTAATATAGCATGAGTTTACATACCAGGACTACAAAAGCCTCTGTAACATCTATGGGACAGCAATTAAGGAACTTGAAAAAATACATCACTTCTATTTCTGCAAACATAATCAGTTTAACCCTCATTCTGGTTGTCTTGCTCCTCTCCCACTCTTGCTGTGATCAGGGAGCACATTTCACATGAACAAACCACATGAAAAGGCATTGTTTGTGTGGCTGTACACTAAACAAAGGACAGATTTCTGGAAGAATTGAGGATAAAGATACATTGTAATTTTTACTTTTCCCTCCAGAAAAGTGATTATCAGTAGTGCTTACAAGAGAAAAAAATTACCTGGCTGAAATCCATTTCAAAAAATGCAATTCTGAATTACCCTCTAGGGAACGACTTGATCAATTTTATTCATACTTGCAGGATAGTTTTAATTCACTTTAAAAGTTCAACTGAAAAAAAAAATTAAGACAAAAATAATACCCAGAGGTAAAAAAAAAAAAGGGGAGGGGGGGAGAAGGGGAAAGAAAGAAGAAAGAAGATATAGAAGCAGGCTACTAATGGAATTCTTATTGAAACCTTAATTAAGAGGAAGCACTTGATCACTCTGTAATCACTGCTTTGAATTAAATATCTCAAGTGCAATAACTAAAATATAATGGGACCATTCAAAGCAATAGAATGAAACAACCTACCATTTTTTTGCCTTATTTTTGGTTCCTGCAGATCTCCTTTTATGAGTATTATTAAAAATGCATATTTATATTGCTTGGAGGTAACCCCTTCCCATGAGTTTAATCACGAGAACAACAGAAGTGGCAATTTCTAAGGTACTTCTTGGATTAAGAATCTCCTACGGGTTCAACATTTGTATAGGCAGAGTAACAAGATCTCTGAAGCTTTGAATAATTAGCCTTTCTGCAAGGAAAATGAGACCACTTTCGTTCCCATCAGGGTAACCTTGAAGAAAGTTTGTTGAAGTTAAGTTTTTGCTAATTAAAAAGAAAGAGAAATAAGGGAGATGAAAGGGAAAAGAAAAGGGCATTTTATAGGGCAACATTGTAAAGGCACAATAGGGAAAAAAAGAAGTTGTTAAGCAGTTTAGAGATTAAATGAAAGAGCAAAATAATATATAAAAATAAAAACAGATTAAAAATTAAAATGTTTTTAATTTAAATTTTTATTGCCAGTCAACTTAAGATACCCCTGTATTCAGGGGACATAACTACATGTGTAAGCAGGATTTTCAGTTCCATCTTCTGGGTTCATATTCTTGCAGCAAATTTAGTACTAGAGTTAGGGACTTCTTTTATTTTTGACAAGCACAGTAGCAATACCTGGGTGGATTATTAAGGAAAGAGAAACAACGTAGAAAGATATTTCATTAGCAAGATACCTTGCTGTAAATTAAAAGCCTGCAGGCAAGCACATATGGCACATCAGGTATGGGACGCAGAGACTCATTAAATGCCCAAAGCATGTTTCTGACAAGAACTGAGGCAAAATCCAGAAAATTAAATGCGGGAAGTTTCAATATATTCAAAATATCATTCAATTTCTAAAGTCCTTATTATATGTATAGCATGAAAAATGAATAATGAGGAATTGATTTATGTACTAGCAAACAAAACAACAACAAAAGAGAAGAAAAATAAAGAAGCAGAAAGGAAATTATGAGGAAAAGCAGATCTTGCTTCCAGTGTAGGAGTGGGACTCTGGTTTTGCTGCATTGTAGGTTTTATTTAAACCAAACTTGCTAAATCCTGCTGCTTTCAGAAAGGGAAAACTATTTGTTTCTAACTGGGTATCTTTCAGCAGGCTGATTCTTTACTTTTTACAAGCATAAAAACCAAACAAAAAGAAAGTGCTAACTTTCGAGTCATAAATGTCGGCATGAATAACAAAACACAATAAACTTTAAAAAAAATAAAAGTGAGAAATGCAAATTCTCAAGGCTCTTACCAGTTTTCTTCTAGCCAAAGTGAGGAATTATATTCCCTAAGTATTTAAGGAACGTTAAAGGACTTAATGGATTTGTAGGCCTTTCTGATTATACAGGTCCTGTTGAAACTCAAGTCTCTATGTTGTGTCCTCATTGTAGATTCCTGGGATCATAGTGCCCGAGAAAGTGCTGACTGTAATAGCTGAAACCTGGAAGAAAGCTGCAGCTATCTTTAAATGCCTGCACAGTCCATTTCCCAGGTGAAAAAAAGGTCACCTATTTCTATCTAGAACGACTCTTCCCGATTGTTAACAAGGTTACCCAAGAAATCATCTCCTAGAGCCCACAACAGAGCTGAAAATCCTGCAGAAGCTGGAGTCTGCTCTGCACCTCCTGGGTTAATATCTGAAGGACCTTCCACTGAACGTATGCCATGCTGAATTCAAACACAATGTGACAAACAGGCAAAGAAATTCATACTGTAATTACACCAGTTAAGCAATTTTTAAAACTGTTTATAACTCTATGATTGTTTATTTATTCCTCTGCCAGCTTAGAAATATTAACAGTTTCAGTAAGTTTATTAACTTACTGAAGTAAGAAATATTAACAGTTTCAGTAAGTAAAAGTTGAATCAATTACTAACAAAACTTGCTAAAAATGACACAGAAGTATGTCTAGTCAGACATGTTAAAAACTCTGTATCGATTATCTTCATAGGTTTGGGTAACAATTGATATATTTCACATTATTTAAATTGGAATGCCATATGTGGCTGGTGCAATCTGGTTTAAACCCAGAAGAGCAAAGAAAATTAAGTCTCTGTGTATAAACTGGAAAGAACTTTGAACATTCAAAATATACCCAAAACCAGATTAAAACCAAATGAGGTTAGATGTTGGTGCCAAAAAAATGGTATCTTTTATTTAATAGTAGAGAGGCGAAGAGAAAGAGAAAAGAAAGAGATGAAGAAGTGTGTGTGGGGGGTGGGGGGACAGGGAGAAGTGACAGGGGTTAGGTGGAAGCACATCACCCATCCGAGGGTCCCAACAATGTCTCATTGCTCCCCTCCATCTGGTCTGCTGGTGGTGAGGGTCCCCCGTCGCTGCCGTGGCCGCACCGCCACACGCCACCACACCACACACCAAAGAGTGCAGAATCCCGTGGATTAATACACGCTTTGGGCCAGGTGGGAATGCCCACGTACCTCTCTTTGCAGGGGCCGGCTTGACACTGTCCCTTGCAACACTGAGGGTCTGTTGCATCATCTCTGGTGCTCTGGGTCTGGGGACCCCTTTGGGGGAGCCTTTGATGGGCCGTGTCACCCCCTCTGTCCTTCACATGGGTGCAGCTTCTCCCCTGGTGAGGACCCCTCAGCTGGGCTCCTCTGCACAGTGGAGGATGGGCGGTCACTGCACCTCTGACCAGAGGCTTTTCCCAGATACCCAAAGCCTCTCCTCCCTCCACCCCTTGGTTCCAGGGTCTGTTCGAGCCTGGCAGCTGATAGCCCTGGGGCTGTGGTCACCATCTTGGAGGTGTTAAGCCTGTGCTCTGTGAATGTCCCCAGCCCTGAGTTGTTACTTTATCTTATCTTCATCAGGGAGCGGTCCAGGGCCTCTCAGAACCCCATTCAGGGTGTGGTAGTCTTCTCAGCAGCTTTTGTAAGTAATACAGTTTTAAAAGTCCTTTGTGAAATTGTTTAAGTCATAAGGTGTAATATTTCAGTCTCTGACAGTGGCATCACTGGACCTGAAGAGTATCTCTAAGCACGGGGGAGCCCATGGGACTGAATAGTAAGTCATGGGGCTATGCCTTTTTTAGCACATTTTTAATGTCACGTGTTGTTTACACTGAGCTCAAAAAATTACAATTAGAAAACACCAAAAATTTGAATTTCATGGTCTGAATTCTTTGCTGTGAAGGCTTCACTAGAGCTTATAAAAAAATAAGGGTCCTAAGTGGGATATAGGCAATAATGTAATAGGACATTCAATTCATCAGCCTGGATTTAATATTAGGGTAGAAATCCATCAACTGAACTGTGAGAGCAAATTATTTCATTTCTCTAAGGTATATAGGAGTCAAGTGCAACTCCTGGCAAGGATACTGCAATAAGAAGTGTTCAGGGTTATTCAGAATAACAACAGGGCAATATGCCCCCTTTGCTGACCCACCCTCTAATACACATGGGGACAAAATTTCAAGTTGAATTTTATTTATTTTTATTTTCATATTATCAGGTATGAGTGGAAATAAGGGATCTCTTTGCATTCTGCCATTGGAGGAAAAACTGTCATTTTCGTTCATAAACACTAACCATCGTCAAAGTTTTGCTGACATCCCAAAAGAATTATATGCATTTGCCTTTGCTTTCAGCTGGCACTCAGCACCTTGAAGAACTGTGTCCTCTACAGATTTAATTTTTTCCTTTACACTGCATACATGGAAGAGGTAAAGGCACAGTATAATATGTAGGTTTCATTTTGGAGAAAGTTTTCTTTGTGGAATTCTTGAAAGGAAAAGCTCTAGTTCTTTTCTAACACTTTATTATTCCTTTATGATAGTGGCACAGATGCTGTTTCTGGAAAATACATTTTCTCAAAGGCAAGAAATCAGTAGATTGGCAGGGATGACTCATTCTTGTGTTGGCTGGGTTCAAGAAGCAAAGCATTTAATGTGGATTCCACTTATGTTTTTTGGAACAGCTGCTTCTAAAAAATAACACAAAGGTTGATGAAAGTATGTCAGCTTACTTGTGAGTGCTGTAAAAAATTTCTTAGAGGCAAAGCACAACAGATCAATTCTCAGAGGGCTTTTTGCACTAGAAGTACACAAAATCTCAGCTTCACAAAATTATTTTCTAAGATAAAAATAAGAAAAAAAATGACATGCTTTTCAAATTTCAATAACATAATAAAGTTAGAAAGACTCATTATACAAGATTTTTTAATACAGATGATTTTTTTTTCTTAGAAATGAAGTGATATGTATCATATACAATAGTATGGTTGTTATTTTCAAGAAAAGTGCTGTCACTCAAAACAGTGTGCCAAATTTCTTAACATTTACCAGAAATTAAATTAATAAAAACAACTTTAATTTCACCTAAATCCAAGTGTTAACTAGTAAGCAAGTAGTGCCATGCAATGGAAATTTATCTAAGTGCTTTTGAGAGAAGATTATTTTATAATGGTCTCAAACAAACATTTCCCTCACATTTCCTTTCCTATTTGTGGGCTCAGATGGGTGTGTACAGAAAAGGAGATGTGACACATTCTGACCCCTGAATAAGATTCTGGAGAGCACAGGATAGAAGTTGCAACTTATGCAAATATGCATAGGTATGAGTCAAGCTTCTTACTGCAGCGTATAATGCCAGCACAAAATATGAGACTAGCTAGATAGCTGGGAAATTCTACCATCCTTGCTGGTAGGTGACAAAGGTGGATACCCCAAAAGGAAATATGGAGATGCTCCTGCACTGTAAACCAGGAGGTGATAGAGGAGATGCAAACTATTAAATTGCAATGGAACAAAGAGCATTTGTCCACAACCAAAATATAAATATACCAAACCTCTAGTGTTTGATTCCATAATCCAATGCTAAAATATTCTGTTTTCACATTTTTTTCTCTCTCCGATCATGGACGAAATTACTATTTTTAACTTTCAAATAATCCTTATAATGACCAAACTAATATTTTATTAAGCTTTATGGATTCTCTTTCTGAGAAACTATACAGCAAGCAAAACATTTTGTGTGTCCCAAAATATTACTTCTTTGCAAAAAAGTGGCAAAGAAAAATGTTATATTCCACTTCAACCTTAAAATTATTCCAGGTTGCTATTGGACTTTAAAGGCTCTTTGCTCTTCTCCTCTTTTAGAGACTCTCTGCAAATCTTGTAGAAAACTAAACATCAACTCACCAGCAAAACTCAAATGCTGTTTCATGTATTAGAGATGACTGAAACTGATTGAATTTATAAAAAATATTCTTGACTTAAAGTTCTAAAGTAAACTTTAAAAGAATGCTGTATCCCTCCAGCTCAGTACAGTTTGAATCTCAGGCACAATTTTCCTTTGATAGTCTTTGTAAGTTGCAGGCACAGCCTCAAGCAAAGACAACTTAAAAAAAGGGATGTAAGGATGTATTTTTCATGCCAATAAGCAAGGGAAAAATTTAAACTCAAGTGCGTGACATACAAGAAATATAATAATAATTACAAATATAAAAATTAAAATACAAGGTATTATAATAAATTATATATTACTCTTGTTTCATAAGTTAAATAATATCATTTTTATACTCTGTACTGCATGGTGAAATAAATGATATTTAATTATCTTACAAGTACAATGTAAATTTTTATCAATGCTGTATCATGATCCCACTTTATAAAGCGCTTCAGGGATTTTTTCCCCCTCAAAGAAAGCTGCAGAAGTTTTCTTCTCAAAATCTAACCCAGTCCAACCTTGTTAAATTCTTAAGTTCTCAACAATGAGAGTTAGTTGCCTATATCAGAGAAGGATGAGCAAATATTTGAAAACAAACAACAATCCTGTGCTAAGATATTGTTATGATTGAACCCCCAGAAGTGATAATAATATGGAAATTATAAAGATTTGAAGTCCCAAGGGCAACTTTTACTCAAATGTGTTATATGGACATAGCAATATATTTTCTACTTAAAACCATAATGGGAATGAAAAGCTTTATGGCTTTTTCTTCTCTTGTAGGCAAGAACACCTCCTAAAATGATAAAGACTGATATTTCAGACGGTGCACACAAATCACAGTACATAACATTTTAAAAGCCTGATTCACTGATACTTTGTAAGACTTATTCAGCCAACTAAAAGAAATACTGATGGTACTGACAGCTCTTCAGAAATTCTCAAAGACATCTGTTCATCGATGGGGTCTGTAGTCTTACAAAAGAGAAATCTGAAGGGATGCCAACTGGAAAATATTCCCTCAAGCCTTAGAAATGCTTAGGGTTGGGCTTGAACTTCAAGTCAGTTTCCGTCCTTCCTTCCTGCCTTCCTGCCTTCCATTATTTTTTTAGATTTTCTCTTACCTTCCTCCATTTTTAATACCAGTTTCATTGTGCTCCACTTGTTGTGTTCCATTATAAATTATAATAACCACTCGGCTTTGCATTTACGGCATTGGAGAACCCACAGCTGCAAACCTCCTCAAAATACTCAAAGACATGGAAAACTGGGGCTTGATAAAGCTGATTTTATGTTTAACAAAGAGTTCAAAGAAATGGTCTCTTACGTGTAATAGGTACCATATAGAGTAAATTTGGATGTAATGAGAAGCTGCAGACCAATGAAGAAAGCAAAAATGTATACATATATGTTAACAAACATATAAAAAATATATAAATTGATCCCAAAGTGAGGAATAAGAAATCGTCAACATAATTATCATATTCCTCCTGGCAAAGGACTTGCATGCTGGCAATTAGCTGCTAACATTGGCATTCATCACCAGCACCAGAGTGAAGGCACCCAGAGGAGCAGGGGAAGGGTGAACATAACGGCAAGAAGTAGGGTAAGTTCATATAACTTAATTATATATTGTATATAACTGTAGTTTTTAGACCACAGGATTATTCTTTCTTTTTCTATGAGAAACAGATTTGGACTAATGTTTAGACTCTTAAGATATCAGTTGTATTAGCAATAAATTCTTGTGTTTATTTATACATAAGGTGTTCTTTCTCTGACTGTAAATGAGATTTGAATGTTACATGCAAAATTTGTTGTATAAAATTCAGTGGTAACTATCTGTAACATTTTTTAATGTCAGCTTAACAGAAAAAAGATAAAAAGGAAGAAAAAAGCACTGAAGAATGTAATTTAAATGATTAGTTCCTGCTTTTGAATGGGTTAAATTATGCTTGCCATCTGAAGTAAAATGAAGAAATAGTGACTAGACTGAATTGTGATTACCAGCCTATGATATCTAGTTTTATTTTGTTGGTTTTGAAGAATGTTTGGATAATATGGAACTGAACAATAGAAATATTTAGGAATGGATGTATTGTCAGTAATTACTATGATAGCATTTACCCAGAAAAAGAGAAATACATTCCTCTGTCCTCTCCATGTAGATGTAAGATTACCTCATCTCCACACTTTGTCAGTTTTGTCAGCTCTAAAATTCATCCATCTCTGAGAATGCAGGTCTGTGAACAGAGATCGCCTTCCTTGTGCAAACTTGTACAGAAACCATAGGAGGACTCAGCCTTCCAATACTTTTAAAGGATCAAATCTGCCCTGGAGGCAATCCTGAGGTATTCTGGGAAGGTATGTGTCCTGATTTTACCTGAGATTAAGTTAATTTTCTTCCCTGTACCTGCTAAAGTGCAGTGTTATTTATTCAGTGTATATATATAGAGAGAATAATGCTGATGACACACTGACGTTTTGGTGGTTGCTCAGTGGTGCTTACTTTAAATAAAGCTTTTTTCACTGTCTCATGCTCTGCCAGTGAGCAGGTCCACAAGAACCTGAAGGAGAGCACAGCCAGGACAGCTGGGTGCCACTGGCCAAGGGAATATTCTACACCCCAGAATGCCATGCTCAGTCTATAAACTGGGAAGACTTGGCTGGGAACTGCTAATTGCTGTTCAGGGATGGACTGGGTATTGGTCAGTGGGTGGTGAACAATTGTGTTGTGTATCACTTGTTTTTCTTGGGTTTTGCACCTCTCTCCTTCTCTCCTTTCATAACAACTATTGTTAATAGTGGTAATGTATTTTATTTTGTTTTAATTATTAAACTGGTTTTATCTCAACCTATGATGTTTTACATTTTCTTTATGCTTCTCTGCCCTCCACTGGGAAGACAGGGGGACCTGATAAGTGGGTGGCTTAGGGATCCTTATTTGCCTGCTGGGGTTAAATCATGATGGTATGCAGTAGAACATTATGCTTTGTTTAGTTTTGGTTTGGTTTGGCTTGGTTTGCTGACCAAGCCCATGAATTGGTTTGCTGTCCTTTCCTCAAATCCAAAATAACTGCGCTTCATAAACATATTTGGAATCCTGAGTGCAGCCTCTTTCACTCGGCAAAATCATCCGTAAAGCCAAACTAGTGGGTAAGGACATAAAAGTCTTTGTAGAGATTGGACAGATCAAAGACTTGCATAGAAGAAATCCCCAGGTTTTATTTTCCAGTTTTGTCTTTCCAAGTAAACATTATGTGTGCTGTGGACTTTCTTTCCACAAAGAACACCTGCCTGACACTGCATAAGAAATAGCGAATGCATTTCTGGTTTTGCTTTTCTTTGCTTGTTCAGATTTGCTTGACCTTTTTTGCTTGACCAGTCAAAAGATGTGATTATCCCACTGTAGTCAGGACTGGTACAGCCTCTCCTTTAGCACTCTGCAGTTTTAGAAGGTTTTAATTTAAGAAGGATGTGAAGGTCCTTGAATGCATCCAGTGAAGAGCAACAAATCAGGTGAAAGGGCTGCAAGTCAGGAACTGTGAGGAGTGGCTAGGGACTTCAGGCTTGTCTAGTTTGGAGAAAAGGGGACTCAGGGCCTTTCATTGCTCTCTGCGGCTTTTTGAGGAGAGGAATTGGGGAGGGAGGTGCTGAGATCTTCTCCCTGAAATCCAGTGGTAGGATGCATGGGAATGGTTCTTTACTACTTTTGGAGGGTGGTCAAACACTGGAACAGGCATCCTAGAGTGGTTGATGCCCCAAGCCCCAAAATTGTATTTCCATCCCTGGAAATTGCTGTTCTCAGCCTCTGGTAGCCTCTGATCATAAAGTTAAAATTTTATAATGAGCTGCTTTTTCATTTTTTTACTGAATTCTGAAACAGAACATTCAAGGATCAATAGAAAGTTAAGCCTTATAGTTGCCCCCTGATAGGTTAGCATCGTGGGGCTAAGAAGATGGCATACATCATTAGTGACAGATTCAGTTACAGATTTTTATCACTGGCAGAATGATGTAATCCTCATTACAAAAGAACATTGTTTAATTGATCCATTTGCTCCCAGCAGTCCCGTGGCTTTCTTCCCTTATAACATAAAGGCCAAATTGCAGTTCAGCTTCAATCAAGTGAAAACATTTTATTGCAGCAGGAAAAAGAAATACTCTCTGCACAATTTAATTACCATGGTTTAAATATGAGAAAATAATTAGACAATTAATGTTACAAATGCTGCCAGAGGACATTTTAAATAATATTTAAAATAGTGCAGAGAAACCATGAAGAGACTTTTCTTAATGTACTGGCCCCCAACATTTTCCTAGTTCTCAAATAATTCTTTAAGTTTACCAAAGTTAATATGAATACACTGTATTCAATTGAAAGGAAATGCCTATAGCTTCTAAATGGCTTTAAATAAGCAATCATTTTAGAAAGGGGAGCTAATAACTTCTTCCCTCACCACATGGAATCCTGTGGGAGAAAAAACCCAAACATTTTTATTTACAAAAGGCAATTTTAAAGAAACAACAAGTACTCAAAGAGCATCCTCTGTAACTGACCAGAAGCCAAACTGAGAACAAGTTATTCCAAAGGTCTAATTGGGTATTGGCAAGAATAAAGTGGTTTCTGCTGTGGCTTATTTCTCACCACTTATGTTTCCAGCAAGAGAATCTGTTGGCTTAAAGGCTGAATCTCTTTAAGCACTTAATTTTTTTATCAAGCTCTATACTACTACCTCTCCCCAGAACAATAAAAACCCTGGAGCCTTCCCTTGCTAAAAAGTAATTAATTTCTTCCCCTCTGCAAATCATGCCAAATCTAGCACTGACTAGAATATGTAAGAATTTATTGAAAAGTTTGGCTACATTTCTGTACCTTCCTATCCATTTCTAAGAAACCAAACTTCTTGACATCTGCAGTGTCTATATCTTTAGTAACTGCTCTTAATCTTATTTGGGATACCATGAGATCATTGCAATATAAATGCAATATTTTTTTTCTCTTCCTTTCCTTTCTTTGCCTTGCCTCACCTTGCCTTCTTTTTCTCTTTTTCTTTTTCTTTTTCTTTTTCTTTTTCTCTTTTTCTTTTTCTCTTTTTCTTTTTCTTTTTTCTTTTTCTTTTTCTTTTTCTTTTTTCTTTTTCTTTTTCTTTTTCTTTTTTCTTTTTCTTTTTCTCTTTTTCTTTTTTCTTTTTCTTTTTCTCTTTTTCTTTTTCTTTTTCTCTTTTTCTTTTTCTCTTTTTCTTTTTCTTTTTCTTTTTCTTTTTTCTTTTTCTTTTTCTCTTTTTCTTTTTTCTTTTTCTTTTTCTCTTTTTCTTTTTCTTTTTCTCTTTTTCTTTTTCTCTTTTTCTTTTTCTTTTTTCTTTTTCTTTTTCTTTTTCTTTTTCTTTTTCTTTTTTCTTTTTCTTTTTTTCTTTTTCTTTTTCTCTTTTTCTTTTTCTCTTTTTCTTTTTCTTTTTCTCTTTTTCTTTTTCTTTTTCTTTTTCTTTTTCTTTTTCTTTTTCTTTTTCTTTTTCTTTTTCTTTTTCTTTTTCTTTTTTCTTTTTCTCTTTTTCTTTTTTCTTTTTCTTTTTCTCTTTTTCTTTTTCTTTTTTTCTTTTTCTTTTTTCTTTTTCTTTTTCTTTTTCTCTTTTTCTTTTTCTTTTTTCTTTTTCTTTTTCTTTTTCTTTTTCTTTTTCTTTTTCTTTTTCTTTTTCTTTTTCTTTTTTCTTTTTTCTTTTTCTTTTTTTCTTTTTCTTTTTCTTTTTTCTTTTTCTTTTTTTCTTTTTCTTTTTCTTTTTTTCTTTTTCTTTTTTCTTTTTTCTTTTTCTTTTTTTCTTCTTTTTCATTTTCCTTTTCCTTTTCCTTTTCCTTTTCCTTTTCCTTTTCCTTTTCCTTTTCCTTCCATTTTTTGTTAGACACCTGACTGAATCGAGACATGAAAGTGCAGAATTGTGCTTAACCAGTGTGGTACTGAATGGCACTAACTGCAAATTAGGCATGATGTCAGAGCTGACAGTTCCCTGTTTCAGCAACCAGCCAAGTACACATACTCATGTTTTCAAAGTGCATCCTATTCTTAGTGTTCAATTAGGACGACTGTTTGTCTGCCTTTGCAAATGCCTGCACAAGTGTACAGTTAAACCAAAACATGTCAGATAAATATGGCAATGTTTTCCTGCTTAAGTAAAATAAAATAATGGCAATGAAATCTGCATAAAATGTAATATTCATGGTCATTTAAATGCATGTTTTAAAAAGCCGACTTCATTTAAAAGAGGCTCTGGCAACTTTAAAAAGCTGTAGATCTGATGCTGAATATACAGCTTTTCTGAAGGTCTTCTAGTATTTTAAAACATCATGTTTTAAAAGAATACTTCTTGCATCACTGCATTTTTATATGTTTATATAATTTTATATATATCTATATATTAGCTGATGAAAAGCATTCAACAGTTTAGAATCAATGACAGTAAATTCATGAAGGAAGACTCAATAACAATTAAGCAATTTGCATTACAAGAATTCAAAACCATATAGAAACTTGTCAGACTTAATTCACAGTTAATAAATAAAATAATAATAATAATAATAATAAATTTTTTAAAAAGACTTGAAATATGAAGACTATTACCTCTTAGTTTTTCCTGTTGGCTGCATAATAAAGATCAATAAATCAACACAAAATTACAGTTCTGTGTTTTTTCCTTGCCTTCACTGAGACTGACTTTTCAGAAGTGAATCCATCCAGATTCAACAGTATTAATTTTTAAAAGGAAATATCCATAAAGAAACAAAAAGTTTAGCTCTTATTTATAAGAATCTTCCCTCTTCCCCCCATGATCAGTGCATAATGCTTGCATAGTGTTTAATTTCTGTCCAAATCTTTAGGAAAGGGTGTGCGCATATGTACATTTCCAAATCTGATGTGGATGAAATTTTAAAATATTGACTAGTGCTAACTTAATAGGAGCTAATATAAAAGTTTATTTTTTCTAGTAATTTGCATCTTGTGGTTCACAGAAAGAGATCAGGAGTCATAGGAATGTTTAGAATTTGAATAGTATGTAACTTGTAATTAAAGCTAACCCTGCAAGCAAAGTTTTTCTGATTCAAAACACCATAGGAAATTAGTCCAGAACTGAATCACATTTCATAAGAGCCACAGAGACCAGCAAGTATTTGCAGACTGAAATTCTACTTGGACTTAATCATATGATTTTTTTTTTTAGTTAGTTCAAAATATGTTGATGCCATTTACTGCCTGTTCTACTTAGAGTTTTAGGATGGTGGGGGATAAATCTTCTTTTCCCTTGTTCTATAAAGGCTTTGCTGAGGAAAAGCTATGTAGGACTTACACAGAAAACTAATTAATATTTCAACATTGGATTCTTCAAAGGAAAGAACTGCATAAAAAGCACATTATTCACAGCTGATTTTGCTGGCATGATGTCACTTGACGTTCCCAAAGTAGGAAACACAGAGAGATAAAGAGAATACACTTAAAGACAAAATAATACCTCACTAAAATGCAAAATAATAATATGCAAAACTATGTTTGCATATTTTGTCCCTTTAAAGAATACTGATTTATTTTTCTTTTCCTATTTTATGGAAAATCTGGTACAACTTAACACATTGGTTTCAAACCACTCTCTGTATATGTGTTTGCTTGTGTGTGATTAATATGCTTTCCGGCCAATGATGTTTTTTCTGCATGTGTGATTTTTTTCTTTATATATTGTTGGTTTCAGTACTTTCTTTTCGATAAATCACATCTTTCATATTTGTTATAGAAAAGGCAATATCAAAAAAGCAATTTTTCCAAAGTACAAGCATTTTGATTCATTTCTTTATATAGAGATTACGTTTCCTTTGTGTGTTCAATACCCAGCAATATATAGCTTGGGTCAAATGATGTTTAGCTTTAAACAAGCATTAATATCAAAATATGCAAAGAGGCACAAGACTGATCTTAGTTAATTATCTGTAGTATATTCAAATAGATATGTTTCAATAGGTCCTCTGACCTTTTTTTGGAAGTAGAACAAATGTAAATTTATTTCACTAACTGTCTAGTTTTGCAAATGTGATAGATTTTGTTACTTAATATTTCTATAAAATATCCTTAGACATAGCTACTACACATGCTTAATTAACTCTCATATTAACAGAAGTCATTGAGGATATTTTCAATTTCTTACTTTTTTGTTTGGTTGGTTTTTCCAGACACCTTAACTAGTCCAAGTGAAACAAAAAGGGCAAGTAAATTCTGGTATCACTGAAGAACAGTGCATAAAAAACCTTATTCTACAGGCTGCAGTTAATAAGTTTTCATACTATTTTTCCACTTCTAAAAAGTAATACTTGGGGTTTGCTTATGTCTTAACTGCTTCTCCCTCAGCCATAGAACATTACCTTTCAGTAGTAGGCATGGAGTTTTTTGCTGATGAAAGTTAGCATTTTCTGTAAAGAAATGCCATCATCTAGGAGTCCCATGCTTGTTTCTTTACACTGCAACTTATGGAAGTCACTGTGATAAAATCCAGCATGGAAGGTGGAATTCCAATGACAGAAGATAGGTTACATACTATTATATACAGAATTATATACAGAATAGGTTATATATCATTATATACAGAAAATTTTGGGGAAAAAACCATCTTATTTGGCATATTGCAATAGGCTAAGGTAGCATTCAAGTAAGTAAGTAAGTAAGTAAATAAATAAATAAATATATGCATACATATCTAATATTAAATTATTCTTCCCCATTCACTGCAATGGAAGCATTCAAAACTGTATACTGGAAATATTCATATATGTAGTCCTTTTAACTGTGCGGGATAAAACGTAAAGATGCCACTGTATGTAAGTAGCAAAGACTTTTCAGGACATTCTTATTCTTGTGGAGATCACAAAATTTATTGAACATTTTCCTAGTGCATTTTTGAGACTGTACAAAGCTCTAGTCCTAAGTTGTCATTACCTTAATATTTGACAATTTAACATTTTGCAATAGTACTTGTCAGCCGTGTTAGGTGGGGGAGCTATATACTCCTCCATATTACTGGAAGAGTACCGAAAAGAAAGAGACCTTTCTCAACATACGACTGGAAGTTCATTGCAGACCAAGTAATTGCTTCACATATGCCAAGATAATTCCCTGTTTTAAGCATTCATCTATTTTGAGTGACTATTTAGTGAGCCTGAACACTATTTTATCCAAATTAAATTTAGTTGTGCTTTAGATGTACTCCTTTAGAGAGTGGGAAGATCACTTCTCATTATATTGTCAGACACACTGAAGTCCTAAGTCCTTTTTATGGACTTTTTGTTTCAGAACCTCCCCTAATTTATACAGCTTTAGTTTTATATAGCTTTAGTCGCAGCTTTGGGGCTCCAACTGTTTTTTGTTTTGTATAGACATAGTAACAGTGCAATGTTCTGCAGTGAACAAGAGAAATCAGTAATACCAGGATAAAACAGAGAAGAACTAAAACTGATCTCAGACAAAGAGATACAATTGGGGTTTAAATCAATACAATTTTGCTCAAACACAACCTTCAGATCTTTATTCAATAGTGCTTGGGAGGGTTTAACACAAACGCAGTTATGGATAAAGACTGTCTAAATTATTAATTATATGAATAATATTCCTTGTACTTTTCATTCTCAGCTTATTAACCATAAAAAGCTCTAAGTGAATCAATATAAAAATCACAGTCAGCTTGCTGATACTGCCCATCATAAGCAATTCATTTATTTATTTATTATTATTTATAAGCTTCCAGTTTCTTTTAGTTTGCTGATAATTGGAAGTGGTTCTAAAAAATCATCTCCACACCACAGGCAGTTACTGAAAGAGGAAAAATATATGTGTTCATTTCCTCTGGAGCCTTGTTATCTACTATCCATAGCCTCCATCTGCAAGAAGATTGCTGCATCTTCAACTAGAGATTGCAGAAGTCCACAGGAAAAAATCAAATTCTGGTTTTGGGATAATGCTGTTGACTTCTGTTGTGTACATGAGGCATGTGACTGGCAAGGGGCTTCCACAAAAATGGAAGTTTTGGTAAACTTTGAAGACAGAGTGTATACACAGAGGTACTTCAATACTACTGTGAGCTGGCTAGACTTGTGGTGACCTTATTTCCAAGGCAGCACATTCTGAGTACCTCAGTTGAAGTGCACAATCCCTCCACTATCTTATTCCTTCTTATAGAAAATATTCTTAATTCTCAAAAAACAAAAAAACCCAACCAAACAGAAAAAAACATTTAATCTGGGCCAAATAGAAGAATAGTGTACAAACTTAAAAACTCACAGGAATTTTAGGAATTTGAAGGGAGTCACTTGTCAGTGCAAAGTTATAATTCCAAATCTTGCTGACAGTAGGTATTCATTCTCCTCAGATCATATGCTTATGATTCAAGGTGGACCTTGTACTACTAGTAAACATTAAAAGAAGCCATAAGCAGCTTTTCTAACCTCTGAAATGTGCTCAGGGAGCAACTGAACCCTGCATCATGAGAAATGGGACAACTTCCAGTCTTTCTAGCACTGATTTGGGCTTTCATAGGAAGTAATATCAGTAGCTTAGCATCTGTCAGTTTATCAGTGTCAGGCGGTTTTGTGTGCATCAGATGACAACTGGTACACAGTGTATAAAGCCTTGTCACAGGAATTCTTCAATCACTATCTGCCTTTGGAGCCTCTTGTGAAGTGGCCCCCATGTCTCTGAATAAATACATCTGAATATGACCATCCAGGATCTAGCAAAGCTTTTGACTTAGATGTGGAGGACCAGTTTATGTCTTGATGTTTGGTAATTAATTTTTTCTTAAGAAATCTCTCTTAGGCATTTAAGTTGTTTCTTGCATAAGAATCTACCCAGTGAAATTAATATAATCCTTTAATTTACTTAATTAGTTTTTCTTAAAATATAAAATAAAAAAATCCACCAATATTGTTTGTATCTGTACATGAAATTATCTACCAAGGTAGAAAGAAATGACAGCTGTGAGTTTCAGCTCATTCCTGGAAACATAAACTGTGAAGAACAGGGAGAAAAAATACTTTACACCTGATTATGGTGCCCTACAGAGCTTAACTGCCTATTTCAAATCTTCCCACATCTTTAATTAAGGAACAGTGGGGTGATAAATACTCTGAGAGGTTGTCTTTTTTCCCTAAATACTCTATGCAAATAGTTCAGTTTATGGAAATAAAAAGCCACAATAATTTAAGCCCTTTTCTATATTACAAAAGCACATTTGAAATTACTAATTTTTTTATCCTGTAATATACAGTAAAATATCAAACAGTACTGATGGGGGGGCATCATTTTGATATTTGATTTTGGTTCGGCCTGATATATCCAAATTTTTCTTAAGTCTTATTTTTAAATTTTATTAATAATAATTCTGAAAGAAAACCCTTTAAAGCAGAAAGGGCACCAAACATTTGGACAACATAATAATAAAGGAAGTCCTGTTACACTAAGAGCTCTGCGTGACAAGAATATTTCAATGCACTTGTGGGCTCTGATGAACCACATTGCAGCAGCAGCAGAGTAACAGTAGATTCCTTCTCATATTTGAGTCTGCAGCCATTCACCAAAAATGCTGTAATTCATCTCGGTGATGAGAGCACCATACACCCTGTTCACAGCATGGCATAAAACTTACCAGTACATCAATAGAGAAGACCATATCATACCGTCATTAAGAATACTCCTGGTAAACTGAAGAATATAATTTCCAGCAAAAATGACCTGAAAATACTCCATTTTTTTATACTTTGAAAAGACCTTCTAGAATAAACTGCACCAGTGTTAAAGGGATTCTTGTCAACAATATCTAAGCAAAATAAAGCCAATTTAGTTACATCTATCAAGGGAAGGCATATACTGTTAGCAAAAGCATAGAAGATATAAATGATTCTTTACATTATCTCTGAAGGCAAAATGTTCCTTATAAACAACGAAGTTTCCAAATGAGGGCTGTTTGAGGGATCACTATGATACCAGCTGTTATTACTCTCCTTTTCTGCTTACCTGAACTTTAAATCCCTACCTCCAGTGGACTGTTATTTGTATTTAGTTTTTCAACTTAGCGCTTGGCACTTTTTTACTTTATTTAGTTTATTTTTTTTAAATTTACTTTTTATTTTATTTATTTAGTTTGCAACTTTTTCTTCATAAATAACAAAAATTAAAATAGGTGGTATTCACTAACAAAAACCATAAATAAACAATTCCATTCTTAAACACTGCCCTTCAGAGCTTTGGATATTTTCCTTCCTACCGTTCCTGGGGAGGAAACATTGCTATGTAATGGACATATCACTGGTCTGGTTAGGAAAGGGAACACTAATTGATCACAAACTTACTGCATGACACTGAGCAAGGTAATTTGCTGCAATGCCAGCTTCCTTTCCTTTGACTACACATCTAATAATTTCATATAGGAAACAAATTTGCGGGAACAGTTGTTTATTACTGGAAATATGTTCAGTGCTGAGAACAAAAATCCCCAAGTTTCACTTACGCGGCTACATATTATAAATAAATGTGTGTATATATGTGTATGCACACTTTCACATGAACTTTCATATTTACCATCCTAATAATCTACAATGTCTCTCTCTGCTTTTTTATATATCTTAGATGATATCTATAAATATATTTTTATAATGAGTTGATTTAGCACAAGTAACTGTGTATTAAGCCTTGTCCCCAGCTGATCACAGACAGCACAGGAAAGACTAAATTTGTGCTTTCAGTTCTATCTATTTTCCACTGCCCTGGTACAGAAAATATAATACAACATTAACGAAGTCAACAATACGCAGAATATAATTAATTCTACAAAGGCTTCTGAAGGATGCTTTTGAGAATTATACATAGAATCATGGAATGGCTTGGGTTGGAAAGGACCTTTAAAGATCATCTAGTTTCAACCCCTGCTATGGGCAGAGACACCTTTCACTAGACCAAGTTGCCCAGAGTCCTATCCAACCTGGAACGCTTCCAAGGATGGGGCATCCACAATTTCTTTGGCCAGCTTGTTCCAGTGCCTCATCACCCTCATAGTAAATAATTTATTCTTACTACCTAATCTAAATCTACTCTCTTTCAGTATGAATCCATTCCCCCTTGTCCTGCCACTACATGGTCTTGTAAACAGTCCCTCTCCATCTTTCTTGCAGGATCAATCAGTCCCATAATCTCTACATACATACAAGAAGTGTGGAGGTTTCTTCACCAGTCATGGTCAAGTCAAAATAAATGGTCAAACTCCAAATGTCAAGACAAAATTTGCCCTTTGTGCTAGCAGCTTATTGCTTAGAATGATTGTTCAAAGAATTAGAGAATGCTGCTAAGGAATCATCATGTTTATCCACACAATCACCAACACTGTCGTTATTAGTTGGCAAATCTTCAATATAAAATACAGGTAATAAATTATTTGTTTTGTGTTTTCAACTTCTTTTTTCCCCATGAATTTTCCATTGTCAGCCATATTTCTATTTCCCAGATAGAAAAATTAATAACATATATTATTCTAATTCACTGGAGAAAGTCACCAAGTCATCCAAAACTGATATTATTTACAATAAACTTCAGTTTTTATTGCAGAATTCCTATTTCCTTAGATTTTCATTTTGCAGATGCTCTCTAAACTTATTTCTTAAAAGCTGACTTCTAATATAAGCAATTTGTGCATTTTTTCTCTAAATATCTGTGTATCTAAGCAATATGATCTAAGGGTATCACTGCAGAATAATAAAATTAACGAAATACTCTTTGAAACCTAATACAGTCCAATTAAATCTGTTAGAAAGAGATTCTTCTTTTCAAAGTGATATTCTTTCCTACTAAGATACAAGTCACTGAAAAAATATGGTTTTCAAATGATGGATTTTCAAAGAAGTGATAACTTATCTTTCCATATTTATGTTCTCCCAGTGAATGCCATATAAATTATGTTTCATTTTCTAGTGAAAAGAAAGCTTTTTTTGACCAGCTGTACTTTTGGGATCTGAAAGGCAGAATACTTTCTCTTTCAAAAAAACAGAGTAGAGAAGTCAGAAATTTCCTGGCAATTTGTGAATGAATAGATGTAAATTTCCCAAATTCTCCTAGCAGTTTTTACAGCTTCTTTTTTTTTTTTCTAGTATTTAATATATAATATACATAATAGAAGTATGCATAATATATGTGCATGTACATAAATTAAAAAAAAAATTCCAAATGTCTTTAATTTTGAGGATTGTTTGATTATTTTTATTATTTTTTAGCAGTTATTGTATATTTTTGTATTCCTTTTACCTCCTTAGGAATGGGACCAGGAATTTATTTCTTATTCATACATTAAAATATATTTTAGGTCTTTTGTTCTATTGTTTTAAAATCAATACAAAAATCTACATTGATGTGGAAATGGTATTTTTTTCTCAAATTGGCTAATATGAATCTGTGTTATGATTCTGCATGGCTTACTATAGAAACTGCTTTTCTAGAAGTAGCAGACAGAACCAGAAGTGTACAGAGCAATATATCTAGATTTGCAACAAAATAAAAACAAATACTTAAAGGGCAAAGGCAGGGTCAAGAGAAGGGCAATCAAATCTCTTACCTTATCTCAAAACACGTTACCCACTGTTCAATGAGTCAAATGATTGCGGATCTGCTGGTGACTTACATGAATGAAAAATGAACTGCAGTGTTGCTGAGTTAAGATACATGGCATCGATGTAAACGGCAGTGCAGAGCTAAGATCAGCAGTGCTCTTGCCATGGGTCCACATGGAACTAAATCTCTAAAAATTATAGATGTTCTGTAAATACCATCAGGAACTGGTATTTTTCTGGGAAATTATCTCTGCTTTCAATATGCTGTACTTGTGAAGGAAGATAAAACTAAAATGTTCAACAGGAAAGAAACAGTCAAGGTTTGTCCTTTTCTTCTTTTAGCATTCTTCTTTTAGCATTATGACGCTTGCGACATGATCCAGCGTCTCTGCCACAGTCAAATGTGAGGACAATACCATTCCTTTGACTTCTCATGAATCTCTACCATTCACTAAGAACTGAGGAAAGAAGAGAACCCACATTCTTCCAACTGATCAGTAAAATGATATTTCTGGAAACTCGAAAATTTAATCATAAAGTTCTTTATAAAGATACCTACACAGTAGGAGGCTAGAAAACAAGATGACAAGATATGCACAAAGCATCCTACATAAGTACTCCAAACTCCTCAAAGGACTCTAAACTGCAGTAGGAAACCAGATTGATATTATTATCTCCACCTTTCAGTTTTTCCAATAGTAACTCAACAGTCCAGCATAACTGATCCAGGCCTTATCAAAGAAGACTAAGATAGATACCCCTTTTCTAGAGCACTATGAGGACTCACCTGGGTATCTCATGCACCTTTGTACTGAGCACTCCATCTCTGTTTATCTGCCTTGTTCTCTGTACATGCAGCTCCTGGTTATTGGAAAATCTGGCCTTCTGTCCTCTGACTTTGGCCAGACTCTCTTTGGCCAAAAGCATGCTACCAACAAGCCTGCTGCTGTGTTGAATGCATGTCTCTTGAGAACCGAATGTCATGGATAGTGAACATCTGCCTCTCTGAGTAGATGTAGAATAAGTAACTTTTTCAACATTTGTAAAACTTTTAATTCAAGGAGCTTTTTAACTCTTTGTACACAAAGCCATTAGTTTAGGTACAGGATAGATATGAAATTACATGGGAAAAAGAAATTCTTAGAGTAGAAATATTTAATGTTTTCTCTATTGACAAAGACTAAGACAAATACTAGAGCTCCCTTGCATTTCTCTGTATGCTTCCTTCTCCATCAGGATGGAGACTATCCCTGCAATCTAGAGCTTTAACATTCAGGAGTGTTGAGACTCACATAACCACCATCAGCAGCTTCTCTGCACTGTATCAGGCATTTTTTTCTTCCCTGAAATTTCTACCTGTCATAACAGATGCAGCGACATGCAGCATTTTCTCTGCTTTTCTAAGCAATGGCATGACTGACGTATTTTATAATCCTACTCAACAGAGTAGCAGATGGTGCCCACCCTTTTTCATCCTGTACAAGACTTGGTATTTCTTCTCTGTCAGTCATTAAGCTAGGTTTTTAATTCTTTGTGTTTTTGCTGGCTGTACAAGCCATGGTAGTTCATATGGCAGTAGTTACTTCTCCTGCCAATCTTGAGTCTCTTGAGGTCCAGACTTAGCGAAAGTCCTGAACTCTCAATGAAACTTTTATGCCAAATGTAGCAAGCCCTGAATGATCATTGAATAACACTATTCTTTAGAAGGACTGACTCTCAAAGTGTGTTAAATTTAAAGGCAGGGGTGTGCCATAGCAACTCAGTGCAAAGATTAATCTCTCTCCTTGCCACTAAGAGCAAAGATATCAATTAGTAGAAGGCCTGCTAACACTGCAGAGAACCCTCAGAAAACGTCTGCATGGTCATCCACCGTTTCTGCTCCACCTCTACATGAAATGACAGTCACGTAGCACATGAAAGCACTAAAAATCTGCAAATTAGGACATCATACCACACAATAGAACAAGTTCATTTGGGTTCAAAATAATGTTCAGACAGTTCTGGCTCAGTGCAATGTTTCTTCCCAGCCCTGTGTGCATGAGAAATGTGATCAAACATCTGTATCTTCCTGTGTGATTCTGCCCTCTATTTTTCAGACATATAGTCTCACTGACTCATTCACTCATGATGAATGTCATGAAATTTGCCAGGGACTTTTATCAAGAAACTACACTTACCACATGAGAACTGAGGCAGAAATGGATATCTCAAAAAGTAAAAGCAGCCAGGAGTAGAAAAGTCTAATCACTCGTGCTTTAACATGCCCATCCAGTCTGAATGAGACAAAGCTGAGGAACCTGAACAGAATCTGTAATGTTCTGGATATTGCTGAAAGATTCCTGTGCTGATTACTGAGCCACAGATCTAGCTTACTGCATTTGGCTTTAGCAATAGTAGTTTCTACTCTTCTCTTTTGCTTTGTTTGTTAAAGTCGTTTTTAGAAAACAGGTGCTTTAAAATCTCTAAATTTAGAAGTACAAACATTATCTTCAAACACATCAATTTCTTGATGAAGACCAAGTCCTGCTCGTCATTTTAATCCCTATTATTCTTACATTCTTACATGCCAGTAACAACCTTACACTGCGCACAGTGTTTAAAAATAATATTTCATGACAACAATGAACACTACATTATCTGTCAGTAAAGAAGTCACTCAAAGTCATGCATATCTTATAATTTTGTACTATCTCACTGTTGAAGAGTGCACAAGGAAGAGTGTGTATATAATTGCATGATGGACTGCTGCAACAAAGAATTAGAGTTATTTAGTTTCTGTTATCTATAATATTGAGAAATTATATCAATATTAAATTTTAAATTAATAAAATTAATGCATTAAAATATTAAAAATAGAACTTTGAAAGAAGGTTTGTGAGGAAGAGAAAAAAGGCAAGCACCATTAAATATGTTCCTTCATTGCTCCTTTTTTTTTTTTTTTTTTTTTTGGTAAAATAATAGAATAACGAAGAACATAAGAAATATACAAGCAATGGATGCTATATCATTGCTGCTTCAAGAGAATGTCTTTAATTTTCCGAGTTTTTAGGTTGGCTATAAGAAATTAATGTTATGAAACACGGAACTTTCACTTGACGGCTGAGGGTTGATCAGGCAATTGCAAATGAGGCAACCACTAAGGAAGGGTACATCTCTAATCTTTGAGGGATATAACCAGAAGGCTTTCAAAGACCTGTGCATTGCAGGTAGCTGTAAGTGCAGAAGGAGATGAGACTGGATGAAGTGTTTCTGTCCAAACCTTTTCTGATGAATAACTGTGGTTTTGATAAGGTGATTTTCTGTGGAAACTGTTTGCCTTTCTTGAAATAGTTTTCTCAGGAGAAACCTAGGATCTAACTTGAAGAAAAGCTGGGTTTGTAAAGTTTTCCCCTTCTCTTCTGGCAAAAATTAAGAGTTCTCACAACAAAAAGGAGGAAAGCCATTTAGAGCAGCATTAAACTAATCAGCCTTTTCACAAACACCCACTAACATGCAAACACATAATGTTGTTGAAAATTTATTGTCTATCCAAATCATACTAAATGCAAAAATGATGAAGTAAACAAGCAAGAGGAATTCAAAAGCACACTGTTTTTGCAGGTGGTTTTGAAAGAAAAATTGCAGTAAAGGAATATTTTTTCATATTGAGCAAACAGAAAGGTAGGACTAAGTAAAGAACAGACTTGCTGAGTGAAGTGCTCTATCCTGCCTTCAAAATAAGTTAATATCCAGCAGATCATAAGAACCGCACAACCTGCATCAATTTTGTGACAGCACTTAGCTGATGTCAGTGTAGGTTCACATTTCCGAGGCAGTTCAGTTGTCATTAAGCTGCTTGCCTTAAACAAAAAATTGGTGGGGATGGTGGTGCAAAAGGTTATAAGCCAGTTGTGTTTGATTTAACTAATTTTTTTTTTGTTTCTTCTGGCCAGGCACATTGTGTGCTCTATTTTATAACTAAGCAATGAAGCACAAGCTGTATGGCAGCTATTCTTGAGGGAGTTAGCCTGAAAGAAGTTGCCCAAATAGCACACTTCAGTGCATCCGCACTGTACATTGCCTCAGAACAGGGAATCAGGAAGAGGATATTATGCATGAGACTAGAAGAGGAAAAACTGAGATATGCGCAGCAAATGTCACCAAAATTCATTTGGTGTGTTCGGATTTACCAGCATGAAAACATCGCTGCTCCACTGTCAGCAAAAATGATGTTCTGCAAATATTTGCTGGCCACACGGCAAGAGTTTCTCTTGTTACATTCTTGCATGGGAGATTTGCTCTTTCTCACCTTCAATTTGACATTTTACAGAGATTAGGAACATAAGTCAGAAAGAAAATTGTATAATGCATTGTTTTCTCCCTGTGCGTGACTGCTGCTAATCTTAAGTCAACAAATGTCAGATTTCAATTTTACTGAATTACTGGATCACAGACAGCAAAAATCAACATTTCTAGCTTTTATTTTTCTAATTCTTTCATATACAATGAATGAAGGAAAAAAATCTTTTTGCTATACCTGCCTGACATCTGCTCACAATCATAATTTTGAACATCTGAAGCAATCAGAATTGTCAAAATACACTGGTTACACAAAGGGTTGGTTTTCATGACAATTTTCTTATTTTGTATGAAGGAAGAAGTCCCATTGTGACTTCAGACATTTTCCTTCTATAGAAAAGACAAGACTCCTCTGAAAATTGACCATATATCACCGAAAGAAATAAAAGTCCTAGAAAATATTTTATTATGCTGGAACTTTTTCACGCACACTAATGTGAACATAAATAAAACCCAATTACTTAAAAGATATATGAATTATTTAGAAATTATTCTAATAAGAAAAGTATAAGAAAACCTCAATCCTTTGCAAATTAGGATGCTAAGAGTTTAATGTTAAGAAGTTTTTACCTTCCACACTTTGTAGATGTAATCCTGTATAATGAGGAAATGTTTAATGAATCAAAATAAACATTATTTAAGTACATCATTATTCAACACAATATGAGCAAAATGTTAAGAAGCTTTCACACTTAACACTACTACTTAATTGCACTTATAATGATGCTGTCCTAGTTAATGTGGATTAAGTTGTTACTGATTCTTTGTAAAATGTTTGCTTTGAGAATTTTTCCTGCAAACCCTCCCAGATTTTCTGGAACGAAAGCTCTCTGAAATCTTTGATGGACTTCAAGATCTCTGAACCATGCTGACTTTTTTTTTTATTATTATTATTTTTCCTGCACCCAGCAGTGTAATTACAATGTTAGAATAGGAGGAACAGTTGAAATGTCACAATCAATCCCCAAAATGTATTTTTAAAGTCTTTAAAAAACCATGTGTATTTTCAACTGAGTTTTCAAGGAGATAAATGAGTGTTGAGTATCTCTCAAAGCAAAACAAAACAAAAAGGGAATTAGTCCTGGAAGAACAGAGTAAACTTTAGGTGCAGACAAAGTGGGTGGCTGCTTCAGACAACAGATGAGAAAACAGCAACAGCCATGGTACAAACATCATCTGTATTGGCAGCAAACCTTAGAAATAAACAGGTCTGCTGCTGCCACTTCTGAGGCTAAGGGTTAGGCTGTGATCCAGGGCACCTACTCCCAGCCCCCCTCAAGCCAGCAGACCTGGCTGAGACAGCATCCTTATCACCTTCTATCTTTTCCAGGGCAGCAGGAGCACCAAAGCCATCATTCTCCAATTTGGTCCTTATTTTCTGGGCAGCTCTGCCATTTCTCTCCCCTTGCTATATCGAGAAACCCAGGTCCAGACTAGCTTCCACTTCTCACTTTCAGGCTTGCAAAATTGCATTCTCACATACAGTGTGGAGAAGCCTTGAGTCAGGGGGTCAGGGTGTTTATACCAGAGCCACTTCAGACTGATTCTGAAATTGTGCTTTCTCTGGGTAGGCACACAGGAACATTTCACGTTAACACCTAGAAGAATCTACCACCAAACAAACATACACCAGTACAATATTAATTGATTAGCTAGGCATGAAATAAGGTTAAGGAGGTTAGCCAAAATTTGTAGGCTATAAAATTTCAGTGGATTTTTACTTTCACACTTGGTCAGCCAACGTGACTTGCATATTAGCCAGAACCTTGTACAAGAATTCCAGGGCTTAGTCCAAATGTTTAGAAGACCATGTAATAAGAGTTTCACAGAGCAGATCAATATCTGCTTCACTTTTGAAACAAACACCACTGGTTCTAACGGGGTAATGAGAATTGGAACTCCTTTTCACCTCCTGATCCAAAGCCTGTAGGAGCCTGATTAAATATTCCTGTTGAATACTAGGACTTCTGAATTGGACCTTAAATGATGAAGTCGATCTATAGAGCAATAATCAGAATTTCTCTGAAGAAGAATTCACATGACCAAGTTCTACTTTTTCCAGGCTAGGATGATAGACTACACAAAAACAACACACCCATGTTTGACTGAAAGCATTTGCCTGTAGCTGCTGTATTTCTTTCTTACTTGCAGTAAAAGATTCTTTCTCACCTTCAACTCGACATTTTACAGGGATTAGGAACAGAAGTCAGAAACAAAATTGTATAATGCATTCTTTTCTCCCTGTGCCTGACTGCTGCTAATCTTAAGTCAACAAATAGTAAAAAAAAAAAAAAAAAAATTTAGAAAAAAAATATGGGGGGAACACACAAAATTTGACAGAAGCATGAGGCTATGAAGCCATTTTATCTTATATTGCATAATATTAAAAAAATTCTAAGAAATTCTCTACCAAAAAATAAAACATTTCATTCTGAAATATTCTGATAGCTCCATTTTGACTTTTTCAGAATATCCTCTCCTAATGTTTTAAAAGTTAGGAAACTGACATGTGTCTAAAAATATTTGTCTTTCTAAACAGACAAAGAATAGTGAGCTTTTATACCTTACACAATGTATGATGCAGCAGTTCTGCTAACAGACCTATTTTTATTACTTTTACTCTTTTACCTAAATCATTACTGTGAAAATGAAAGGATTACCAGCTTTAGTGATACACCTTATGCCATCATAACCTCCTTTATTGCTTAATAATATATTTATCCGCAAATTCTTCCTTACACTAGATATGGACCAGCTTTCAATTCTGAAGCAATAGACAGAGGACATAATCTCTTCTCTTTTTTGTAGCATTTGCTTACATAGAATCATAGAAGCATTAATCTTGGAAAAGACCTTCAAGTTCATCAAAAAGCAAACTCTGAGACTCTGAATCTCCTTGATGAACAAAAACTGCATTATTGCTAAAGAAGTACACTGTACCAATGCTAAAGCATTTTTAATACTGTTTGTCTAAAACATAACTTGCTGATGCTGAAATACGACTAACCTTTTTTAACAGCTACTCCTCACTAATGAACAGAAGTGTATCAAACAAACAACAATGTAAGAATGCTGGACTTAAATCCACATGTGGTGATTACTGGCCTTTTGACCGGCATATATTTTTTATAAAACAACAATAATATTTTGTAATTTAGATTTTTCCTGCAAGGGCAGGGATTCATACAGTTGTTTTGTTTATTTTTAAGTGAGTGAGGAAAGAAATTCTACTGGATGAGGGAGGGACAATTTGTAGAGGCTAATATTGAAGTGATAAAAATATATCTAGTTCAATCATCAAAACAAGTTCATTGTAGCAATATGGCTGTTATCATGCTATTTCAAACAATTAGACAGCAAAATGCATTTACCTTTCATAATGATTTAGTCTTCTGTATGACATGCTGACCTAGAAAGCAGAGAAAAACTGATAAAAATATTCAATTTACCCTTTTTTTCTCCACTAAGTGTTTTGCTTTCTGACTTCATTTGCTCAATAGTATTAAAAGTAAAACTGCTGTGAGAACTCTTTTTTTTTTTAAGATTCTGTGTCTGCATGCATATATGTATCTTCCTTAGTCTTGCATTATTTAATGAACATGTAAAACCTCAGTAGCCATGAACATGAAATGTAGCAATACAGGATCTCAGGAAGGGAAGAGCCTGGGATCACTGCCAGCCATCCATCTAAAGTGCAGCACACAGTACACATTGAGAGCAAAGGCAGTCAAGTGCCCATCTGTTTGCTTCAGAAGTATTTTTCTTGCAGAGTGGAAGAGAACACTTAAGTTAAGCTCAGTAATGAACTGATTAGGCTGGTTGTGAAGCCAATAGAAATGAACAGCCTGTTGATTAACAGTCAACTCACATGCAAGAGCAAACCCACATGGTCACAACAAAGATAATTTCTGTGTTTAAGGAGTGATTTGAAGTGAAGAATAGTATTGTTTCTCAAGGGCTCCTGAACTACTAGCAAACTGTAGCAAAATAAAATCACCAAAGACAAAATAAAGCAAGACAAAAAGAAACACCTCTCCTCTCATCCCTTAAATAATAGACTAAGTCCTCCACCGCTGTTCTAAGGGAGGGTTGGCAGATGGAATTAGTACAACGCCAACACAAGGTCCACTGAGATAAATAATTGGTACTGAAGATTTGGCCTCATGGTTTAACACAACAAAAGAAGAACAAAAAAAAAATGCTCTCACACTTTCCTCTTGAAGCCACAGGAGATAATCAGAGTGACTCTGATGACATCAGGCACTTTTCAGAATGAGAAATGTAAAGGATTTCTATCACTTAGCCTTTAGGAAGGAGACAAAAGCCTTAAAAGACCACACATCTCAAAATCAGATATTTTCATTCCACCTCAGTGGCCTGGCGTACATGTGGCTGTGTGAGGCAGCCCTTCATGTTCCATGAAAGAGGATGGCCCCAGCCCTTCTTTCAAAGAGCTCAGTCAGGTGTGCTCAGTGTTCCACCTGAATGTCTGACACCAGCACCCCTGGATGACACTTTGCTGGATGCTTAAATTGCTAAAAATTAAGTAAGTCACATTTCATTAAGCTGTGCACTGTGAAACATCTGATACACTTTGATCTGTGTTAGTACCAACTCTATTGCACAGATAGGATAGAAGGAATTTGCTGAAACATATTGACAAAAAAAGGCATTACAAAAATGCAAACCATTTTAAAGGATGCTGAATTAAAAAATAAATCAGTAGTAACAGCTTCCTATTAAACACATAATGTTGAATATATCAATGGGGGGGGTTTACTATTTTCTATCTATTGATCATTCTACTGTATCTGTTTATAGCCCTCTTTTCTTTTTGTGAACTTCATGCAAAATAAGAAACTATACAGATGAAAAATTTCCCACAAAACTAACATTAACCTGGATGTTGGAAAATCAGGAACAACTGCCTTCTGACTTACTGGGCTGACCACTGCTCAGCTGGCAATTTTCAGCAGCCGTTCCAGTTTTACTACAAAGTTAACACCACGTTTCTTTATTCTCTCAAATAAAAAGAATTGTCAGCCCACAAAATTAAAGATAAATCACTTACACTAACTCCCTAAACTACCCACAGCCTCCCTACTGGTAAAAAACTCTTTAGTGATCAGTGCGCAGGACTGCATAAAAGATAGAAAAATGACTGAAGACAGGGATGTGGGACTTTAACTTACTCTTGTGTCTTTTCTTTAAGAAGAGAAAAGGGACACTGCAAGCATTACAAGTAAACCCGAAATTTCCCTGATCCCCATGTGTCTGAAGGGATTTAGTCACTTGTACCTTGTGAACAGAATCACTCTCAGCCTGAAAATGTGAATTAGGGACTGCAGCCACACACTAAATAAAAACCAGAGCAACTGTCAGGGACTGAGGCACGGACCCAGACCAGCAGGGAATCTGAATCATTTATTCAAAGAAACGAGCTGGTTTTATACACTTTTCCAAGACACAGTATTTCCTTACATGGTAATTCTCACTACGTGACATCCGCTGTTGCCACATCAGCAGCACACTTTCTCAATGTCCTTCTATGGGATGACCACTCGCTGTTCACCCATCTGTCAGCTCCCTGCAGGCTCCTCTCCGCAGGGGTCTGCCTGTGACACCTCCTCCCCCCAGGGCCCGGTGGAGACAAGCCTCTGTGTGCTGCCATGTGCTCCTTTGTGCTGCCATGTGCTTCTGCAGGAAGGTTTTACAGCTCACAACCGAGTTCTGTCTTATTTCTCCCCATAGCCATGTGCTCCTTTGTGCTGCCATGTGCTTCTGCAGGCACGTCCCACAGCCCGCAACTCAATTCTATCTTATCTCTTCCCACAGAAACCACCTCAAATGTTTTGAAAAATGTCTGCTTTTCAGAGAGTTTAATTAGATATTTATTAATGAGGCAACATCTCAGGCTGGGGATTTCAAGGGAATGCCTGTGAAGTTCTGAGTTTTAAAATGAGTTCCCCATCTCAACACTTCCCATCATCTATTACATGTCTAAATGGACAATAAGTAAGCATTGGCTTCTGGCAGCTCCCTACTCATTTTGCTGACTCAAGTGGATCCTCTTTGAAAGTGATAATCTTTCCCCAGGCACTGTCCAGAAAGCCTAAAATCTCTTTGCCTTTTTTATGACCTTAAAATTTTGCAAGAACTTGCTTTCCCTGACAAATGTTTCTTTACTATTCATATGCTGTTGCAATGCTGAAGTATAAGGAGCTATTGATATATCTGTCTTCAGCTTCTCACTTTGACACAAACATTCTGCCAGACCTTGGGAAGACACAACATCTTTTAATCCTATCATTCATACTTCTAAATATTTTAAGTAGAATGAGAGATTTTTTTTATGTGTTTATTTGATTTAAGGTGCTCATACAAAACGGAGTACAGTAGTGTCACTCTGAGTGGAGAGGGGAGTTCTCTGAAAATTAATATTTTTCTGTCCATTCTGATACACAGTAGAGTCTTTCCAGCACATACATAAAGTCAAATGTACACAAGTGAATGGCATCTGCTATGCATTTACGATAACCGAAAGTTTGGCCTCTCAGTAGCTGGAAGCTTAAAATTGCTTAAAAATGGGTTTTCTATCCTGCACATGGCATATGCACACACTGCAAATGCATGCAGATACTAGAGCATGAAAAGTTTAATCAGATTAAATAAACCAAAAAAGGATGATTTTAATTCCTATTGGCAGTGAGTTAACTGGAAATTTTTAATACAATTTTGGATTTTGTGGAAACCTTTCTTAATAAAGGTTATGAAGCATATTGCATCCCTGTATACACTACTGCTGACTGCTACCAGCCATCGTAGACTCATTGTAATTCAAATGAACAACAGAATAACAGAAAAAACCCAAAGTGACACCAGCCAGCACTGACCAGCAGAGATTTATATAAATTTTTGAGCATTACCACAGTATAGATTTGCAGATATTCTTTAAGGTATTTTTAGGAACCCACTCTCATCTCATGCTGATTTTGTTTCCTTGCTTTGAAAACTTCTGCAGACTGACAACAAAAGCATCTCATCTAATATAGCATTATAAATTACTCTGAAACTTACAGCATCCAAATAATATGTCTTCATATCCATATGTTCTATCGTTATCTATCCATCATTAAACTAGAAATTGGAGTGGTCTTCGACTCATGAATTGTTCTTTGTTCAATTATTACCCTAAAAAATGAGGAAAATTGAACTTGAGCAAAAAGGAAGTAAAACCCACATAATGCAAATTTTTAAATTTAAAGATTTTTAGCCAGTATTTGATGTTAGGAAAATGGGAAAATATAACCTTATTTATAACTCTCAGCTTCTCTGTAACTTATCATTCATAAACAGATGCTTTGATATATTACAATGATTTTTACATGCTCTGATTCTAAGCTTTAGACAATTTTGCTACTAAGCTTTTGCATTAATTTCCCATTTCAACATTTTATTTCTGTCTTGGCCCATAAAAACACAATTGTTACCACTGAAGTTGTAGCTCTTCTGTTCCCAAGAGGCCAATTAATTTTACAAAGCACGTACACTGTACAGCTTATTGGCCTTCATTTTCCATCATCAAATGTTAACACTACTTGAAGGAAACTTTAAGTTAGGAAAATACCAATGAATAATGAAGATAGCTTCTATAGTATGGATTTGCTGCCCAGCATAACAAAATGGAGCTTTTATTGGAGCCCATTTCCCAGAGCTGAGCTATTTGATCTACAAGCTATTAAAAAAGTAGATTATGTTTTCCATGGCACTATAGGTATTGGAGAGTTAATTTTCACTCCAAACAATAAGAGGAGATGAAGTAGACAGTAGCTAATATGAATTGCTCCCAAGCCAGCAAGTAGCCCAATTTCTTATACATCCTCAATATTTCTACACCCTGATCCATTACAAAAAGTAGCAAAGAAAGAAAACAGTTTATAAATAATAGTCCTTTGAAAGCACACATAGGTTCTAAATAAGTTGCTGGAAACATACAATGTAAGATATACTCATTTTGACTTTAAGGGGAGAAATGGGTAAGATCCATTCTTTGGGTCTTCTTATCAATGGATTAAAACCTTTTACATTAAATAGATTCAATCATTTTACTGTTACAGTTAGTGTAAGTCTGTGTAACACTTTGGCTCTGAAGGTCCTAGATGCACTGGGATCTGAGGAGATATATGTGTTAGTGGAAGTCATCCATGAGATTTACTGGTACAGAGAAAGAATAGGAGCTTTTCTCAAAACATTTCATAATCTCATACCATAAAACATGGGTAAAGGATCTCATCCTCATGATGCACAATGATCACCATATGTTTTAAAAATAGTCATCATGAATCATACCAAGGAGAAGGAAGTATGTTTAAAAACAGGAGAGAATGACTGTAGAGGGAAGAAAAGGCACAGAAAAAGAAAAAATGACAATTGATATCTGAAGCTCACCATGGTATACAAATTTTCAAGTGACTTTAAATTTTCTGACAAATAGCATCAAGGGAAACCCATTAAATGGATGATCTGAATATTAAGGTGGACTTGATTGACTAACACAGGGTTTAAAGATGACTTGCATCTCAGGATAAATTTGGATAAACTAAAACTTAGTTAATGTTCTGTGCATGTCAGTGATAGATGATGTATTTTTCTATTTTTTTAAAAAGGAAATAATCAATACCTTAGCAAATGCAACTTTCAAGGCTCATATTTCAGTTAGATAGAAATTAAATGTGGGAAATACCAAATACATGAAATAGCAAATGTCTCAAAAATTTTTAAAAAAACAACCAAAACACTGCAACAAAGATGAAACCCATGAGTGCTCTGCACATCTAGGGCAGTTTCTGCAGCAGTTACAGCCAGTAACAGTTTCAGTGGAAGATGCAGCACTATGTATCAGTTATTTACAGAATAGTTTTTTTCCTTGATTAACATTTCTTCCTATTTTCCAATGCTGCAGGTTAGATTATGACCATGGGGATTTTCTTTACACTCTGCACTCGCCCTCTTTCTTTAGTACTGTATGTGCTTATGTTTGTATAGATAGATAGGAAAGGAGATAAGAGAAATACAGCTAAATAATTTAAAAAGTCAGATTTCAGTTTGTTCCACATGTAGATCCATTCCACATCCCTCAGTTTATGATTTCCCAGTATATTTCCATAACAGCACTCACCATAATTTTCAGATCTAATCCATTTGTTTTTATCCATTGATATCAACAACCACTACTACACATAAGCCACTACGTTTTCCACCATAAAATTGACATTTGTATCTAAATACCAGAGGGACTTACTTGTCCATCATATGTTTATTATCCAAAATAGAAAGCCTGTACAAAAATCTTGGCCTGTGTTGAAGGGTCACATGTCAAGTGAAATCCTTTAGGTCTGTTAAAACAGTGGCATAAGTGAACAGCTCCCCTTTTCCCTGATGTACGTTTTGCTGCCTTTAAAGCTCTTTTCATACTTTTGGTCTCTTTCTTTTTTTCCCCCTTCTTCTGTGTTTTTTCACTGGGGAATAACAGCATCCTGTAAAATTTTATATCAGTTCTTTTCTGCTTGCCATCTACTATTAAACCATTAGTTACCCTTTGGGAGTGTAAGTACTTTTCTGACTTTTCTTGCCAACCTTGCTACACTCAATTTACAAATTCTTACTACAACAGCTATCTTTTGCTTTTAAGTGTTCATAGCCTTGCCTGATGGGCTTATTTGGGAGCTTTTTGTTTCTTATAAAAATAATATGACAAGCAAATATAAAATGTAAATCCTTCATAAAGCTAGATTAATGTGTACAGTGAAGCCCAGGAAGACTAAACACACTGCAAATACTGTTCCCATTACAAATACAGTCGGGAATGAAAACTTGAACAATTATAATCCCAACTCAATTAAACACAGCAGATAAGCAAACACTTATTTTCTCCCTTAAGAACATATAAAAAAGCTTTCCCAGCAGTGTTTTTTGCTTCCTATCCAAGTCATCCTTATGTTGCATATCAAATCAGACAGATCCAAACTCCTCTGCTAGCTGAATTCATGTTCCTAGGAAGAAAGCAGATCAAAATCATTTAACACTAGATCTTTGGGTCCAGTCAAGAGGCATGACCCTCCAACACTGGAAATTGATGCCTTTCACACAATAGGAGAGGAGGTACATTTAAAGCAAAAAGCACTGCCAGGTGAGAAACACTGAGTTATTCAGTTATTCAAATCACACTGCTGGGGTGATTCTCTGTACATAATGTGTGCTGTTTATGAGACTTTCCTTAAAGAGCTTCAGTTCAGAAATTAAGAATGCTACCTTAATAATCTGTGTTTTGTTTAATTACTTAGGACCATATTTTCCAGAATGGTTTTTAACAGCAACTCCAAAATTTAACTCTATCTTTCCAATACTAGTAATTTAGGAAGTTATCAATGCACTTGCATATACAAGTATAGTTAAATACAATTTTGTAAGAGCATTTTTTCTGCTGTTAATTTTGTTAAAGTTTGTTTTCTAACCACCAATCAGTCCATGAAGGAGTGATGCACTAGTTTTGGTTCAGATCAGCACTCTGAAATCACCAGATAAAGAGGGCATGCTTGAGTACTATAAGTTATCATTGGCTTCTTTCAAGCAAGGAAATGTTAACTTCTATGCTACTTTGACACTAGATTGTTAGGGAAGATGAAACAGGAAAGCCTTATAAATATGATTGCCTGACAAAAGATTTTGGGAATATGAAAACTACAGGCGACATCGAAATGAAAGCCACTTTTGAAATACCAAGTCTTAGTTACTGAACAACTGGAAAACAATGGTATGGCCGACTGAAGGTAATCCCCTCTTGATTGAACAATACCCTCTGCTTGCAGGCAGGTCCAAGGGTCAGAGCAGACCCTACTAGCTCAGCAGAAGGGGTCCAAAGAGTAGCTTTTAGAAGTTAAGATGTAACACTCTATGGTAATATAAGAACTCTTATAGGCTGTATGTAAATGCCATAGGATTTGTATCTTGTATTAGATTGGTTAGTGACAATTAGAATATTCAGTACAGAAGATGATTTATTGTATTGTAACCAATACTTCACCATTCCATTCTATTCTCATCACTTCTTCCTCTCTTACTCTTCGCACACTCTTACACTCTCCCTCTCTCTCTCTCTCTCTTTACTTACCCGCTTACTCTCTTGCTCTCCTGGGCCTGCTCCGAGCTGAGTCTGGCAGCTCTAAGCAGTGCCCCTGTACCCACGCCCTTTGCAATAAACCGCATGTTCCAAGATCTGCCTATAGAGATCTCTCGTCACCGTCACCGTCTCGTCTCTGTCCAGTCCAGACTGAACTCCAAAGAACCTACACTAGATAAGTTTAAAAAATATAGTAGTCTGGCCCTGAGCAAGATATGACATTTCTTTTTTTTTTTTTTTTCCCTACCCAATTTAGGAGGGCAACCATTTCAGAACTAAAAATAATGCATGGAACTTCTTAAGAATTTTAATTTTCTGAAATTAATACAATAGGGACAGTCAGAAAGTGAAGCATAAGTAAATACAGAAGGCTGACGAAAGCAGTTTTTAACTGTAAGATTGTTGTTAACATTTTACAAACATTAGCTTAAAGGAAAAAAACAATGATACACTTTTTTCCTAATGCTGCATTTCAGCTCACTAAAAAAATTACTGTAATTGAACATTAGTAGGCCACCTCAAATTGTTATTGTACCATCTAGCATTGCCAATGAAAATTAGCTAGTCACCTTAGACTACATTTTTAAGGAGCTTATAATTAAAGTGTAACAAGAATAACCTGGGGAAAAACCCAGTACTTTTATAAAGATGCTGGGAAGTACAGAGATCACGATCTGTAATACACATCCAGAAGAACCCACCACACTCTTTACACTTATTTCAGTGTGGATGACACTGGATCCCACAATGCACCAAATACTGTCTCCCTGCTGTTCATTGGATTTCTCCCTGGGACAATAAATTGCTACAGAGAACGGCAGGGGAGGCAAGAGGGCACTGGATGGTGGAGAGAGCTCTAAAAAAATAAAAGGGAGAATACAACGCTCTGAGAAGATGTCCTGAGAATACAATGATCTGAGAAGATTATGAAGGAAAGGTCATACAGGATGCTGCCTTTGCCTTTGCTCGCAGTCTCACTTTTTATTCAACTCTCAGCACCCTCCCCTCCTTCTATAAGACCTTCAACTATGACAGGACTCTCTCTCTCCATGCTTTTCTTCCAAGCTCATTACTTCAAAATAAATTCCACTGCTTCAATCACCTCTGGAGACATGAGCTGCTCCTTCAATATCCCAAACAGACAAAACCATATATTCCCACTCTCAATAAAACGCAGGGGAAATTGCTTGGGAAATGGCTGCTTTATTGCTGTTTTGCACTCTGAAAATGGACTTTCTAATATATTTTGAAAGAGATACTTATGGTAATGAATTTTATCCTGGACTTTCATGCTGGAAGGTCCACATTGAGAATGTATATACCCCTTTCTGATATATGCATGCATCCTCCATTCATTGCAATTTCACAGTAGAAATCTGGCATCTTTAGCTCCCAACCTGAGTGGGGGAGCAAGCTGTCCAGTGTCAGACATAAAGCAGAGACACTTATAGAGTTTTCCAAGAGACTGCTACCCAAGTAATATCCTTTCCTACCTCTTCTAATCCCATATTTGCTTCTGGGTTTTTCAGTATTTTCCATCGGCCCTGACTGAAGACTTCCCCAATCCTGCTGGCAGCAGCTAAGAAGTTCTGTCTTCTATAATCAGCAATTTCTTTGCTGCTTCATCCCTTACATTAAAGAAGCTATGGTCCTCTTTATCACTGTGTGCAGTGTGAAAAATGATGTGTGGAGACTTGAAACAGTCTATCATTCCCTGTTGAGCAGGAACTCGGCTGTATCTTCACACATGCAGTTCAGCAGCAGATGTGATTTGTCACTGTGGTCACAACCATTGGTACAGCAACAGTAAATGCAATGTGTTTGCTATGTTAACAACTCAGATGGGGTGAGAATGCTTATGTGACAATCAGTCAGAGCATGAACCCTAGCCACTACAGCACTTTGATAGCCATGCCACAGATGGATCCTATGGCTTTTTTGAATCCAGTATGTTCTTTGAAGGCTGAAGGTTGCCAAATGCATATAGACTCCTGTAACCACCCAGATGATTTGTAAATTTGGCAACTGTGCATCCTTCTTATAATCTAGAGTTTAGTTCATTTGGAATACAGAGGTTTGATGTGATTGAAAAACAGAGGGTCTCATTTTGTGATGTCTTGTCAGATGTATATCAGAGAGCCAAAAACTTCAAGCCTATGTGAATAATAACTAAGATTCCTCAAAGATCTGTCTTTCAAGGCATCATACAGGACAGAGATTTCTGCATCCCCCTCCTTACTGTAATTTGCACAACACACTAAGAGTACATGTAACTCATTTGTACACAGCCAGGGAATGTGGATTAGATGTCTAATCTAATTATTTAACAGAATCAAGTGCATCCATTGAAACACTTTATTTGGAAATGGGACTTAAAGGTCTAAGCCAAACAACTGGGAAAAGCTGCACATAGGTAACTTTAAAAAGTGAATCTTTTCAGGTGTCCACCAAGGTCTACCTAGTGATAAAGCAATTTTTAGGGAGCATATCCTCTCCTTTGTATAATCTCCTCCTTTCTACTGACAGACATGCAATTATGTGTTCAGAAACTAGACTGATTTCTTTTCCTCTTGATATAGGAAGATTACACCAGATGATTACACAGGAAACAACACTAAGAGCTCCAGAATAGCATTCTAAACAGAAAATGTTCCTTCTCAAAGCATATTCGTGTTTGCATAGGCAAGGAATCTTAATAAGGATTAAAAATATAACCAAGTATATTTTACCTAGATACTTGTGAGAAACCTTTCTACAAAGAGAGAAACAGAGACAGGGCATGCAAACCTTTGCATTACACAGCATTTCTTATATTGCTGAAGCTAGGTAAGAGCTCTTGAATATTTAAAGAGTTAATTAGATCTTCTTGCACCCTTTTTTTGCCTGTTTGCTTTGTGCAATGCCATGCAAAATCCAGATGTGATTCTACTTTCAGATTTAACAAGCAACATCTTGTGCAGATTTAAAAGCTGTGTAAAAATTTCAGAAGTACACAGCTGACTTTGAAGACAAGTTGCATTAATGGTCAGAACAGAGATGATGCTGCTGCTCTGTTAGTATTTGTATCAGTTTACTAGCTATTCATACCCTATTTTGTCTTGAAAATTCACATATTCTTCTTTGTGACAAAGTTAAAACTAGTAGCAAGTTTTGATTCTAAGAAGAAAATGCACTTGTAGTTGATAAAATTCCATTGGAATGTTTTTTTGGAATCTCTTTTTTGTAAACAGAGGCTTTGCAGTGTCTGAAGATTTTTGCTATGACTTGTAAACACTCAGTTAATATGGCTGTAATTTATTTATAACATTTCTGTGCTTCAAAGGCAAACTTCAAAATCTCTCTCTGAGAATCAGAGTACAAAACAGAACTGGTTGAAGTTGCAGAAAATGGTAAGCATCTTTAAAATATGATTAGATACCAACTTGGAGTCATAAGTTAGCATCTAAATTTGTTTCAGTCCCTATCTTCAACACTATGAGCAGCTCTTGCCCCCCTAACAAAGATAATAACAAAAAATCAGATAAGGGGAGTGAAGATTATTACAGGAGTGGAATGCTTTCAAGCATAGAATAACTAAGTAAACAAGGACTTTTCAGTTTAGAAAATTGATGACAGGAGCTAGGGTGAAAACAAATAGTGAAAGATGGCACTTAAAATAAGGAATAACAGCCTTGTTGAACTCCTTGCCAGAGGACATAATAGATTCTAAATTTTACATGAACTCTAGGGAAGACTGAAAAACCTAATGGAAAAGAAATCTATTTAGATTTGCTAAATGCATCTAGCTCAGTCCTGAGGCAAGGAAAACGATCAGAGGAAGAATCCTATTTTTACACTGTTTGTACTTTTACCTAAGTGTTCATAGACGGCAACTACTGGAAACAGCACACTGAGTTGAATGGTCCTTTGCTCCAGTCAAGTACAGCCTTTTTTACCTTCTTTATAATCTTATAAACTCACTCTCCTTCCTTTTGTATTCAGTTGGAAACTTATTTTGTCTGCACCAAGTTACATTAGGTGCTTAAACAAACTTGTATCTCTACGATACTTGAAATCTTATTTCTTCCTTACTCTTGTCCTGATGGGATAATTTCATGCTGAAGGACAAATCACCAATAGAAAATCAGGAATTTCTTCTTAACTCCTCTTTTTTCTTTTCTTCCTTTTTTTCCCCCCTTCTCCAAGCTATTATTTTGGAGGAGGAATTCCAGTGGAAATGTAGTAGCTGTGGGGCTCCAAAATGTCATGCCCTAATTCATCTGTGTGAAGGTATATGCTTGGGGAAAAACAAGCTAAGATACATGTCCCTCGGACCTGTAATCTCTGGTCTGTTTATCAAATGGGATAGAATTTATAACTGTGGGGATCCCAAGAGTAATTTTCTCATACCCACCCCTCTTGCTGATGGCCTAATGTTAGCTACAGAAGGCTGGAGGCAAGAGAGCTATAAGCTGGCTCAAGAATATTAAAACAGACATACATTAGCTTTAAGAGCCGGAGAGAAACTCTACTGACTTTAAAAACCACCTATTCATTGGGTCTCTGGGGACTGAGTTCCAGAAAGTCAGTATCAAATTCGGGCAGAACAGAACACCTGTAATTTTGTTGCATTGTAATTTCTCTAACATCTGCTACAGAAAAATTGCCAGGAGTAAGGAAATCTCACTTTGTATGATGCAATTCAGAATCCTCTTTATCTGGTGACACTATCACAGAAAAAAGCCTGTGATAGGAAATCAACAAAACATTACAACTGATATGGCTACAGATTCCAGAAAATACAGGAAGGATGCCTCTTGGAGAACATCTCAGCCCTTGCTAAGGAGTCAACTTTTTCCATGTAGGCAAGAGCCATGCAGTTTTATGCAGGCATATGCTTTGCAGTTCCACCTGAAGATTAGGCTAATTAATTCCTTCTCTTATCTTGCTTGAAAGATCACTGCGAATTCACGTCAGGATTTTTTCTTCACATTACTTCTGTCTATTTGGCTTACTTGGCTGGTTTTTATATGATGTTTTCTAAATAAGACCTAATCTTATTGTTGATCTTAACTAGATGTTCTGTTCATCTGGCCTGTACTGAAACACAAGCAGCACTATGCATTTATGCAGCAGAAAAGGCAGCCATGGACTGCCGTGCACTTTAAAAGAAAGAAGGAAATGAACCAATTAGTAAAAACAACAAACTGCAACCACTTGTCAAACGACCTTACCTTTACTTTCTAACATATGGAGTGACAATCAACTTTGACAATATCTGATTTAAACATTCATTTCACTTGAGTTTCAAGTTCAAGGATATTATTTTCAAGGGAAACTGAGTTGCAACTGCTGGTGTTTCTTGATTTCACCATTTAGAAGAAGAACAGGTATCATCCTTTGTTATAGTGCTCTTTAAAACAAAATACCTCCACTGCTGGCAAGTGGATAGAAACCTGCCCCAGGAATATGCTGCCAGGAGTTCAGCACGTAGGTACAGACACAGCCTAAGATACTTGATGTCTCACAAAACCATAGCAGGCATGCTAAGCAAAAATCCTTTATCATTATGATTTCAGTCAGGTCTTCAAAGAGAGCTGTAAATCAAAGCTTAGCAACCACTTGGCCTATCTTTCAATCTTTGAAACCTCTGTGATCTGTTTTGCTATCAATAGGTTTTTCACCATTTAGGTACCCAAAGCACAGAAATAGGTACACAGCTAGTTCTTGCAGAGTTTTTAGATAAAGATTCAATATCCTTCTTTATTTATCATCAGAGCAGGGGCTGCCAGACTGCCTTGCAAGAGAACAAAGTAGTATGTAATTCAAGTTCCAGTCAGTATTTTCCCTTTGTGTTTCTGATTGCAGGCTGATTACACAACACTAATGGGAGCTTTTATTTATTTATCTAAATGAACAGAGGCCAACATGCAGAAAAACAAGAGGTTAAATCTTTAAAGACGTCTCTTTTCCCAGTTGTAATGGGGCTGTGGACAGTGCTCCTTTTTCAGCTACAGAAGGAAAAGGGTAGGGGGAATATGGAGGGAATATAATGCATTGCACAGGCTGAGTTTTACAGTGGCTGTCTTCTGGCTTACATCCCAAAATGTTACGCCACCCTCTCATCAAGATGAAGTCCCTGTCCCACACTGACAATTCTTTTGCACAAAGAAGGCTATCTAACCTCAGCTGTTACAGCCCTGCTCAGCTTCATTATCTTCAGTGGTACTGTGCTAATTTACAGTGGTTTTTAGGGGTACATAAATATAGCTATGCAGTGTTTATTCATAGAAAATAAATAAAACCCCCAATGAATTGAAGATAAATGACAAAACTGAAAAAAAATATACAACTGATGAGACATAGTAGGATTTTTTTACATAAAATTATTTTGCTACAATCTAATTTCATAATACTGAGGCAGGAGACCTAGAGATTTTGCCAATGGCATCCCAGTTCTAAAGTATTTCATTTGAAATGCTTGGAAATAGCAAAGGTCTCCTATCCCTCACTCTTATGTATTATTTTTAGTAGTTCATGGAGGTACATATTTTATTCATCTATTCCTAATGGAAATCTGTGATTAAAAAAAATAAATTAAAACCAAAACTAACCCTCAAGATATTACATTCTGAAATCTAATTTGTCATTAAGCAAAAAACATATGATTCTAGTAATTTTCACTTCTGTAAAATGTGCTTAATTATAACATTAAATGAAGCTTCTTTACAGAACCAGTTGTGCTATTCTCCTTTGCAGAAACCTGAAATGATAGCCACATTGCACAGCAGCTAACGTAGAGAAATAGTATCCTTACAAGAATTACAACAGGCACTTGTTAACATGCCAAACTCTTGCCTCCTTGCAGATGTCTAGAATCTCCAGACCTCCAAAAATTATTCATATCTCACCCCTTTTCCTTCCTGTTGTTCATCTGAAGCTGCCACTGCCTTTACATCTGCACTACATGCTTCCCTCCTCTCATCTCCGTTGCCAGCCTTGTACATGCCATGCCTTGCACATACACTGGCAGATTTCACTGGTTCGGAACAAACACATTAAGGAACTACAACACCATCTTTCACCAACATGGGCAATTAAGGGAGTGGAGCCTCTGCTCTCTTAAGACACCTGAAAGAGGCCACATAACAGCATTTGTTTGGATCAGTATCAGTATCCGTATCAGTGCCCAGCCTTTGTGCTGACTTCAGCCACAGCGATCAATCTGAACCAGAACTAGAAGCTGTCCAGAAGTCTGTGCTGTCAATTTACTTGTCTGCTCCTGAGTTGTGCTGTGTCATACACTTAGAGCCTGATGAGCTAAAATGCTGTGTTTCTTATATCCCAGGAAATTACCTTTTTTTTTACAAGACTATACACCCCCATCTGGGTGTTTTCAATATCTTAAGAGCATCAGTCAAGGTCATGGAAGTTGTGTGATTATCTCAGGTGTCATGACATTAAAAGTACTTTCAAGGGTTATTTTTTAAATGCCTTATCAATTCTGGATCCATAGAGTGCTCAAAAGTAAGAGACTTCAAAGATTTTATCCATGAGTTAGAAAGAAGCAACAGGCTTCTAATTTTTATTTGTGGCCGCACAGCCAAGGTGACTCTTCTGAGGGTCATCACATTGCAGGGATATCCTGGTATATATCTTCTCCTCCAGCTATGTCCTTTTGCTCTGCTGTTCTGGCAGCAGTGAAAGACATAGCACAAAAAAATTCTGCTAAGCCTTCCAATGAAGAAAAAGATTATTCTTTCCACAGCTTACAGTATGCCCCGTGAGAACAATAAAAATATCCTATTTAAAGTATATTTTTGGCAATACTAAAATGCGACAGATGAAGAACTCTAGGCTATAGGCTATCCTGTATTGACTACTTCTTCTGTCAATGCATAATATGAGCTAGCATATCATCATGTTTTCCTAGTGCCAGAAGATACTGACCTCAGTTAGAAATATAGACCCCAGCAAAATGTGATTCTATATACATTCAGGCAAGAAATATTACTACATATTGATTAAAACTACTATTTTTCATTCTTGACACAGCTTTTGTGTTGGTATCAGGGCATCAAAGTGCATTGTATCACTTCATCCTAAAAAGATGATCACATAATAGCAGGGTGAGAAGTCATGTTGTGCCTTGATATTCATGGTCCAACAGTCAGAGTTCTCATTTTGATGTGAAAAGCAACTATTTTTGATGTACTCATCTCCTGGGTAAAGATCCTGGGCCACTTTTACAATGATTTTGCAATAAGAATTGATTGGTCAATGAGATAGGTTTGAGGTACCACTTTTGAGAATTTGTTTTTGGAGAGGTACACTTGTAACTCAAAGTCAAAAGAGATGTAATCAGAACAGGCCACTTGCTAAAATATATAAAATAGTTCAACAGTTGTTTATTTAAATTCCACATTCTCTAACCAGTTAATCAAAAGTACACTTTACTGAAAGAAGAAAAGAACAGCCATACTAGAAATCTATCGCTGCAAATTCTGGAAGGGAACAGATATGCAAATTTACAGGAGAGCTTATTTAGATGAGTGCATTTTATATCAAAATGAAAGCAGAATACTCAACCTTCTCTTGTCAATAAGATATGCAAGACTAAAATATGATAAGAATATGATTAATTTTCTTGATGTGTTTGCCAGTGTTTTAAGTGCTATGAACAGATTTTGCCTTAGAGCAAGAGACCAGTTAAGTAACTTTTGTGGCAGTTGAATTCACAAGGGGTTCAAGAGATATTACAGATTTGGTCTAGCACAGAATTCCAGCCAATTATTATATTCATAATATAATAATTAAAACTGTGAACTATAAGTATTCGTTTTGATGAAGGAAGTATTTTTATTTTAAATAAAAAGGGTGTACTTTCAACATAAATAATACAATTGTATCCATAATGTTGCAGCAGAGAAAATAAAGTTAAATTCTTATGCTTCTTTTTGTTGGTATAACATGACATTTTGAAGTATTTGTGGAGTTTGCAACCACAGTTATATTCTGACTGCTTTCTCTAATTTCTGACTTTCAGAAATTCTGATGGATTCCTTCACAAAATGCCTGAAAGTATGATTTCTATTTTTAAAGCAACAGAACGAAAAACTAATGAAATAGTTCATCAAATTCACTCTTGATAAACAAATATATCTTTCTGAAATAGATAAATAGAAATCTTATAGGGAAACTACACAGCATGAAAAAAAGAAGAACGAACATATGATGGTCAGTCTCAGAAAACTTCCAGCTAAAATGCCCCACTAAGAAGAAAGAAGTGCTTGATTTGCAAGGAAAGTGAGCCACAACCTAAACACTTCCCAGCAAGCTTCAAATATCAGAGCCCGTTTTAAGTTCTAAATTCAGAACAAATTCAGTGTATTTGCTGAGAGCCTTCATCACCTTCAAATGTCTCTGTACTTCACTGCATACATTTTCTATGAAGACCTACTTCATCTCCATATAGACATTGCTTTGCTTTCCAGGATTTGACTCTTTCCCGAAATTAGCAGGATTTTAGGAACTTCATGAGATGTATGCACAACATATATATTACACTAGACAATACTTGATTTTAGATAAAAGGCTGAGAAGCCCCTCACTACAAGAAAGACACTGAAGTGCATCCAAAGAAGGGCAATGAAGCTGGTGAAGAGTCTGGAACATAAGTCTGATAAGGAGTGGCTGAGGGAGCTGAGGGTGTTTAGCCTGGAGAAGAGAAGGCTGAGGGGGGACCTCATCATTCTTGACAACTATCTCAAAGGAGGTTGTAGTGAGGTGCAATTCAGTAGCTCCTCCCAAATAACAAGCGATAGAACAAGAGGAAGTGGCCTCAAGTTGTGTAAGATAAGGTCATCAAGAAAATTTTTTTTTACCAAAGGGATTGTTAAGCATTGGAGCAGCTTGCCCAGGGAACTGGTTAAGTCACCACTGAAAACATGAAATAAAAGTCACTAAGCAAAACAGAAACTGCAAGGTATCCAAATATGTCTAAGATCACCTTTTCATGAGGTTATTGCATCTGCTTTCAGTTAAAAGTTGTTTGTGTATCTAGCTGATTCTGTTTCAGAAATGAAACAAATGCAAATTGCTCATATGTGTATCTGTCTTGCAGGATACATTACAGAACATAAAAAGGAATCATTTAACAACACAATTAATATCAGTTTTGCTAAACTGACCCTACAGATTTTTTTCTAAACTTTAATAACATGTCAATATTTTTTTTAAATTATATCTTTATTTAACTGTCAGAGAAATGTAATTTTTTTCCTTTCATTTACCTTGCACCTTTAAATCACAAAGGAAATTTCACCTACATTAACTAAAGAGGTCCTAAAGCAATGATATAAACATCTAGCTGTTTAAAACTATACCTTTAATTTACACATTTCTCAAGGGAAATTCTTCAAAGGGTGCTATGAGTCTGTTGCTATGCAGAGCCAACTGAGCTAAATGCAGATAAAGCTGATTGCTGGCAAACACTCCCAACAAGGATACTAAGATGTGGCTATTGTCAGAAAAGGATGGAATACAAATAGGTAAATTTCTACATGCTGAAATCAACAGGATCATTCATTACATAAGATTTGCAATGTACCCTAGAGTGACTGAGAGATACAGACATACATTCAAGCGACAGCAGCTTCAAAAAACCCTAGCATATCAACAAAGCCAGGGCACCTTCATGTAGACTCGCTCTTTTATTTCAGCAAATAGAAGGAAATTTATCTTAGCCTGGCCTGCAAATAAGGAGGGTCATGAAGGTTAGCAATTAGGCTGAGGAATAGATGAGAACTACATCCATACTTTTAAAGATCTGATTATGTGACTGGTTTAATCATGACTAACTGATAGTATTCTGTCTGTAATATGCAGTTTCTCATGTCAACTCTATTTTGCTGGGCAAAAATGCAGTCCATTTTTTAAGATGAAACAATTCTTTTTTACAGAAGCTTTTCTTTCAAATGTGTCACCAAAGGATGCTGGCAGTTCAGAAACCATCAATAGTGAATCTATACCCAGCAGGTAAAGCTGCGTCTTGTCATTGAAAAGCATCCTTTGATATCAACAGTTTTGTTACAGAGATGCATTAGTTAACAGCTATTTTGTTGCAAATGAACACAGCTTGGGAATACAAAAGAATAGCACTGTTTTGAAGAAAAAGATCAATATATATTTACAAACAAAACTTCCTTTTAACTTCACTTTCCATCAGTACTCACATGGTAATTTGAAACAGACAATATTCAGCTAATCAGTTAAAGTGAATAATAAAGTCTACTATTCAGGCGTGATTTGTTAGCTCATTATGATCTAAATACTCCAACAGACATTTTAAAGTCTGTTCTCTTCAGCAACGTAACATTTTGTTTCTCCTGTTTCTCAGTTCATTTCTGTGTACCTATATCCCTCACTACCTTTGAGATTATGTTTCTTGAAATCAAGTGGCAGCTGTAGGACGCAATTTATAAAGAGAACAGACTCAAAGATCCTGAAACCACAACAAAAGGTTTCAAGCAAATGCAACAAAAATAAACATTTCAAATATTCAGAAAACATAGTAAAAAAGTATATTTCTAGGCAAGCTGTAGGATGGAAACCGAAGAAGATAAAAAAAAAAAAAAAAAAGCCAAAGAAAATGTAAGCAACTAGTCTCTTAGAAAATCAATTAAAAGTGAAAATATTAATGGCTTTCACAGATACACAATGTACATTTATTTTCTCTGACAGCCTGCCTTTATCATGCTCCTGGTATTAGTTTTCTCTCAGCTTTGTACATAGCATTTATTCACTTTGAACATCCTTTCAGAAAATAGCTGAAGACAAATATTGTCAAGAATTTGCAATAAACAGCAACATTCTTTTTACACAACACGTTGTTGTTCCTATCATAACAGGCATTTTCCACATAACTTTCTCGAAATACAAAGTTAGGTTCAAGATTCAGAAGGTTAAAAAAAAAAAATTACTTGTGTGAGTAATGACACGACCTAGGGATGAGCTACAAAGCATAAGCACCTGCTGCCTGCCAACTGCAAAAATCATTCAGCAGCCACTAAAAGAGAAGGCACAGGGCTAACACCCTCCAGAAAAAAACCCCATTATGTCTGCTTGACAGTTAAATATCACTTCAAAAATACTTAAAAACATGCAAACCTTTTCTTTATAACCAAAAGCTGAATTTCACAGGAAAGATAGAATCAGGTCTTATTCTTGCTCCTGTAAGTTATATCCCAAACATAATCTGCAAAATTAAATTAACAAAAAACAGTTAAACCTGCAAAACTCAGCTGCAGAACACTAGAACTGCACCTCCTGTGGGTTACAGGTCTTTGCAGCAGTAAGGAGTCTGAACTACCTGTGCCTCTGGATCTGATAGATGCTACCCGTGACAGCCCACATTCAGCAAAAGATATCCAGAGGGCTTCATTTATTTGACCTGATTACATGTCTTTAAAAAGAAAAATAAAACACACGAGAACATTCATGGTTGCTGGCAACTTGCTTACCTACTTACATTTAAGAATGGTTTTCTATGCCAAATATCTGTCTCTGAAAAAACTCCTGTGTATAGTTCAGGAACTAGAAGAGGACTACTCTAAAAACAAAGTTTGCAAACAGTGTTTATAGACTAAGAGATTTCAAATGTAAGGATTGCACCAGCTGTCCAGTTCCCAAAAAACTGGGTGAGAAAATCACCTCTTCTGTTCTAGGAATATAGTTATTTTGTGGTCTTTCACTTAATACCAATGTACTTACTGTGCATTCCAGGGCAGACAGAACCAGGTCTTGCTATCAGTACTGTTCTGAAAGATAACAGCAGTTTCCATATTCAAAACAAACAAGAATAGCAGGATTTTAAAATTATAGATACGTACACTTGACCACATCACAAAGTTTTGTGGTATCTGAAGTGGTGAAATAATACGGAAAGAAAAAGAGGATAACACAAACGTATTGCTTTACTAACAATAGTTTTATTTTATGCAGGATGTTTCAGAAAATTTTGTTTTGACAGTGTATACACTGGAATTGCCCAGACACAGATATCTGCTCAAATGTAAGACCATACACATTTAAATCCAAATTCATCCTACTTCATCAGAGGCCTGTTAGTGGGAATCTAAATTAAGGGTTTTACCACTCCTGGCTTTTGAGTATTTAAAAATGTAAGCTGCAGTGTCTGATTTACCTTGAGGGCAACACTCATTTTCCATTGATTCTTCCATTGTAAGACCATACACATTTAAATCCAAATTCATCCTACTTCATCAGAGGCCTGTTAGTGGGAATCTAAATTAAGGGTTTTACCACTCCTGGCTTTTGAGTATTTAAAAAGGTAGCTGCAGTGTCTGATTTACCTTTGAGGGCAACACTCATTTTCCATTGATTCTAAGGTGACAAGACTCCTTATTTAGGTGTGAAAGTTAAATTACCTAATGTGGCATAGATTAATTCAGGTCATGTTCTTAAAACTCCACAATACCTTTCTCAGTAAAGGCGGTAAACAAAGTGTTGAAATTTATACCACATAAATGAAGAGGCTTTCAGAAATTATTCTGAGTGAATGAGATCAGACTGTCTTTGTTCTCCTCCATCACATATAAATCTCAGCACATTGCCTCTCAAAAGATGTATAGTTTTAATTTAAAACAGCATCATTTCAGCAACATGAAACAGCACTTTCCCATTATTAAGTATTTTCTGAGACAGCACAAGATTATCCATTCACATCCTTTACGAGAATAGTGTTGATCACATAGCAGCAAATTTCTTCTCACTAAAGAAAATCAAGGTCCTGACATTTGAAAATTGGGCTTTGTAGATTATTTTGAATATGTGTTTGTTTCTATACCTCCTTTTATGGGCCTATAAATTTATCAGACAGCCTATAAGGTAGTTTTGATTAGAGTTACAGAGCAATTTATATTTTTTACACTATTAAGATACATTTCCTTTTGTCATTAAATAACAAGAAGAGTAATCTTTAATGATCATTTCAGGTATTTAATTCCTGTCATTTCTTCTGTTTTGGAATATTCAGGCTAACTAGTTGATAATAGTTTTATGATAGCAGAGGACAGTATTTTGTTCCTGTTGAAATCAATGGCACAACATTCACTGAGGTCACCAAGACATCATTCCATTTATGGTCCAAATAAGTGGTTCTGATAATCTTACCATTTACAGATTTGATCCATAATTCCTAGTCCATATTCCACAGTGAAATATGATATTCAAGACTGTAAGCCTTCAGACAGACTCTTCACTTGGAAAACAGCCCATTCATCATGAGAGTTAAGCAAATCAGGTTTTAGTCTGAACCAAATCTAAAAAGGAGTACAGCGGAAGGAATGAAGGCTTATGGTGCCCTGACCATAGAACTGTTAAGATACAGTACTTATCCTCTTGAAGAAAATTTATATGCAAGTAAAAAGAAATAATTTTGATAAATTACTAAGTCACCTAAACAAGTATCACAGTTTCTAATCACAAAATATTCCAACATATGGAACCCAATATATGGTCTTCTTGCAAAAGGGGTAATTTTTGTAACTTACAGAAATATTGATAACATGTTTTCATCCTTAATCTTGAACTGTGCACTACAAATGTTTTCAGGAAAGGCAGTATTATATTCCAGTTAGTGTATGTTTATGTTCATCAAATAAATAGTGTCTCCAATTACTAATATTGACTGTAGGATGGACAGGAGTTTGCTACCAGTTATACCATTTATGTTCAAAAGCAAATGAAAACCATTTTTACAGTTTAAAAAAAATTCTTATCCATGGCTGAAGCTTTACAAATCAGTTAACAATAACGTTATAAAATCTGAAAAAGCGATTTTTGTTTGAATTGCATTCTAGCACTAACAGAATAGTATGACACTGTCAAATGAGTTGTGCCAGAGGATCTTGTACAGATATTAAACTCTGGATCTGTCAAATTAACTGTTCAAACATAAATATGATGAGGACTGAATGCCAGCTTTGTGCAAAAAGGGTGAAGGAACCAATCTGACCATGATACTGAGAACCATCTCCACAGACGTTGCTCTTGGAAAAAGCCTACTGGAGCAATAGAGGCATTTAGATATGCTCAGAGACTATAGATTTATCCCATTTGATAGAAACTCTGAATGCCAAGACCTATGTGCATCTCCCCAGGGCCAATGTCACTTACTTACAAAGTAAATAACTGAAATGTGTTCCTTGGTGTTTATTTTTCTTATGCTTCCAAATACGATTTAGAGATAAGCATTTAAATAAAGCCTGCCTTTTTAATACACCAGAATCTTAGCTGTATCGTAATTGGACAGTTCAAACTACAATATAGTACAAAATAATTATCAACATTTAAACAGAGGGAGAAAAAGGAAGAAAAGTTAAGAAAATAAAGGTACTGAGACTAGTTTTCATGAGTGTATTTATGAAAGTGTAAATGGAAAGTGTCAGAACACTTTTCAATACAACGGACCTAAACAGACATGTTTTCAAAAAGGTCAAACAATTCTCAAAGTTTATTGACAGTCTTAAACATTATTATAGAGAGAAAGGGGAGCTTAATGTCTGTATCTATGTAGTGACTATTCTTCTGAATTCAAATAATAGAAGAGAATTTTAAGAATAACTCTGTATACCCACAAAATCCTACCTTCAGCTGCCCTAAAACATCTGACAGAGAAAAGCCTTTTTATTTGTTCTGATACTAGACTGTAAATCCTGGGAATAGAAAGTAAATGCTGAAATTTATTCTGTCAAGAACAAACTGTACAGACATCAATACTTTCTTTTAACATACAATCAAAAATGGCTTCCGAGGGAAGTCAATTTAAAGGAATGATACTTGGAAAGAAAACTTTCACTAATATGTCAATGCATATTAATTTGTTTAATATTTCCTTTAACATGGCACTCCACCTAGCCAAGGGTGAAACAAAGGTCTGAAGGGGAAAATACGGCTGCTGCTAGTAAATGACAGGTAATTTACTGTGAGTGAGACCACAAATTATCAATAGCTTTGTCATGGTAGAGGCCTGTTTGGCATACTAATGACTGTCTGAGAAAGAGGTACTTTTATCTAGGTTGCAATGAGATATCTCAAGGATATGAAATGTAGATATGGGAGGGACAAAACAGCTGGGTAAAACAGGGACACAATGGTAAGATTGGAAGAAAACAGAACTCCTTTATATTAAAATTCAGCAAGGGTATCTGTAATCTCTATGAAGAAACTCACTGCACTTTGACATTGCTCAATGCTTACCACCCAAATAAATAACAATTACACGCATATTTCAATATAATAAGCTCTGATTCCAGCTCCCACAAACCAACTGAAGCATATTTCAACACAATTCCACTTGTAATAAAAAACAGACGGTAAAGGAAATAGATGTCTCTTTGTGATCTGATATACACATCGGCAGACATTTACAAAATGCATGCATTTCCAGAGAATGCTGAGCAAGTTGAACTGGGAAATGGGAATTTTTTTTCTTAATGGGCATGCGCAAACAAAGAGTGTGACTCAAGAAGAAAATAAGCTGTGACAAAGATACAACGATCTTATCAGGCCTATCTGTTTTCAAATAAACATCATATTACAGCACCATGTTAAAGAAACACCAATCACGATAAAAATCAGACCACCTTGGAAATAGGTTGCTGCAGGGAAACATCACTCAAATGTGAGGTGGCTGAAGGTCAGGTGATTTTCAAATCTCTCCCCTCTCTGACAGAAGACCTGAGGTTAGCAATGGCTGTCCTTCAGAAATTCATTATACAGACAAGCAAAACATCCCACAGCAACACTGGGCTAGAGATTTACTGGAGGCCTTCTAAATCTCAGATTGCATTTATGCAGACACCAACAATAAGCCATTGCCAATGGCATGACATAGTTGCACTGGTCCCAGGGAAATTATGCACAAAAATCAGCACAGAAATGTGTTACATCAAAGAAAGATGGAAGAGTCTCACTCAAAAAAAGAAAACCCTTCCAGAACCTCTAAGACAAGAGGTACAGAATAAAACAGTTCAAGAAGTCAATATGTTAACAACCTTCAAAATTAGGTTATGTTGAAGGAGGTCAAAACTACACAAGTTTAACTGCTCATTTGAGGGATTTTGCTAGTTTCTTAGATTTCATCCCATTTCTTTTTCTCCAGATAACTTACTTCAGGCTCACAAAGGGTACCACTTTGTCAGGAGTGGAGAATTAAGACTTCTATTTTGTCTAATGTCAAACCCCAATTTAAGTACCACATCTCTGACATGCAGGAAACATATCCTAGAACTAGATTTATTATCCGAGTCCATTCCAGTCCTGGGCCTGTCTGCTCAAATTGTAAATAAGAAACTAGATTCACTCAAATGTTCTGTTCCCTCCCACTAAGGGGATGCTGAACAGCCCTAAATCTCAGCTTATGTTTACTTTTGCACCACTATAGTGACCACTGAGACATCAACAGAATGCATCAGAAAACCTGTCCAAGGGGGCCAATAATCACCATTGGGAACAGGACCAGTTTGACAAGTATAATTTCATATAAACCATCATACAATCATCAGATGGTAAATACTTTCTGGAACTAACCATTTGGGCTGGAGTCAAACTGGTGAGCTAGAGGTGAAAAGCTCTCTGTTCTACTACGAATCCCCTGAGCTATAGAGGCCCCAGCTGGTACTTCTGCAAAGGTTCGTATAGCTTTTTTTGAAAGGCCGCAAAAGTAGTTACAATATATTTTTAAAGAAAAACAAATCAAAACAAAAAAAAAAACCTTCCACAGTTTCAAGAGCAGTTACATTTTTCTTAAAATAATCTCTCTGAAAGTAGCAGACTGTACACATTTTACAAGAATAAACAAACTTCTCTAGTATTTATCCACAAATTGGGAGTCAGAGATCATTAGTGCAAATTTCTGCTGACCAGCAGCATTTATTCTATAAACTTTGGGTATCCTAAGTGGTCCATCAGTGAACAACAGATATCTTCAATCTGTCTAATCTCTTCATGGGGCATGTTTTGTTTCCAGGCATGAATGCTACTTGGTGAAATTTCCCCTTCATAAGGAAGATAGAAAAAGACTGGTGGAGGTGCAAATAATATTTGGTTTAAGCTAGCAGGAGGAAGAGGAATACCAAGAAAGGCAAAAATAGTTTCAGCTGCTTCTGAGGAAAGCTCACAATATCTTCAAAACTTGACCAGCTGATAATTTGTTGGCAGCAAGTCCCTGTTTATTCTCATTGCTGCTGCTGTGTTTGCTAGCCATAAATAAGACAACACAGAAATAGCATTTGAATTAGAATTTGAAATTTCTTTTCTTAGTGATTCAAACTCAGAGGCATAGCCTTCATTCAAACTACATTTTTCTTTACCATTCTCCCCTTGAAACATCTCAGCCAAGTGTTGTGGAATATTTTTCAAGGAGTAAAGGCTTGGCTTATTTTTGTACAACATTGAATAGATCCATGCCCGTGGGTCCCTCACTACATATAATGCTCTCCATTGATGGTCCTAAGATTCCCTGAAAAGAAGGGAAGCTTTAATGTCCAGCTCCCACTGCTTAAACTAAGCACAGGTCGTAGCATTGGGATAATAGATGAGATGTCTTCTCAGTTCCCTTATATATTCAGCATCTTTTCTTGACTCCTCTTGCCCTGCTTCTTTGCTCTGACAGGGATTCTCTCTTTTTGGACCTTTTCTTTTTGCTTAATGCAGGATGCTGAGCAATTTTACTTCTGCTAGCTTCATATAAATGAATGTTTTGTAAATGCAACTTTGTGTCTCGAACTAGAGACTGAAGCCACCCTTGGATAAGACGAAAATTACCTTTCTGGACATCAGAAACCTTCCATTCACATGGATCTACAAAAGAATCAATTTCAAATTCAGTCTCAGGAATTTCAAGATAGGGTGTAGGTATCCTGATGTATAAAAAGTCACTGGTATTGAAAAAACAGCTGTTTTAAAAATTTCTGCACCAGAAGTGGGAAGTGAAGTAATGATAACATCTGGCAAAACAATGGGGTTTCCTTCTAATTGTCTGGCTTTATTGCCTTTATCACGTTCTAGCCTTGTCATGTCACTGCTCCACTTTGCACAGATAGGCTGAGTACACATGCTCCACACATCCACCAATTCAGTGAGCCACAATGTGACAACCAGTATCAGGATCCAACGCAACATTTTACCGAAGGATATGTAAAACCGCCACTGAAAAGCCAGTATGACCAAACTGACACCCAAAATTAACCCTGCAATTATGTTCACTTTGAATCCAAAAGGAAAAACTACCCTTTTATTTTTCATCTCTCTTTTTACAGATTCAGTACCAAGACCAAACTTGGTCACTTTATTCTCATGAACTACTTTAGCAAAACCACCAAATCCCAAGTAATCAAACCTTGCCTTTAAATTCTGATACTCAGTCACAACAGAGATGGTATTTTCAGTGCTGTTGACACTGAGGGAAATCTGAAATCCAGATTTTGCATTATCCATGAGTCTACAGTTAGAGACATTGACATACGGGCCATAGAAAAGGTAAACAATCCTTGTAAGCATGCTTTTCATTGGAAAGGTAACATTTACAAACTGAGTCCATCGCTTTTTGAATTCAGCAGCTTGTTCAGCCTCCTGTATCCTAGCAACAGGACTACTCCCATGATGATCAAACCAAAACATCTTGTAGTGGGCATCCCACACATCCATCATAGCTCCATTGTACTTGTTCTTAAACTTATAGGGTATGTATTTAAAATCAATGTCAAGATTATGAAAAAAGGCACTGACTGAATTAACAGGAGAGTCTTCCTCCTTCTCGATATGGTCAACTACTAACAATGTCTGAGAATTTAAGAGCAGCAAAATGCGATACACACTTTTCAGTTTCATTGCTGACGTGTAAGCAGATACCGCCTCACCACTCACAAACATCATGTCACCAGCCTGGGAGGCTGTTATAATTTCTCCAGTTGAGTCTCCAACCTCATCACCAATCCACTTCAGCCACTGGGCACACTCTCCAAGCTGTCCTTCCCAAGGCTGGTTGCACTGGCTTGTAGGAGATGGAGCAAAGACCAAGACATTGTTCAGGTGGCTCAGTTTAGGTCCATAAAGAGCCTCAGATACAAACACCTGACCATTGGGAGCAAAAGTGAAGGAGTTCTGATCAGGATGTTCATGTCCCGGATTGAAACTTCTCCACCCATCAATCCATCTATAGGGCTGAAAGTGAACGATATCATAGACAGCACGTCCACCGAGTTTTCCAGACTTGAAGGATACAAAGGTGTTTGTCTGACTGTTTGGCAACCCAGCCCCGTAAGTAACAACTCCCCAGTTAGGAAACACATGCATTTTAGCAGTACCATAGTCAGGAGGGGGATGAGGAGTGATTTCAGCAGCATACCATATAAATTCAGTATGTAATGTGCTCCACCTCTGTGCAGTGGATGGCACCATTGGCCCGTCCTTGGGTCTGTGTTTTCTAATTTGCTGTGCCAGCCAGTTACCAGCTCCATTCTTCATGATGAACTTATCCAAGAAAACCAGTTGGCTCTCAGGACCATAAAACCAGTTGTAATTAGAATCTGCAACACCCACAGTCCTCTGGAAGCCTGGCAATAGGGTGGCATAGTAAAACCAGAAGTGCATTTTCAGCCAGTTATTCTCCAAGTTGTTAATACCGAAGTGGCGTTGGGCCAGGAAAACATACTGGGTTACTGACTTGGCTGTGTAACTCCCGTAAGCTACTCCCTCATCCAGAGACCCATCTACAATATGATTGAGCAGAAACATTGTTTTCTCCATCATATCAACAACAGTGTGTTTCCAAATATTTGCCTGAGATCCTTTGTCCACTCCTGCAACTAAAGCCCCAATAAGCAAAGCAAGCATATTGGTTGCCTGGTGATTATGGAGAAGCTGCTTTCCCCAGGAACGAACCTTGGAGTACTCATACATTTCCTCACTTACAGACCATATCTTCTCCAGGTATTTTTGCCTTCTCTCATTTTCCAGTGAATTATACAAGAAGTCAAAAGCAGTGGCAAATCCTGTTAGGGAGTGACCAAGTGGCACCTCATCTCCAGGTGCATTCTCAACCAACCAGTTTTTGTAGCCAGCCATTCTATCCATATATTCTAGGGCAAAATCAAATGCAGCTTTATCTTCGGGGCACAGCAAACAGTAGAATGCTAGAGGTGGCAGGTTGTTACCATAAATCTCATTCCACTTAGCTGCAAAATCAACGTGCTTGGGTGGAGGTAGGTAGTATAAAGGATTGGACAGCATAACCATCACCGCACTTCTGATGGCTCTGAAGAGATGCAAATGGCTTGTACGAGCCTTCTGCCTCAGTGCCTGAACATCCTGAGCGTCAAAATACAAGCTTGGATGAAGAACTGTTCTTTTCAGCTTCTGCTCAGCACTAAAAGCTTCAAGTTGCTGGTTTTTATATTGATCTACATTTTCTATGAACGTCACCCAATCAGAATAATTGCTTACAGATTCTTCAAAAGTGAAGACATCAAACATCATTAATGCTAGAAATAAAGTATGCCCTGTGAACATCAGAGCCATGATCCATTAGGCAGCTCCTCTTCCCCAGACATACATTTCTTCACAAAACACAGTGTTCAGATATCAAACATTCATCCAGTTAGTAAAAAAAATAGTATTTTAAGGCATATTTTTAGGAGAAAAGACTTATTGTATACTGTGCATTACACAACAAAGGCTCAGATTACTTATAATCTGAGATACATTGAAACAACAAGGCTCTTGAAAAGTTAAATCTCAGGTGCCTTGTCTGTTCACACTTTTCTCAAACACAGCACTACAAGCATAAACACTAAGATCAGGGGAAAAGTAAAATCTGTAAGATGTGCATATAAAGCACAGGTCGACAATGCACAGTAACAGACTGAAACACTGTCTCTTGGTAACTTGAAAAGCATGATCTGAAAAGAGAATTGGAGTCATATATTTGCTTTTTAAAAAAGCTTTCAAGCAGGTCAAATTCCACTTTTAGAGCTGACGAAAACTCCACTCATCACAAAATGATATAACTTATTCAAAACAATGTGTTATATTTGATAATATAGAGAATATACAGCACTTGGAAAATAGACTCCAAAATTGAAGCTATTGTCTTCAGTCTTTGCCTTTTCTTGATTTCCTTACATACTCTTTCCATCTCTGTCTTTTGGGATTCATAGAGGGACATGAAGGAAAACAATAATTTAAAAAAAACAACATAGACCCTCCATTAAATCCTTTTGGTGAAACTGCAGTGCTTTAACCACTATTCCTCTCTGTTTGTGAAGATGAATCTGAATTAGGAGTCACAGAATATTGACATATTTTCAATCTCTTTTAATCTTTTCTTCAGCCAGTGATGCCCAAATTTGGCCTCAATGATTCAAAAAATCCTGCTCCTTCCATTATGATGCAAAAGGAAAACATGTGGAAGAGGCAGAAAGCCAATACTTTCTTGTCAGAAGAGCAGTTTCAGGTTTCCTTTCACTTCGCATGTTGGTTCTTTCTGTGGGAACAGAAACAAAAGTTCTCTGAAGCTGTGTAGATGTCAGAACATATTTAAAGTACTTTGGCTAACGAAGTGCTGCTAAGTTTAAAAGAAAGATGAGTTAATTAACTTTTTCTTTGACGGAAATTAAAAAATAAGAAAAGGAGCATTTTCAAAGTTCCACATAATTTACCCTTGGCAAAAGAGCAATTCAGATTGGCTATTCAGGCTCGCTTTATTTCACCTTTTCCAGCGTGAACATGAGGTCTCAGGGAATATTTTCCAGTTACGCTACCAGCAGCTACTCATGGAAATAAATCCGACACACGCCACCGGAATTCAATTCAGCTCGAATTAAAATTAAATTATAAGTGTATTTCTACCAGGCGAGCGGCTCTGACGGCGAAAGGACGGCGGGAAGCAGGAACCCCGGCAGACAGCACCGTCCCGGGGGGCTCCGCCGCGCCGGCCCCGGACCGAGCCCGGCAGAGGGCGCCCGCCGCCGCCGCGCCCCTGCCCGCGCCCGGGGCCGCACAACTTGCACAAGTTTCGGCGAGGACCGCGGGGCCTCCGCCCCCGCGCCCGCCGCCCCCGAGCCCAGCCCCGTCTTACCGCGGCGGGTCCGCGCCGGCTCCCGCAGGGCTGCGTCGCTCTGCCCCGGCCGGCGCGGCCCGGGGCGCGGGGCCAGCCCCGGCTGGGGGCTGCGGGTGGCGGCCGCCGCGCCGGCCCCGCTCGGCTGGGCCGGGCTGCGCTCGGCTCCGGCCCCTTCCTCTCTGCCGCTACTTTTCCACCCGGGCTGGCCGCAACTTCGGGTTCCTGCCCTCCGCCGGCGGCTCCCAGGAGTTGATGGAGAGAGAGATGCGGCGGCGAGCGCCCAGCGACGGGCGCGGGCAGCCAGGCAAACTCGCAGGGATGTCGCTCCGGAGGGGCGGGGAGGGAAGGAAGGAGGGAAGGAGGGGAGGGAGGCGGGGAGGCGACGGGGGGGTTGGCAGAGCCGCCCCCGGCGAACGGGGATGTGCCGATCCTCCGCGCCGAGCTCGGCGGCGGGCGGCTGCCAGTCCCGCCGTGGCTCCCGGCGGCTCTTCCCTGCGGCTGTGGGCGCTGCCCCGCTGCTCCCGGCACCCAGCCCAGCCCCGCTCCCGGCAGCGGATGCCACCCCCGCCTCTGCGCCTCGGCTGCCGGCGGAGCGGGGCTCCGCAGGAGCGCCCGGGGGCAGGGCCGGGGCCGGGGCCGGAGGGGGCCGCGCCTGGCAGCGGCGCAGGCGGGAGAACGCGGTGACCCGGTGCAGCGGGTCCCGGAGCGGGGAGCAGAGGAGGTGCGAGGGGGCTCGTGGAAGAAGAGCTGCCGCTTTGGGTCACCCCCGTGGCCGGCTGAAAGCCACCGCCCCGCCGCGGACCGGCCCCCGCAGCTCCCGGCCGGGGCAGTGTCAGGGACGGGCGCGGTGGTGGCCCGGGGACCGGCCAGCTGTACTGGGCTGGGCTGGGCAGGGCAAGGCAGGGCAGTAGGAGCCGCCGCTGCTGTGGGTGACAACTTCGTGAGAGCGGAATAACTCCCTAACAGTGTCCGTGTCCCAGGGACCACGGGGATACGCACCATCTGCTTTGTTTGTGGCCGTCACACTTCTTTATAACTCCATTCCTGCGCTGGCACTTCGTTTTATGCGATGCATTAAAATGGCTCTTACTCAGCTTTAGCTGAAGGCTTCTGAAGTAAAATATAAAGGCGTCATGAGGTGTAAAATCCTCTTCCGCTCATCTCGGTCAGAGTCAGTGGTGCTCTGAAGGGCCAGCAGAAAATACTGGCCTGTGCCCCCCTGGTGCTGTGGTCCGCCCACAAAATCCAAGAGGTATAATACCATTCTCGGGGTTGAATCACAGTTTGGGCTGCCGGTGATGACTTTCAGAGCCTGATTTTGTGATATGATACCAAGCTGTTATTCAGTAGTCGAGTGCAGGAAACAAAAGGGTGTGAGATTTTGGGTGTGTTACCACTTACTGTGTTTATAATCTGTATTTCAAAGGATATAGGTTTTAATTATCTCAATAAGCATAACTTTTTCCCAGTCATGGCCTAAATTCTTTAACTTTTCATTTGCCCCCATACCTAGAAAATCCAGTTGCATATTTAAGTATTGCTTAAGCTACTCAATGTGTAACTATCTTGAAATTAATATATGAATATAGAAAGGCCATACATTATGGATACTGATTCTGTTTCTTTGTGCTACAGAGTGCACCTTAGAAGGATTAAATTACTAAATTATGCATATTTACATCAATGATGAACTGTGCCTGGAACCATCCTAATCTCTCAGATGTGCCCTATAGACTTGGCTTAAAAGGGAAAAATACTTATTATTGCCTGGATCATATCTTCCCATCACAAGAAATTTGCATAATGAACAAAGATCAGCACATAATTCCCTGACCTTGAATCTTTTACAGTTGTGCCTTTTCATGCTACTAGGGAAGTTATTCCAGGAAGAGAGCAAAAGGAAATGTAAAGCAACAATAGAGGCCACATTCCCCTTTAAGTCTGAAGAAACTGAGTGGAACACACTACAAATGAAAACCTCCCAAGTCTTTCCTTCTATTCTCATTTTACCCATTACATTTTTTCCCCAAGGCTGGCCCATTCTGGAACATATTAAAGTCTCAGAGAATGACTTCTCCCATAAATTGTGGGGCAATTCAGAGTGAGCAGAGTATGTATAGGACTTATGTTAGGTTAAAAGCAAGAGTAAAGCTCTCCCAAGAGCCTTTCTCACTCCCTGGGACCTGTGCTGAGATCATTACATATACAGTGTTCAATTGCAATGTGATATTTGTGGAGAAACATGAACATGAATTACTGACTGGACCTGTACATTCACAAATGGTACCATTTCGAAAAACTCTTATTTGTAAGGCAGTGAAAGCATTTGTAAGGCATTTCAGTTTTTCTGTGGCAGCTTTTTCACATTAACAAAGATGCACTGGCAAAATAGTCCAGGCTTATTTTTGCTAAGTAAATTGCAAAGCAGGAGTGTCTTTTAACCATGTATGATTTCAGACAGTTTAGGCTACTTATTTTCTGTTATTTTCAAGTTACTTTGCTCCGAACACAATCCCTCAAAAAAACAACCAACCAACCAAAAAAAAAAAACCTCCGCAAAAAACCCTAACAAAAAAACCCAACAAAACCCAAACTCAGACCAAAATAAAAAAACAATAGTGGTAAAACTAGTACTCATTTATTTTTTCTATTAGTAGTTTTCAGCAGAGACATGTAGTTAATATACTACAACTCAAGAACAAAACCAAAAAGTCAGATACAACTGGTTTCAAGGATAAACAATAAAGTGAAGCAAACTTCAAAGGACCTGGATTAAGGTAATTAGAAATAGTAACTCTGAGTTGTAACCAACTCTTTTTCATGAAATGAGTTTGAATTGTATTGGCAGTCTGCCTTACCTGATTGCATAATGCTGTTTAAGGATGGTCACTAAAATCAGGGTCACTTTCAGAACAACTTTTAATTGTGAAACTATTAAAAGTTACCATTTACATTTTTATTTTTAGGGACACTGACCATTAGGCAACAAATTGCATTATGTTATTACACTTTCAAATATTCTTCATGACTATGAATAGCTGAAAAGCAAGGCTTATGGGCTATCAGCAAGAAAAAGATACTGTAACAGAGAAATAAGTTTTGAGTCATGAGAAAGTGACCTCAGTGTCACGTCAGTTTCTTAGTGTAAGAAGTCACGGGTCGTTGTGGCTGATATGCTGTGGTGTACTGCTTCAGGGATAGCATTCTGCACTGATACCAAAATCAGCCATCTGAATGATCTTGAAAATGCAAGTAGTGTTATTTTCCTTGAGTACAGGCCAAGTGCCAACAGATGGAAGTGAAGAGTAGAATAGTCAGATGGACTGCAACAAAATACTTGCCAGTGTCAAATAGAATAATAATTCAGAAGTTCATACATGAATGAGGTGCTGCTGTCAAATATGAGACGTTAATCGACATTCACAACAAGAGCCAGATATTTAGGAAGGATTTGGACTGAGATAATTAGGTTCCAGTGGTGGTGAACTCTTGAAACTTCTATGTAACTCCTCAGGCAGCAAAAGTACGTAAGTTCCTAAGTTTGAAGTAAAGGTTTTATTTCAGAGGCATCACAAGTTTGGGTGAGAGTTCTTGGCCACTCAGAAATCTTTCCATATTGGCAGGGCTTGGTGCTTATTTCATTACTCAACCTTACTATAGATGGAAAGATAGACTTTTCTGAATCTGTAGCTACTCGAAGACCTAACTCACTGTGAATTCTTGAAACACCCCTCATGCACAGTTCCTTCTTTTACAACAGACAAAGGAAAAAACATTGGAAAATAATGCAGTGGTGATGAGGATCCACTTTAAAGCATTAGTCTGTTGTCAGAAGCACCCACCTTTCACAGAGAAAACATGGGTGAAATGGACTTTTCCCTTTTAAAGGGAACAATCTCGCAACTCTCAAATGACCTTATCTCTTGTCTGTTTCAGCAAACAGCATCTTTTTATTTCAAACTAGGGGTACCCTATGAAATCATGTTACCTTTCATTAATGTAATCTCACATAGAAACTTGCACACATAAGTGAATTCTATTAGAGGGAAGGAGTTAGGCCCTTTGCCACCCAAGAATAGCTCACATGTTTTACAATAAACAGGTATTGGAACAAAGTGTGTACCACATTCTCAGAGAAAGGAACGTTCCTTCCAATTGTGTCTCCTGCTCTATGAGATTTCTTTTTGCAATGTCCAGGTCCATTTCCTCTTTGTATAATCCCACCTGACAGGAACACACACAAACTCCACATTGTTAGCTAGTCAACTAGTTTTAGAGGGAGAAATCTGATGTTACCTATGAACATGTGACACATATAGGGGGTGAAAGATAAAGTCGATAAATAATTGATATCAAAGTATCTGTCTTTTGGGGATCGAGTGATTTCAGGGGAAGTAGAGTACACAGAAAAGAGCATGTGGTTATACTTTTATTTTTGTAATATATTAGTATTTTATTTAAATTGCTTTTTTTTCATTTAGGAATGGCAACTAGCTAAAAGCAACAGCAACAAAACACAAAAAATGCAGGCAAGAATATCCTGGCTTTATTAAAACTGAAAATTAACATGATTATCACACTGTGGAAACAAAGTGTAAAAGGCAGTGATGTGTTTTTCCATATTGCAAAGACTCTTGTTAGTCCAGTTCTCCATCCCTGCATGACTGGAGAGGCTGAGAAGTGCCCGGTGTCACTGTCAGTGGAGAGAGGTAGGCTGGAGCAGCTGCCAAAAGCTGTGATGCTGTGCTCCTCCTCTGTCCCAGCTGTGTGCTCCTGCCAGCCCCTTTGTGTCCGAGCGGTAGGCAGTCTCTTTGCTACAGAATTGGTACTGCAGACTCAACAGGGCAGCACAGTTTTCGGTCAGCTTAAGTAGACACTAAACTGCCCCTTAAAAATTTCACCTGCATACAGGGGTAATTTTAAATCCATTTGTGAGTACCTCAGATGCTGCATATGAAGCAAATGGGACTATTTTTACTTTATTAGCATTTTAATCAAACAATCTTCAGTGGAAGTGGTTTAAAAGCATCAGGGGTGATTCTGTGTACAGTAGTGGGATCTCAGGAAGGTTCTCAGCAGTTGGTCAGAGCAGCACAATGCCAAATTCTTAAGGTATCAAATTCACTGTAATAACATCTGTGCACATCTACATGGAAGCAAATTTTTCACTATGAAAACTCATTAGCAGGTGGAGAAAGAAAATGAATGCTACAAATGTTGTATTTATGGAAGCATTTAAGTATTCAAGACTTGCTGATTGTGTTTTTCAACCTGCTAGATGTTGACATATTAAACACAGTATGTTGGTAAATTATTCATGACATAAAACTCAAAGAGTGGAAGAGGAGTCCTTTTCCTTGACCCAGTGTCTTGACAGATCTATTAAATTCTTGACATTTAACTCTCCATTGCCAAAGAAAACCCAGAAAAAACAGACCAGAATAAAAACTCAACATTAAGTTTATCAGGCATTAAGTTTTGAACTACAGTGTGGTACAGTTGCCAGACATATGCATGATCAAATATATGCTACAATTTGGACCAGAGAAGAACTTAACATTAGAATCTTGTGAGGTAGATAAGCTTTATATAATATTGCTGTAAACAGGATTTTACCCTTGGACCGCAGGTAAAGGTCTCACATGAAGAATCAATGCACGGAGGCATACTTATCCATTGATTTTGGTATCAAAGTAACAAATACTGGTAACAAATCCCATTTTTTTCATCCATTTCAGCAGAGATATCTCAGCTGTAGTTTTGCAATCCTAATATAAGCCCCAGTGATGATGTGTATGCCTTTCTACTGACTTCATAAGCTCTGTATTTGGGCCTGAATCCCAGTACCTCGTCACTGAGGTCCTTTCACCAGCAGTTATTAATATAGTACTCTTACTTGCTAGCAACCATAAATTAGAATTATCCCAAAGATATTTTTAAATATATTGTCCAGCCCATAAGGAATATATATAAAAAATGTCCTTACTGGGCAAGCAGAACCTACAGAGGCAGCAATTAAATCATAAGACTGAAAACAAAAACTCTTATGATCTACACTGTTGTCTCCAAATTATGTGATTAAGGAGATACTAAATTATATGTTACAGTGAAAAGGTACAACTACAAATCTTAACTAAGCATATTTTTTTTAGTTCCATTCATTATACTAATGTACAGGCTTATATTTAGTGGCTTTAGAAGCATTAGAAAACAGGAAAGCTACAAATTACAACCCATGTGGGTATGCTCAGGTTGGCAGCAGTGATTAATAATATCTCCTGGGTTTGTTTTTTTTTTAATTTAAACAATATTTAAGACAGATATTACAGTGATTTATGTCACAAAGAATTCAAACTGTATTTACTTGAACAAAGCATACTACGTTATAAGGAATGTTGGACAAATTAACATGTATTAGTTCAGTCATTATCACAGGGAAGCAGGCAAGTTCTCAGGTTAAAATGGAATATCTTGGTTTGCAGCACAGCACCCTGAATTCCAATTATACTTAACCCATTCTGCCTAAATATCCTAAGTGATTTTATGTCAATGAAGGCCATGTTCATTCACCTCAGTGGGATATCTTACTTTGCACAGCCCTACTAGATTTAATAAAATGACTATGGAGTACTACTTAATGGAAAAGTGTGGTTCTACAAGAATTTTAACATTGATGAGGTGATCTGCCACTCTTGTCAGATCTGGTTGACTATTCCCATCTCCCCCTTTTCCAAGCATTAGATAGCTGCAATGAACCAGGTAAGGGGACTGATTTTGCAAAAATCTTACCTGAAAAAATAACTATTAGTTTTCAGCTAGAAAATCTCCCTCAGTTTAGTTTCACCTGGCATAGGCCATAATATATCTGAAGGTAGGGAGTAGTACACATTTTTGGAGACTACTTTAAGGTAAAGAATTTTGTAACTTAAAAAATTCTTCCACTCTTAATTCTGATGTTTTACTTTGTAGGAGGAGAGGTCTAGAATGCCAACTACTTTTAATCATCCAAGGGAACCTGAAAAATTTGAGTGTCAGTTAAGTAAAAATGTTGAAAATATAGACTATCAAATCTTTCAAGTAAGAGCTCATTGTTGCAAATACTTTTCTATGTTATTGTAAAAAAATACATTCTCAAGTACTTAGAGTTACCAGTCAATTTTAATTTTTTTTTTTGCTAAATGTTAAGTAGATTGTCACTGGGCTTCTTTGAGTCATGTAAGAAAAGTGGTGCGGAAATACTAACATCATAACAATATACCAGTAGATATACCAGTTACTTAGGCTGGATTATAGACAGCACAGTGACTCTCACAACCTAGAAAACAAGGTTTGCATTAAATTCCTTTGGATTTCACCCAGATCATTCAAAGACTAAATTTTGGGAAGTTTCCACTTTTTTTGCCATTTTCCCTGCTAATATAATTTGGCCTGTAGGTTTCTTTTACAGTATCATTTCCATCTGTTATTTTGAGTAGCTTTGTTATAATTTTTTTTTTTTTAAACTTGTAAATGCTGCCAGAAAGACCGATTATGTCTACATAACACTGTGCATCTCTGCACACAGGTGCCCAAGCCAGTTGTAACAAGCTTAGCTAACTGGAATAGATAACATGCTCATATTAATGAAGCTGTTCCTCCTGGGATCTAAGCTGATACATCAAAAATTAGCCTGAATATCACTTCAGGGCAGTGATGGTTCTTAGCTGATCCATGTTAAAGAGAAGATTCGTATTTAAATTTTGGAGATAAAGTTAGGATGCAAGTTAATCAGTCTTTAGATCCCTACACAGAGAGGTCACACTGGAGGGTTTATATATTAATAGCAAGAGGAAAAAAATGATCAAGTAGCTGAAACCTGAAGCTTGAACTTTAATGATATATAAGTTGTACATTATTAACAGTGTTTGTAATTAAGACTGGAAGAGTTTTTCAAAGTATATGATGGATTAGTTGTAATTTGAAATCTTTAATTAAGACCAGATGTACCTCTCAAAAGATATTGTCAAATTTCATGATAAAGAACTATCAGGAGAAATTCAAAGGTCTTAAACTTCATGAATTTTTCATCACATCAGACTTTCTTTTACAACATTCATTCATCTAGAAAAGTGGAAAAATACAGTGGACATTTATAAAGGTCATATAAATAGGTTTCCTATAATGGCAATTGAATTGCTTTCTGTTCTGCCAACATAACTGATTTGGGAACCAGCTCGAGACTGCTCAGGAACATAAGGACAAAAATTAATTTTGCCACTTCTAAGTGTGGGGAGCAAGTCTGGCTAGTAAAAGAAGACATATGGATAAGAAGTAGGGCTAAAATGTAATGGCAGAATTTCATGTCACTCTTACTGCCTCTTTTCTCCTGCCCTGCCTCTGCACAGCAGTAACTCCTAGTCCATACACCCTGATTTTTCTGGCAATATTAGCCAACCAAAGTGTCTTTCCAGACATGTAGCATAGCTACAGGAAGAAAGTAATTAAAGATCTTAAAGAAGATAATTAAACTATGGATATTTCCCTGTCCTTTCCAGTTTTACTGCCTAGGCCTCTACTTCCAATGCCTGAAGCTGGCCCTGACAATACTAGTGATTCATTCATCTGTCTTGGGCTCATTCAGAATCCCACCTTAGTAACCATTACAAGGGCATCCATAACAATCTGCAGTATAACTTCTACAATTCATTTGTTGCATAAAGACTTTGCTTCTTTCATGAGGCTTTATGAAGTTACAAACATCTATACAGAGGTGGTGTATGTCAACTGACAAATTTTTTTTTCATATACATAAAATAGATATCCTTGGCACATGTGAACAGTATTATTTTGACTCACAGGAATGAAGTATTTACAGAAAGATAAATGCACTCAAGAGTGGCTTTCTAAATAGGCACTACTGAAAAGCAGTAAATGTAAGAACAAAAAAATGTTCATCCATTTAACATGAGATACTTGCCATCAAAATGCGTCAAAGAAAAATTCAGCAGGTAGCATATTTATAGCATTTTTTCATTTCCAGAAGACATGGCAGTTGATAGATTTCATTTCTATCTAATTTGTCAACAAACATGGAGCCTTCAGTTTTAAATATTTTTCCCCTTTGCTTTTCTATAGCACAAAAATATCTATCTTCAGATCATTTGCAATATATTTACAATCACAAGAGCAGCAAGCAAACAAATACACAGACAAAGCCCGTCAAAACCCAATATGAGTTCAATTGCATGTGCTGAACTATGCCTCTCCCACAAACATGGGATTACCTCCAGCAGATAGGAAGGCAGGAAAATATTCCTAATAAGTTCTGTAGCCTTCCTTCTTCCTCACAAATCCACACTGTTTTGGCAATATACCCCGAAAACTATGCAAGTTCAGCTATTACAGCCCAGAGCTCATTAGGCTTGTGACAGATACACACTGCTGCTGCCTAGAGTTGCAAAGAAATTACTGAGAATTTTCCTGACACATCTCTGTAGAAGTAAATGATTTATTGATATCACTGATTGGTGGGATCAAAACATCTGAGGCAACGCATGAAATCTTTTGAAACTGTGACAATAACTGAGTAAATTTCTAGTCATCTTAGCACTCATATTCTTCATCCCCTTGGCAATTCACTTGTCAGGAGCAAGGTGCCCAACCTTCTCTTAACCTCTGATTCCTTAGCAACCTAATGAATAAGAAAATAAGAAATTTCAGTCTGCTGCTAAATTAGCGTGAGTGCTTTGAATATAGTAGAAAATAGCGCAAACCTGTTCAAGCAGTTTTTCTATCTTTGTTCTACCACAGAATAAGCCTTTTTTTTAGGCTTCAACACATTAGGTTGCCTGGGAACATCAAAGAAGACCAATTAAATAAAAATACGTGTTATTTCCATAATCAGAACACATATTACTAAAAATATCAAAAATCAAAAGACTTCCCTTCAAAATATAAAGCATAGAACCACAGTCAGAAAAAAAATTAAATTATCAGAAATTACATATTTAATTATGTCAAACATTAAATAATTTTAATATTTCAAAGCAAATTCATCTCTTGTTTTAAAATGGAAAACTTTCCTCAAACCTTGATGTATTAAAATTCCTTTCTGTGTCTGAAGGCCTGCTCTAAAAAAGGAATAAAAAAATGCAAATAGGAAAGGGTGCTGAGAGGTATGTCTCCTAAGCCATCTATCTTAAAATATGTTAAACAATACACAATAAACACCTCTTTCTCTCCAAGCTGTGGAAGAAGCCTAGGTAAGAAGTTGAGATACAGGTTACTGGTTTAGATATGTGGGTTTTTATGGAGATAAATCCAGTGTCTGGTTCCCAGTCTGGCACTATCTGAAATCAAGAAGAATCTATTGTCTACTTCTCAGACGTGAAATTAACCCCTTGGTCATTAACAGTGAAGCAAATCAATGTCTATTTCAATCCTGTGATATTACTGTTTGAGATGTACAACATCTTTTTAGAAAATATATGTAAAAGATACAAAATGTTTGTAAAGATACAAGCTAGTCTGTAGCAGTGGGATTTCTGTAGCATCAGGGATCTGGTGAAGTAATGCACTGTGCAATATTTTAAAAGGCTTTTCTTGACATGCTGCAGCAAATTTATTTTTTAAATGGAATATTAAAAGAAATATCTTGCTATAAAAGTAGTTTGTTTTCATCCTAACAATAACATGAGACTGCCATAAAAAGAAATAAAATTGTGATGATGTGATGTATCACCATTGTCATCATAATTTTCAAACACAGCTTTATTTGGGACTGTGAGATTTGCTAAGTACCCTTCAGTGACAGCTCTATAAACCCATATGAGAAAGAGACAAGAAAAAGAGGAGGTAAAAATGTTGGAAAGAGTTCCTTAATTAATAAAAAATGCTGAATTGTAGGAGAGTCTACAGTAAAAATCAGTTATAACATATACAAACAAAGCTGTATGCAGTTAAATTTATCATTCGATTGCCTAAATATAGGACACTTTTGTTCACAAGAGTGTAGGTAGCAAATTTCCATTAGCCATGGATTTTGTTTGACTGAAATTGAGGAGCAAGGGTAAATCCTAGTTCTCTCAATATATGTGAGGAAAAAAAACCCCTAAACCACCAAATCAAAAATAAAATATTGGCAGGTTTCTCTGGTTTTCAAGTTGAGTACCACTGAGTGAAAGGAAATTAAGGTAGCATATTCTTCTGAAACAGGAAGGATCTGAATGTCAAATACTCAACAAAATATTAATTACATTGGCTTGTCCAATCAGCTCTCTGAAGAGCACTTATATATTTATTATTCTGAAATTTCAACCAAGGGCAGAAAGCAGAGTTTACTATAATGTTCCAAAAGTGAATTGCAATGGCTTCCTGAAGCAGAGCTTGTTTCCACTTATCCCCACTTATGTGGAGGCCTTGGTATCACTTGGAGCTTTGTCTTAGTAAGCATTATTAACTACACTGCAGTTTTATAGTGGACTTTGAAGCATTCTAATTTAACAAAGAATTAATCAAATTCAGTCTGTTATTGAAATAATGAGTGAATTTCCAGAGGGTTTGTAATGTGTGGAGTAAGGGCACAAAGCCAAGTTCCATTCTTCCTGAAGATGGATACCTGCTGAGAGATAGACGTTCTCTAGCGTCTATAGCAAACCCACCAACAATATTGAAGAAAATCTGCAGCAATTTTATCATTATTTTGCACACAATTGCTTTCTGGAAAGATATGTCTAAATATGTACATCAAATCTTTCCCCCTACATTTTGCTTTAGAATCAAATTGCCCTGCTCTTCCAAAATGGCGTTTGAAGTATCCCAGATAAGATGCGGTCATACATCAAAATGAAGAGACTATAATAATCACTTTCAAGTAAAAAAAAATCAACCATAAAAGAGTAGTCCCTATATATATATATATATTTAAATTACCTCACCAAAATATAAACTACTACACACAGATTTTCGTACTTATTCCTGCCATGTGGTTTCTTTGTCAAACTCATTACTGTACTATTTTCTTAGAAATTTACCAGTCTTGTTTATAGATTTGGTAATAGATGTCTGAAATGTTCTCCATAATGCTGGACTCTTGAGAGAGGGTACCTCAGAGCTGTCAATCTAAAGGTTAGGATCTGCATACACACAACAATAAGCACAAGAGCAAAACGATAGCATTAACAAGCATAAGGAAAAAGGCATGAGATGCTGACAAAATGTTCAATTTTAAAATTAATGTAATTTAAGGTTTCCTCTTGCATGGAATGGGTTTGTTCTTTCCTTCCCCCTCTACCCCAGCACTAGAGAGAAAAAAACGTGCTGTGGCATGGTGTGGAGAGAAAAGTAGTTTATATTCCAATTTCATAGCTCTTACCTAACCCTCTTGTCTTCTATTCCTCAAGGGTCCTTTTTTCCAACATCATAACATCTGCTTTATGTTTCTTAACCTTGCACTCTCCCACTTTCCCTCTTTCCCTCCAGGCTATTCACTTATTTCCATCCACTTCCTCCTCCTCAGCAGGACATCGGCAGGGGGAAGTGCAGGTTAAGCAGAAGACAGAAGCTCTGTGTTTGTAGTCTTGATTTTTATTTGGCATTCCAGACAAACTTCTGCCTTCCCTCCTCTTAGTACAGAAGTTAAGTGCTATGCAGTTTCAACTTAATGTATGAAAAATCCATTTTTTGGCAATAGTTCTTTTGCTCTTGTGTTTCCCCTGACCGCTGTAAGCTTAGTCCGACCTTTTAATTCCCATGTGAAATGACACAATCTTTAAACTAGACAGGGAGCACCGTCTCAGCCCTGGTGAACTCACTTTTCTTTGCTCAAAGAAAGGAAATGCTAGAGTTTTTTAATGGACATTTTAGCCTCGACTTTTTTTTTTTTTTTAAAGAAAATACGCTATTTAGCTTAAATTCACGCAAAATACTCAGCCTGAGGCAGACACCCTCCCATAGACATCTTTCAGTGCTGAAGTTTAAGTTCAGTGATTATGAAAAAGTACAGCTAGAGTTTTATAGAAACTGGAACCTCACAATAATTAAATACAATGGAGATATAACTGGTTTTTTAGTGTAATGAATTAATTTGGACTTTTCTCCACAATTCTTTTTCCACAGATTAAATTGCATATTACTTCAGGGTCTTCCAACTTCAATAGCTATAGGGATAAAGCCAGGACCTGATTGATTTTTTGCTTGGCTTTTTTGCTTTTTAAGATGTGGGTGCAAGACTATAAAAACTTGTCAGTTGTCTACAAGCAAAATGCAGATTTACAGCAGTCATTGCAAGAAACTAATTTTCTTTCACAAGAGAAAAAAAAACACCAAAAAAAGTCCAACCAAAAAAAAACCAAAACCAAACCAAACCAAACAAACAAACAAAACGAACAAAACAAAACAAAACAAAACAAAAAACGACAACAAAGTTTTCCCAACCAGTTACAGACCAACTTTTGCTCATTGTAAGGTGATTGCTTTCTACCTCACATCATCTAATGGGAGAATAAGTAATTTATTTCAGACTGTTGTGAAGGTTATAAGTGTTAGTGACAATAACTATGTTCTAGTGTACTTGATAAGCATTATCAAGTTTCTATCTAATTTTTGCTCCTATAGGTGTAAATAAAAGGAATGTATTTAATAAATTACTTAGTAAACAGGGAGAATAAGGCAGAAAATTGTGTGATAAATCAGATAAAGGCAAAAGTAAACATTAAATTATCCTTCTTCCTTCTCTTCCATTAACATGGCTGAATATTTTTTCCCTTGTTCCAAGGTAAATACGTATCTGACAAAGCAACATTTTCAGAATTTTTGATTGAATTTATAGTCCTAAATGAAAGGAAGATGATAAGTATAAATTAAATTGTTTGCCAATACTTTTTATAGCAAAAACTTCCTTTCTAATAATTTGGGAACTGCTTGGAAAACTTTTTATTGATGTAACAGAAATAATTCATAGCTGAGAATTTATGTCTCAAGCTGTGGTTGATTGATTGGTTCATCAATTGATTTTTAAAACAAGAAAGGAGAAGCTTTTACTTAGTACTAATAGCTGGTTAAAAATTGAATAGTCTATGTCAAAATAGTGCAACATATTTATATTTAAAGTATGCATATTTATACTCTTGGAGGCAGATGATGCTCAAAATGCAATCTAGTTATTCATCTGAAAGCTGTGAGAATACTGAACCATATATAGAAAAAAACACCCCGCTTTTAAAATACTAACATATTCCTTAGGAATAATAATATTAGTAGCACCTAGAAATGAAGTGTCTTTGCCATCCATTGTATAGATACACTTAATTGGTTATGAGTTATCTCATTATTTATATGAGATATAGAAGATAAAATTTTCAAAATCGTGCTATAGGGGCATGAGGAACTCCCTGACTGAAAGATGAAATGTCTACAACCCTTAATCAGCTTTAGAAATTGCAAGATCAGGTTTATGCTCCAAACAAAAATTTACATTATGACCACTAGCACTACATCATGTTGTCAATGCTGATAGGAAACAAATCTATATGACAGTTCTTGTTGACTGTATATCTCAGTTTCCTTTCTGGAAAAACAGCCTAGCTCCTGCTGTTGCTGTTGAGGAAATAAATGTCCCGGCATCTTAGGAGCACCCTATGTATGTATGTAGTCAGGCAACCAAAGCAGTAGGAGTATTCCCCACTCATACATAGGAGAATCATTGGGCAATGATCCATGACAGGCATCCCAGAAAGTCCATTCCCAGTACATACAGGAGGAGGAAGCCTGGGTCTCCAAGGGTCCTTTTCCCAGATCAATCATCTTAGCTTTGCCCTTTTCCACTGCCCTTTAGCTTCCTTGTGGCAGAACAGCAAAATTCAATTTGCCTGCCTGCTGAGAATTACATAGTCTGCTCTGTCTGAGTGCTAAGCACATTCATGAAGAATAGCACCAAAGTATTGAACCAGTGCATAATGAGTCTTTCTAATCATGCCCTTGTCCTTCCTTTCCAATAGTCAACAGTGCTCAGAAAGTGTGAAGTGTACAAACACATGAAGACCTTTCCATAATTTATTTGTATTTTCTGTGAATAAAAAAAAAAAATAATGTGGCATCTCCCTGGCAACTTATATTGCCCTCCTTCATTAGTAAAATAGTTTCCAAAAGGTTAATTAAACAAAAAGAAAACACACTTCAGCATTTAGACACTATATTAATACATTAATTAAGACTTAATGATCAGGGTCTATAGCATTTCTGGGGATTAATGACCATCTGGGAGAGTTCATAGCCAAGTCTTTTCCACAAGTCATTTATTCCATCTATTTGTTTATTTTCTAATAAAGTGATCCAGAGTCAAGGTCATTACTGATAGGTCACTTGTATAAAAATGAATTGTAATAACAACAAACCCCCACCTTGTTGTGTTTTTATTATGGAATGTTTATCCAAAGCAAATATAGGACTCTATCAATGCTACTTCTTCTGACAGCAAATATTTAAATGGTAGAAAAAGCAATTACATAGATATATTTTTAAAATTCATTTTGTTTGTCATGATATAGAAGGCTGCACTACTTTTTTGTTCCGGCTCACTCTGAGAAAAAGTGGAGAAAAAAAGGTCAAAATTTACTCTTGAATTTTTTGCAGTACACTATCTTGTCTTTTTTATGTGTAGAAATAATTCAAAAAAGCTAAAATTCTAAAACTGATTAAGCAAAATTAAGTTACCTGTGAAAACCAACAAGCAAAAATCCATCAACCTATCTCTCCAAATTACCTTTTTCTCGAGTTGGGCTGTCAGGCAAACACATCCTGTAATATGAAAAAAGCAATTATAGTTCTTGATTGAATGCATGAACATCAGCTGCAGCATTTACTGAGAGTTTTGGGGGTCACAAAGTCCACTATCAGGAAGTATATCAAAACAGAAAGGAAGGCAAGAGCAGCATTCACTGTCACAAAAGTACGCATCTGATAACATTTGTCAGAGAGACTGTTTCTCACACAAGTGATCTTGTCAATTTGTAATTTCAGCTTTCTTAGGTAAAAAGCTAACATGATTCTTTTTCCAAAATTTCAGTTCCTATAGTCATCACAAAATTTTGTGGAAATTATTTAGTTTTTGGATCCTGCTTGATGGGTGGGTAGGATCAAGAGACTTGATGTTTCCTTGATAATTGAAAAAACCAGTATGTTTTGGAGGGTTTTATCATACTGGTAGTAAAAACCTAAATTTATTTGCAGATATAGAACTCAATATGGCATTCCATCTTAGGAACACCATTCATAATGCTTTGATGCTTTTCTTAAATTAATTTTAATCTACATAATTCTTAATTACTACATAGAGCTTTACATTCTCTCTTTCCAGAGACTATACTAACTTCCCATTCATTTCTGGAGGTAAATCTATGCAATTGTTTTCCTCTGTAGTTATATGTGGCTCAGGACCTGTCTTTCCCCCTTCTGCCATGTTTTTGAGGCTATGTCTTCATTATGATAGCAGGGATTTCTGAGCTTTCCTGTGATAGCTGCAAAAGTAGAAGCTTGGAGAAGTAGCAAGATGATAGGATTTGTAAGGCAGCATTTATTTGGTTTGGCATAGGGCCATGGAGGCTTTTTCAACTTTCACAACTGAGCTGTCTGTCTTCACTGACCCTGTGGTGGTCATGATTCGGGAATCTCTGCACCAGGTACTGTTGCCCAATGCAGACTTGGCAATAGCCATTCCTGTTAAGGAAGAAGATTCGATGATATTTAGATTTATATGTAGATTCAGCTGAAAACAATGGGCTCCAAAACGTTCAGATACTTAATATTTGATTAACTATTGTTTAATAATTAACTAATGTTTTAATAATTGATCAGAGGAGATGATCTGAGCAAAAAGAATAATATGTGAACAACAGTGGAAAGTGGGCAATGTCCCTTGACTGTTGTCAGTGTTAGGGCCTATGACAGTGCTTGAATGTGTGCTTATTCTCTTTATTTGTTTTCTTTTGTGTTTCTTGAAAGGCTTTCCATGAATACAAAATAAGCTTCCTTCATATCAATCAGAAAATGTTTTTAAAAATGAGTTGACAGAGCTCAGATCTCCTTGGAGGCTGAACTATTTTGACTTCAGGTATACTAGTAATGAAAGCTGGAAATTCAAAACACTTCATTAAAATATTGTGGAGTCTCCCACCTTTGCTAGGTTTTCTTCATCTCTGTTTTACACAGAAGCTTTCTCTGCTGTGATTCCAACGTCTCTTTGCAGGCAAGGCTTTGCTTCTGTAAAGCTGCTATTATGGTCTGACCAAGCCAAGGGAAGCTGTCAGATATTTACTTTGATGCCATCCAATCCGAACAGAGGAAGCCTTCAGTACAAACATATCATTATCATTTCCTTGGCCGCCCTTGTGTCAGTGGTGCGGTACCTAAGCTAGTGGAACTACACTAACAGAATCTCATCTGTTTTTCTCTGTTTGTTTTGGTTTGTTTTGTTTTTTTTTAATTTCCTTTATATCCCATAATAGGTGAGAATGAAGTATCTATTGACTGTTTCAGTCATAAAAATTGCTATTGTTAAAATATTTTACATGTTGGACCTAATGATGAGTCTTCTAAAAGTCAAATATTACTGTATTAATTTTCTCAGACTTGCCCAAATTTTTAGATATATTTGCAGAAGTTGTATATTCAACCGATGATTAGTTTCTGGCTGAAGACAGACACATTTCCTTCCAATTCCTCAGTACTTTCTGTTTAGTTTTATCTTGTACTTAGAGATGTCCAGTTGTATGCTGAATCCAGATTTTATGAGGAATTATATTTAGGGTCTTATGATATTTTAATGTACACATGTAGTTCAATATATCTTTGTTACTTAAAAGGTCATGTTACATTTTAATTCTTTCCCCAAAACTCTTCGTAAAAAATAAAATGAACAGAAACAACAGTCAGCACTGATAACTTTCAAATTATGGTCAAATAAATTTTTGAAATCAAAACAATGGAAATTGGGCATTTTTCATCCCACTGCTTTGTCTCTTAGGGTGTTACAAGCCTGCTTTTCAAAAACATACATCTACACTAGATTAGAATAAAATATAAAAACAAAACCCAAGCAAACAGAAACCCACAAAAAGAAGGTTGAAAGAACATTACATTTAGATGTTTAGTTTAAACAGAGACAGGAAATGCAGTTGAGTGTTTGCTTCTGCAGTCTCTATTCAGCCTATATTTGCGGTCTATCTTAGGTACTCTGGTAATTCATAGTTCCAATAAAAAAAGTATTCTACAGAATGATGTCAATAGAAAGTTCTTATTGTACTTGCACCCAAAGAGGCTTACTCAGCCAGTGTAAAGAATGTGACATCCAGTATTTCTGAATTTCAAGTGCTTCCCTTGCAGCCTGAGTTAGAGTGATCCAAGTGTTGCATTGTGAGCTGACATAAACCCATAGGAAGTCTTCCCCATCTGTCTTTTCTCCACAGAAGGGAAAATCTCTGTTAAGGGAAGAAGTGCTGTGGCAAAGAGTCAAATGGCCTTTTCCACATCTGCTGATAAGCCTCCCCAGAGAGAGAGGTTACTACTGCTTCCATCACACTGGAAGGAATGGGGAAGGAATTTTCCGCCCTAACAAAATCCGTCTGAGTCACTCAGAAGCAGTCCCCCTGCTGCTTCTGCCTCCTGGAAGGCAGAACCTAAGGGAGTTGCAGCACTTAGAAAACACCTGCCTGTTCCTGAAGCTGGGAGCCAGTTCTGATGTAAATAATATCCTCTGGTATAAATATTGTTCAATTTATTAGTTCCTAAGAAAGAAAGATATGATCAGAAAAATCTCCATCATATCCTGTAAGGATAATGCCTTAGGCTTATAGCACAGGCTTTTATCATATAAGATACATGACTGACTACATTGGTTGACATCCAGATACTGCCACAAGAGGAAAGGATTCTGCTTAAGCCATAGGCATTGAGCTGATTCTTTCACAGCATTGTTCCACACCTTCTGGCTCTTCCGAGGATGACATGCTGCTGCAGCTATATTGGTTGGCAAGACAGTCCTGTTTAAAGTGAGTATCTTTTGTTATTTTCATACCAGCCAGAATGTTTGGGATAAGTGCGGGTTAGAGAAAGGCTGTAATACATTTCAGCCATTCACATCACAACAAAAAGCCAAGCAGATCATCTTTAGGTATCCCATTTGGTTTTAGCTGAAATAGAGTGGATTTTCTTCTTAGCAACTGGTGCTGTGTTTTGGATTCAATATGAGAATAATTTTGATAACACACTGATGTTATGGTTGTTACTAAGTAGTGCTCACACTAAATCAAGGATTTTTCAGTGCCACATGCTGTCAGTGAAGAAGTGCACAAGAAGCTGAGAGGGAACATGGCCAGGACAGCTGATCCAAATTGGCCAAAGGGTATTCCACACTACTGAATGTCATGCTCAGTGTATAAAACGGGGCAGATGGCCAAGAGCCACTGATTGCTGCTCAGGGACAGGCTGGGCATCAGTCAGTGGGTGGTAAGCAATGGTATTGTGCTTCACTTGTTTTTGGTTTTGTTTCTTTTTAACTTGAGTTCTATTTCTCTCCCTCTTTTTGTTATATCAATTTTAATTGAAACTATTTCTAGTCATAGGAATAGTATTAATATTATATCTTACTTTATTTCAATTATTAAAATGTTCTCATCTCAAGCCCTGGATTTTACCTTTCTCAGATTCTGCTCCCCATTCCGCCAGTGAATGAGTGCATGTCTCTATGGTACTTAATTGCCAGTTGGAGTTATACCATGACATAGGGAAACTCCTTATTGTATCAAATATAATAGATACACTGAATTTCTCACAAGAAGTCTTTAGATAGTATTTTTATCACCAAAAGTGTTTCTTCCTCACCGAAGGAGTTTTTCTAGCTTCAATTAAGATCTGAGCACTATCGCAACTATCACAAAGAATATCTTGTTTGCCCTTAAAGAACTGTCTTGTCAAAGGTTTTCACTAGGTTATTATTTTAGAGATAGCAATTAAAAATCTTTTGTTTCCTGGTAGAAAAACTGGCATTAAGAAATGCCTTTAGGTCCCATTTATGCTAGGTTTTTTTTAATACATTGGTGTAAATAAAACAGTAAGATTAAAAGTCTTGCAATATAACAGTTCCAAATTATCAACAGCAAGGAAATGCAAAAGGTTTATGCTGTCCTTTAGCCTACAGTTTGCTATCAGTGAATATTTCTAAACTGTGATACGAGCCAAAGTCCCTCATTAGAGAGCTGAAGACATGTAGTTTGCCTTCATGAAAGACATCAACTGCTTGTCTGAGAAAGAGAGCTCTGACTCTGAAACTGTAGTGTATAAAGGGGAAAAAAATATGAAAAACATCCAGAAAAATAAAATCTGCCTTCTATATGTTTATCTAATGTTTTTGCATTTCCCAAAAATATTTACAATGGGGAAAACTGGGAGTGCTATGTCCTGCAAGATACAATTAAATAAAAATAAATAGTAAAAGATGATACCTGCAAATGGAAAGATATACCTAGCTGCAGACAGCTACTGCAGTAGAAACCATTTCAGCTGACAGTGACTGATACCAAAAAATCTGAGCTTGCAAGTTAACTTAAATGTCAATATTTCATATCTTTCTGTGCTACTTCATTAAAAAACAAAAAGGGTATTTTACCAGATGTGTGTAATCACTTGTTGTTGCCTTATTGTTGGGAAGATGGATATTGAGATTTGTAGTAGCTCCTTTCTCTCAAATCACTTCAAATCACAAATTCCTCAGAGTGTGAAGAGACTCTATGAAATGCACAGAGCCCAGACAATGCTGTCATTTAATTCTGGGAAGCAGCCAGATCTTTGACATTGGTTCTGCATTAATAGAACTCTGTGCTGTGTTGACACATATGCTTCTCAACAGGCAGTATAGTACTGTTTACAAGCAAAGATATGGTGCAGTTATTTGCAGAATTTTACTTTTGCCCAGAAGAAAACATATGATCATTCTGTTTGTTATCCAAAAGAATTCTGGGGTTCCAGTACTTTAAAATCAAGCGTTTAAACTGCCTAGTACAGGGCAGCAGAGTACAGATTGAGAATCTTAATTTTAGGTACTCATTAAAGCCTCCTGACTTCCTTTATTTATCCCATTTACTGAAGGTTTTCAAACGCTTTTCTAGAAACTGCGATCCAAAGTTTCTGAAAGAACTTACCAACATATTGTAATGTCTAAGCAGCTCAAAACCCATTCAAGCCATTTTAAATATAGTAGTACACAGAAGCAAAATCTATGTGAAACTTGTAGGTTTCATCTATAAACTAGATTTAATTCACCTTAACAGAAAAATACTGACAATTCTAACTGGCTGCAGTTATGAAATCCATATTCCCAAAGCAGACACTTGACTCCCTAGATATTAGTCATTATATCTAGGGAGACAAAATATTAGTATGACTTTTCTCCTCTGCGATCTCTGTAGAAGAGTTTTGTTGTTGCTGTTGTTGCAGGTTTGCTTTTGTTTGCTTGCTTGTTTGTAATTATTTCTTAATTAATATTCTCATTTCAACCTGTGATAGCTGTACCTGCCTTAGAAACAACTGCAGATATTAAAATACATCACAGCACGTAGCCTGCTGTGCACAACCTCTGTGGAGGATTTGGCTTAAATGAATTCTTTCTTTTCTTGATGATAGAAGTGCCTAACTTTGTGATGTGTTTGAGGATGTGATGTGTCACTGAGGATTTAGAAACCTCTTTTGGATTCTGGAATCTTGACTTCCTTTAGCAAGAGGTAGAGAATCCAGCTTTCTTTCAAAATATGGTGAGAGGTCTCTTTTTAGAGGATAAAAGCACTCATTCAAAATGTTCTGAACACTGACTCTAGTTCTTTCCTTTGTCTAAACAGATATGGATCTGCATTTGTACCATCTAGGGAGAGTATCTAATCAGTAAAGAATGGGCTCACAAGCCTTTCTGTTCAAGGGTGCATGGGGCAAATTTTAAGAACGAAGAGGTAAAAGAATACCTAATATAATAGTTGAGAAATTTATACTTGAATAGAGAAACCTGTTTTACCTCTTACTCTGGTGACTGCTAATAGAGAGCATTCTCAGGTACAAATATTTCACACTTTTTTACAGATACGAACCAGAATCTTGCAACAGCTGCTCTTGATTTTGTCTCCTTCCAATGCCCAGTATTAGTGCAATTAACTAATTCTCCTTCTTTATCTTTCAATTCCAACTCACCACCCATAGTTATGCTCCTGCCCACAAAATGAGTGAAAGCTTCTAGGCTTTTCACAATATGCAATGGAGAAGCAGAAACTGACTGACTGAGGGTTTCAAGATCTCTTACATGAATACACACACTGAATACATGAATTTGTGTATTAAAGGGAAATGCACATTACAAGGCTGTTTCTTCCTTATCAGCAAAATAGCTCATGGCTTCATCCTATTCTAGTTACTGGAAGGTATCAGTAAGAGCATATCATCTTCTACATCTAGAAAAAAGAAGAGCTTTTTTAAAGCACTGAACTTTAAATTGCTGAGAGTCTAGTTGGACATCTGCCCAAGGAAACACCTTCTTATCCTGAAACATGAGAACACTACACCAGGAAAATGCTTACTTTAAAGGCCCCATATCAAGCCCGAGGGTGACTATCTCCATTCAAGCCAGGACCTCCTGCCTAAATCCCTGCTGAGTGGTTACAGAAAGTGATTTCAATCAATCAACTTGACTGTGAGTTGATAAATACTCGTAAAAAGGGCTCAACAGCAGCAAACCAAATGCTGTTATCACAATCTTACTGTGCTGACATATGGAAAGTGACCACACAGCTCGTATGAAAAGAAACACCAAATATCTGTGCTATTTTCTGTACATTTGGACACACTCATTGTTACTGGGACAATGCTAATTTCATGTTGTAGAAGTCTACATGCTTGAAATTTCCCAGACATCTGCAAATTTCTCAAAGTCCCTTAAAATACTAAATGTGTTAAATTGTGAAAACATACTGTCTCATCAGTCCTCTGTGTGCATATAAGAGATCAAGCAATACAATAGGCAAAATGTCTAGATCATGGGAGCATTCACATAAGGGATTAGATATTGAGTTACTTGTCACTTTCAGGAACGAGACAATTCTAAACATTCAGGATTTTTGTTACTTCATAAATCTTCATGCAAAAGTATAAACTTTGTTTCAAAAGAGTCAGGGTTAGGAGAATGTTGGACAAGGATTAAAATAATGAAAATCCAGAGTAAAGGGAAATGGGACCTTCAGTCCCAGCTTGTGATTTTTGAGGTCTGAGTTCTTTTATCTTCACACAGAGCAATGCCTAAATTTATTTGCAACTTTAGAAGGTGTTAATATTTTAATCTAATTTCCATTACATTTTCTTATCTACCTGTAGAAATTTCATTTAAAGCTTTTCTTCTCCTACCCAATACAGAATAATGATCACACTAATTAGAAGTGAAAAAATAATTGACTAGTTCCATTTTTTTCTTATCTTTCCATTTAAACTTTTCTCTATAGTGTCTCTGTAGGAAATACACATTGATTTATTATGCCCTATTTTAGTCATCTCTGTTTTTAGTAAGACATCAATAAATTAGCTGTTGGGAAACTCTAGAGAACTTAAAATTCCATTTTTATCAGTTTCAGAATAGCTCCAACAGCCTCTAGACCTTGAAGAACTGCTGATTACTAGGATCATATTAACTCTTATAAAGCTGTAGTAGCTGAACTACTTGTCCATGTGTACTTCTAAAATTAAAAAATAAATTAGCTTCCAATTTCATTTCCAGATTCCCAGGCCATTTACATCTCAGGTGCCTGAGTCTGTGTATAGACTCTTTTTTTTGGAGTTCTTCTTCATGTAGGAATAATTCTGGGAAGAGTTCTGTTTATGGAGAAATCTCAACAGATACTTTGAACACGATCCCACAACGTATGGCAGCCTACATATGAAGTCATACCTCCTTCAGAATTTTAGCATATGTTATGCCTTTAATGCCATGCACCTTCATGCCTTATGTCAGGAAAGATATGTAAAGCTCCTAAGCTTCAAGGGTTTAAAATGTTACCCTTGATAGGGCCATGCACTGTTTCAGACACTGTGAACTGGACAAAAAAAACTGAAACCAAAACCAAATGAAAAAAAGTCCCAAACCAAAAAAGCAAAAGCAAGTTAAAGCATCTCTTAGTGAAACAAGAGCACCACGAGTAAGTCCACACCACAAGCTATGCAACGAGAGCATAGCTGTCTCCCCCAGGCAGACACAGCTGTCGACTGAGGAATGAGAACAGAAATTGCTGTGTACCACTGGGTATTGAAGACCAGGAATCTCCCTCTGGGGTGGTAGTTTAGCAGTACTAATGTAGCTTGCTATTCCTAGATGTGTTCCTATTCCTGGCAGAATTTGGTTGATCCCTTTATAGGATCATATCATGCAAAATTGTTTTCTTTATTTAATTTTCATTAAATTAAATAGCACTTATAAAGTTTTATTGGCTATTTTTTTGTTTGTTTTGATTTTTAGAGGGTGGGACTTGAGGATTCAGATGAAAATTAATTATGAGCTAATAAAAGAAGTATTTCAGTCAGCCTTCATTCTATTTCTTCAACATTGTGATTTCATGTAGTTGTGAGCATTTTTGCGTCTTTCTTTTCTTTTCTTTTTTTTTTTTTGCCAGACCTGAAGGACAGTAGAAATGGCATATTAGAGATAAAGCAAATATGTTATATCCATGAGCAATTGCATATGGGCAGAAGAAAAGCTGTGAGTGAGTTATCACATTTAATCAGGAGATATTTGTGTTTAAAGTTACCTTGTGTTTCTTTGTTTAAAAAATCTGAAAAGAGTATTTGCTGACAAACATGCCTTTTTTTATCCATACAGAAGCCGCAGAAACAAAAAAACAACAAGAAACCTTACTAATACACTGAAATTGAGAACTTTGAAGAACACAGCTCAACTTCTTGTAAATTAGCTTTCCTAGAACTACATTTCATCATTTTGTTCACTTGAGACCCTTCCCAGGATTCTATTAAAAAATTCATTTTTTCGATGAAATTGAAATTTTTATTCAAATTTATTCTCTAAACGCTCTTACAATTTTTTAAATTTTTTTTTCCTTTAGTCTCAAAAGCAAAGTTAATTTCTTCAGAAATTTTGGTTGGTTATGCTTAAATGAGATTAATCATTCAGTTTTTCCTTTTCTTTAGGAAAAGGAGAATACCCATTCAGTGTATGGATCACTTACTGTGGTGTATTTAGACCTTAAGCTTGCTTGCTAGGGCGGTCAACAGTTTTATCTGTCAGTGAATGTATACATATGGCTGTAATGTATTTGCTGTGTTAACAATGTTTCTCTTACAGAAATCAGCTGTAATATTCCATTTGGCAGTTTCAGTCTACTTTGTTATTGTCTCTTCTTAAACTTGAATTGTGTATTAAAATCTAAAGGAGAAAATATAAGTGTGGAAAATGATCACGTCTAATGGCTTTTTTTTTTTTGGCGTATGTATTCCATCATCTTTCCTGCAGGATAAAACTCATGCAGTGTGTGACTGAAAATAAGGCTTTTCTTCCATCTATTCTTTTGTATTCTCTCTATTCTACTATTGGGTTTAAGGCAAAACTCTCAATATGATATGTGAATGCTCATATTTTCTAATACTACAGTAGCTTTTTTCTCTTCTCCCTGCAACCTGAGGAACCTCTTTCATAGGAAGTTCTGAAAATTCTTTCCAAGTATATTTAATTTCTTTCAAGGGAGTCACATATACCTCTTTCTTATTTAATGGATCATTTTCCTCTGGGCATTATCGTATTTACTTTTTCCACTCACCCAAACTGAGGCAAGCAACTAAAAAAGTAAAATCTAAAGCAAACAAACCAAAAAGAAAGACAATAAAACCAAGCAGAAAAGCACTAGGTCACATGGAAGAACAATAGTTCTCAACAGATGATTCGTTGACATTTACTGTTGAAATGAAAGCTGACGATTTTAAGGGGGAAAACCCCTAGGTCAATCTATTCATTAGGGAAATGCGTTTCTATTCTTAAAATACTGAATATATGCTCAAAATAACCAACTTAAAAAAAAAAGGAACTTACTCTATGGGATTCTTTAAAAATATGCTGCTGATGCCTTAGTGCCTTAGGCTTTATACTTCCAGTATTTTAAAACCTGTTTGCAAAATCCAGCCAACTGACATTTGTTCAGAGCATGTTAATTATGTCTATTGACATTTAGATGGGAGACTAGGAGAGTAGAACTCTGTACTGCTCTTTGTGCACCATCTTTTAACTAGTTGCTTGAGTATTATTGAAGAGGACAGTCTGTCACAGATTAGTACTCTTCAGTAAGTAATGTATCTCAGCCTCACATTTTTTGATGAAATATAAATAATACATTAATACATCAAAAAAAATTTTTTTTTCTGTTTAGGCTTTTGATCCTTCCTACACAAAGACTAATACTAAAGAATGTTTCCCTTGGCTGTGGTGAGAGTAAAGATTAAAAGAAAGATTAAAATAAAGAAGAGAGAATACACAAGATAGTGAAGGGGGGGAAAAAAGGAAATAGAAAACAGAAAACTTGAAACTCCTGCTAGCATATTGAGCACTGTTCAAAAGAACCATCTGCCAGATGGGTTGAACCAGCTACATTTCAATTATCAGATGGGGTTCTCTAAGCAACCTAGTAAGTATAATAAAGTTTTTTGCTTGTTTCTGCTTCTCATTTTCTCTGAGCATAAGCTGCACCCAAAATTAGTTTAAAAGCTGCTTCATTAGACAGAATTGCAAGGTGGAGCAGAAACATTTTCACTATTTTATGACTATTCATGTTTAGCAGGTATATTTTAAAAATATACAAAATATATATGATACTCACCTTTTTTTCTGTCCTCCTTCCTGCAAACTCACAAAAGTTCCATCAAACCATTAGTGGTGCTTTGTAGCATTAAAGGCACTGTTTTTGAGCCATCATTAAAAACCCATTCCTACCTGGAGCATTCTAGTTAAAGTTTATTTAATTGTTTGTGTCTGTCAGAATGTCCCAGTGACTAGAAAGTGAAAATGAAATCCAGATAAAGTAAAAAGTATAATTGGTTAAGATTCATGAAGTGTTAAGCATATTTTATGCCTAAAGTTAAAATAGATCAGTAAAACAGAAAATTGCCATATGTCAGCATTGATCTAATATTTCTTGGGATGTCAGCATTGATCTAATATTTCTTGGGAACCTTATAACTGTGGAATATTCATAGGCTTTGCATTCTTTGGATCTTTTTCTTCTTACAGCATGTAAGTATGAATAGAAAGAAACAGAAGTACTGAAAATCAGAGCCAGCTTCAGCATGGTGTTCTGGCCAAAGTTCTTTGGAGCAAAGAATAAAGAGAAATGAGAGTAGAAAAGAGAATCTGGTATATTTAGAAATCCAGGATAGGACTTAGGAGGCTGTGTGGGTTTGCATAGATTCTCTTTAATTGTAGATTTATAGTGAGGTAGTGAGGGGTATTTTGAAAAGTGGACTGAGAAAATTCAGTGGATGGTGGTAGAGACTAAATAGGCCCAAAGCTCTGTAGATATAGAGTTACCACCTTTTATGCATGAAATAGTCCAACCCAATCTAAATCAATTTTTGTAATCTGTAGTATATGTCATAAATATATGTGTAGTAAATCTTATAACACAAGTTATACTGAAGGTTAAATGATTAAAGATCATTAAAAAGAGCAAAACAACAAATGAGAAAGGAGGATTCAATATTAATATCAACCTAAGGTAAAGAGTCAAGAAAATTTGGGATTTTTCTTACAAATATTTTTCTCCTACTGGAAATTTAATTGGTGGGGATTTTTTAAATCTTTTTTTTAGTTTGTATTTTTAAAGGAAAGAAAAAATTTTAATACTTTCATTCAGTATCAACCTGATAATTAATATGTTAGTCATTGAACAAAGGAGTAAAGATATTCAATTGTGGTTTCAAAGTGCAGGTACTTTTGTAGCAGAGTTTAAAACCGACTATTTCTTTCTTGCTATTATTGGACTCCAGCAGATGAGAATGCAAATATTTTTAAGACCTGGGAAAATCAATCTATAACAAAACCTTGAGAATATTTTGGCAGAACATACTGAAAAGAAAATATTAATAAAGAGTAGGAAGGCTAGGTAAAAGAAAAAAACCCAGGATTAAGGATGCCCGTTTTTGGTGTTAAACAGTCTGAATTTCGGCATAACAGTGTATCTATGGTGATATATAGCATCCGTGATTCATATCTGAATATGAGTCTAAAAATGAGTTAGCACAATTTCTTATGCTTCTTTCTTCTCCTTTTCTTCTTCTTGCTGTTCCCAGATTCCAACTGACTAGGAGGTAGTTTTCAAAGAACCTACAGGATAAAACTTCTTGTTCCAGAAAATGGACCCCTAGAACCTTCTTATTCTGCATAGGGAAAGTCTCAAATTGCTCTGCAAAAGAGAGTTATTTATGTTAAGAAAACTATTCTTATATATAGATTTTCTTTTTGTCCCAAAGGGAGTTGTTTTGCAATGAGGCAATGACAAACCCTTCAATAATATAAATTTAGACAAAGAATGAAAAATATGGTTTTGTTCAACATATGTATTATTCTCACATAAATTATTCTTGAAGTAGGAAGAGTTTGCCTTTACATTGCCTTTTATTAACTCAGAAAAAAATGAAACCAAAGCACTTTGTGTTGAAATGCAAGTAGAAATACAAGTGGAAAATTATCTCAGACAACACAAGAAAGTGCTCCAGCAGGTCTGGAAAAAACATAATAATACTGGATTTTTCTGATACTCAGAAAAAATCTTGAACCAGAAAACTCTCTTATTAGATGTGCCCATTGGTGAAAAGGTCAGTGTTTCCTTCCAAGCAAATCAGAAATGCTCACTTAAAACTTTTAGTAAAAAATATTTAATGTAGCTGGCATTCCCTTCATTCTGTAAGTGTAAACTGTAAGGAAGAGTGTTTGTTAACTCATGTAAAGCCATGTGAAGTTGTCTCACACCTTATAATGGAGTAGATCATCCCACTTTCTGGAAGAACTGTACAAAACTACACAGAAGAATCATCACTTAGGTCCAATCAAGTCTTAGCAGAAGATGAGTTTTTTGATAGAAAAGAACTCTTTTACTAAAAGGGGCAGTACTACTACCATGTTAAATCCCCATTTTTAAAACAGCAAACAACAAAACAACAGCATCAACAAAAGAATATTTGAGGAAAAGATATAAACATTAATGTGCTCTTTCAGAAATACTTCACCCTCAGACTCTTGAAAGAATTGTTTTTCTGCAGTGACATTTTATAGCATGTTGTCTTGTGGCTAATTATGCCATTCATTTAGCCTGAGACCACAAATTTCTGTAAAATATTTAGATTCCCATGAGAATTCTGAACTCTGTACCCACCTTGGCATTATTTTGTTTAGGTTTAATTAAATAAGTGAAAAAGAGAACTTGTTCTCTTTCCTATTATTTCTTATTTTTCTTCGTCCCCTTGCATTGACACTTGTTCTAATCACGAAGTTATTTAGAAATATTCTCCTTCAACTAGTCATCATTATAGGCTCAATATAATAGACATTTGTTTCCATGCTATGATATGTTTTTAAGTGAATTAACTATGCTTAGAAGGGTCTATATATATATATATAATTTTTTTTTTTAATGGTACCCAGTTTGAGGCTAATAAGCAAAATGCTAACTGTGCCTTTTTTGTAATGAGTCATAAGCAAGGTACCTCTGGGAGAAATACACCTCAGGCCTCACAGGCAGCGCTTGCTCACAGTAACATCCACAGAGCAGACATTGTCATCACTGTTCTCATTCTCATAGAACCTTTTTCTGGTAATATGACCTAGGACAGTGATCCAATACTGATTATTATATTCATCATTTTCAGAAGCAAGAAATCACAGTTTAGACAAGCAGGCTGTGCCTATATATCAGTTTAGGACATATGCACACACATACACACACACAACTTAGGAAACAATATGTTTGCACAACTTAAAGAAAACATCAAACTTCACAATAAATTTTCATGTGACTGGAAAGTTTCAAACCTTTGGACTGCTAAACCATGAAATCTGGGTTGTCCCAGTTAGGATTTCTGGGTACCAATACAAAGAAATGAATATGCACCAGCACTGGAAAACAAATGGAGGATGTGGCTTCTAATTCAAAACTACAATAAAAAGGGGGGAAATTGAAGTACGTAGGAGAGAAAATTTCACAGACACTTCTTGTCTATTTTTATTAAAACTAGTGTTATACTTAGAGATCTGGCCTCTTGAATTCATGCCAGTGGGTCATCTGGTCCAACCTCCCTTTTCAAGCAGGATCTCCCTGCTTGAATTTCATCCAGATGGTCCTTGAATATCTCCAGTGAGGGAGACTCCACACCCTCTCTGGGCAACCGATTGGGCACCTACACTGTAAAGAAGTTCTTCCTCCTGTTCAGGTGGAACTGTGTGGAATTTCCTGTGCATCTGTTTCTGCCTGTTGCCTCTTGCCCTGTTTTCCGGCATCACTGAGAAGAGACTGGATTGTTCCTCTTGGAGAATCCACCTTTAGATACTTACATACATACTCATAGAGATAGGTATATAGGATATGTATATATATACTTACATAGGTTCTGGATTCCCCATCTCAGGGTTCTGGTAGAACATAAGGAAAGCAAGGTGTAGCTAGGGTTACTAGAAAAGAAAAACCACAATACTTGCAATAGCACCACAGAAGAATAAATGATGCAAAATCCAGGTACTTGTTCTGGGGACAACTGGCATGCAAGGTGTGACAGGTGTCCCGTCCCCAGCTTATGACAGAAGTCTGGCTCCTCTCCCAGCAGCATCCCAGACCACTTGCCCTGGAAGTCACTCCAGACATATATTATTGCTTACATTTCTTATAAAATAATACCACCAAGAAGGGTTGGATAAAACCAAGGAAGTTCAATTCTTGTAAATAAAAAACAAGAAGCGCTTCCGAAAAATCATAGCTACCTACAGAGAAAAACAGATTTTGGTTTTAGAAAATTAGTATAATAGCATTTTAAAAGGCAATCAAGAAAAGTAATTCCTTTAAATGTGTTTGAACAAAGATGGGGATAAGAAATAAAAATTTTATGTTCTCTAACATCTAGTATATGAAAAATTAGTACACCCTGAGCAGAAATAGGCAATAATGGATTTTTTAAATGAACAGCTAAAGCACTATAACAGCCAGCACAGCCAGGCTTTCCCTAGAAATCCTGACTATAACCAAAATTTCATTCTGAAAGTCCTGAGTCCTATTTCACTCAAAAAAGTTCATAATACAACTTAATTAGAACATGAATAATTTGATACAGTGCAATAATTGATGTCTGACCTGTCATATATATTATTAAAAGTGATGGCCATTTTAAAATACTGAAATAAGTGTCAGTAATAGTTTCTTCCGTACAAACAAGTGTGACTCAAATTCCTTTGAAAATTATAATTTGCAAAAAACTATTTTCTTCTTTGAATTGTGGAAGGGTACAGAAACTAAATTAAAAATCATCTGTTTGTGCTGATCTAAATTTCTTGAAAATTAACTGTGAGATATATATTCAGTTTACTTCAAGAAATATTGAATGTCTCTCCTTCTGGAAACAAAGTGTGTCTTTCATAACGGGATTTCTTTTTCAAAATACTTGGTTCTCCAGCTCTAACATTAAAAAATGAGTCTGATTCAGTGAATACTTGAGTAAAATTCAATGAAATCTGAACAGTGTTAGAGCCAAGAAATTACAAGTAAAACGTCTGCAGAAAGTATGCTATTAAGTGTTGTGTGTTTGCACTTGAAATGAAAATAAATATGCTACTAAAGTACTAGTGGTACAGGTTACTACATATTTGCACATACATTTGAAATGTCACATATATTTGAAAAGTCAAAACAAAAATGAAATTAAAAATAAAAATAGTAATGTTTTTCATAGTGGTTCTGTTTAAAAACTAATTAAGAATAAGAGGGGCCGCACAGCAGTAAGGCACAGACAGTAAGATGCTCTAATAAGACCCATTAAATACAGTAATGAGTGAATGTGTTGAAAAAGTTAATTAAGTTTACTTTCCGACTACATTTGCTTAACAGAGTTTAAGGAAATGATGACTAGTAAAGGTCACAGACACCATCAAGAATCTTTGATTTGCCAGTTATTTGTGGAAATTCCCATTTCAGGATAAAAATACGAACACAAATATTTACTCAAGCCAGAAAAATGGGTAAGATTTATACTTAACAGGAAATTATTCTCAAGAGGAAAATTATTGCCGTGGCTAAAGAACATTGGATCTCAAATTGCTGTTTTCTCATTCCAAAGTTTTAGAGTCATCTGGGAACTGAATTTCTATTCCGTGATTGTAAGAGAATGTTAAACAACAATAACATATGACTATAAAACTAGTTCTCATTCAGTTACTTTCAGAAACTTCATAAGTGAGTCTTAAGTAGGAAATTACGCCAAAGCAAAACACGTAAGTATAACCAATTTTTTTTTCATAAACCCAAAGTTTCCATACTGTTTGGAAACACTGGTGTAAGATCACCCCTTTCAGCAATAACAAGATTTCAGCTTCATTCCACAGCTACCAGGGCTTCCAGTGTTGAGACAGACTGTCCATGCAACTGCCTTTGAGGTAGGATTTCAGGCTTAACTGGGCTTCTGCTCAAACCAATTTCTTTTCTTCAGTGGTGTTGCCAGATTTCCTGTATTTTAGAAAGCCACTGTTGACATCATTCAAACATTTTATTTTTTTTCATAAACAGAAGCAGGGAAATTTGTGTATGGAATTTAATTTAACATAAGCAAATAAGTTGTGGAAATAGTGATAGAGCCTAAAATATGTAACAGCTGCCCTGTTACAACCTAAAATGATTGCAGCAAGCCACTTTTTATTCAAAAGGAAAAAATAAATATGTTATTTTTCTGAATTCAGAATGTCTATGCTATTTTATGGATTTATTTAGCTCAGTAAATAAATATAAAATTAAAATGTAATAATATATAGCAGTAATTGTATGATTCTAAAACAGTGAAGTAAAATTGACTAAATAATTTGTGCAGTCAGGAAAAGTATGCCCTGGACAACTAATTATTGCAGTTGGAATATTCTTATGAAAACAAATTTATTAAATAGTTAAAATATGTAATGCTTAGACAAATCACCCAGAACATCCGTTTTCATGTCAAATTAAACTCTAAAATATTTTATAAACATAATGCATTTAATAAAACATTCCATAAATAAAACACACATATGGAAAACCTGTATATTTGCAGCTATTAAATACATTAAGGTTTGTATCCCTCTCTCTATACGTACTTAAAATAGAGATACCACTCTCATCAGATTTCACACAAGAAAATTCAGGGCTTTATAAGAACTTATTCACCAAAGCATTTTTCACACAGAAGAAAGTATATAATAATAAAACAGAACCAGACCTTCATCACTGCCAGTATGCAGAGCTCCCGTACCTTCTCAAGCTGCACCTCCAATGAGGATGCCTAGGGACATAGTTTTGCCGCCCATGGGTTTAGAAACATAAGCGTAAATATTATTATTATACTAATCCTAACAAAAAAAAAATACTTTTTTAGTGTTCCTAAACAGAATTACCCCAAGTTTTGCACAGTAGAGGTGACGCCTAGGACCAATGGCTCTAGGGAGGTCCTGTAGCTGCCAGCAGAGAGCTCTTCCTGCAGGAGCTGTCAAGTTTGTTTCAAGGTGGTGGAAGTCTTCTCTACATTTACCGTGAGAAGGGGATACTGAAGATATTTAAACCTTTCAAGCCATCTGAGTAATAATGAAAGGAAAACAACCTTTTGGAAACTTAATAAACAGACTGAATAATAGAGGTGATGCAAAGTTGCTGTTAAGGCTAACTTAGAGTGATTTTATGCCTGTGTTCTTGAATTTGACAGCAGTTGAACTTTTAGAAGCAGTTTAAGTGGAAAACTGTTTGGCTTTGAGATTTTTTATTTGTTTTGTTGGGGTTTTTTCCCCCACATGAAGGCCAAGATCAACCAAGAAAGTTATATATTTCTTTACCAAGTCTTATTTTTCTTTTCAACAGCAACTTATTTTTTTCCCCTAGTGTTTGGGGGAAGCTTTCTCAGGATGGAAAGACTGACCTCTAAACCAACTTTTCCTGTGGCCAGTTGACATTTAGGATACCTGTTTTCTCAGAGCAAGCCATTCTACACCAGCTTTAGTGAGCTTCACATGATGGAAATTCTCTAAGCACAGGACTCCACAACTGCAAGAAAGCTCTTTGTTTTTTTTCTTTTTTTTCTTTTCTTCTTTTTTTTTTTATTTACCATTGGAAGTGTGTTATTCTGAAAAGTTTCTGAGACAGAAACTGGGTCTTGATATGCTCATCTATATACTCAACAAATAACATCACAAATGAATATATATTTCACTACAAATTGCTTAACGCTATTTTATTCCTCTCTGTAATTTAACCAATCATATAATACCTATACCTAATTGCTGGTCTTAATGATGTTTATTTAATTAATACTGTCTTTACCTAGACTAATTCTGTTTTCTTCCCTTGGGAAGCATAAAGTATCAGGAATATTATATAAAGTACAGAATTTTTGCAACAACTGTCAGCTCATTAGATAGCTTTTGAGAATTTCATTCTATGTTCTCCTGTGTTTTGGGGTTTTTTGCTGTCTTAGAAGACAAAGGTAAGTTGTCAGTCACAGAAAGGTGGCATGCTGTTAGTAGAGTGTTTAGAACAGAACAACAGCTTTGTACAGACCATGGGACTCAGCAAATGGGCCAGACCAAGTCCCATTCAGTGTCTCCAACAGCACTCAGTAGAGGAAAAGGCTTAGGAAAATAACAATATAAACAGAGAACACAGAAGATAATTCTTTCCTTAGTGTAGGTTTCTTTACTTCAGCAATAGCCAGTAATTTCCTGAGTTTGCAGCAGAATTCACATTGTTGCAATTGATAGTTATCAAAGTATGTAAAGTCCATGGATTTGCGTAATGCATTTTTAACCTCTGAAAGCCTGTGCAGAGTCAGATTATCTAAGTATATAGAAGCACACGGGAAGACAGAGATTTGCTCTTTTTTTCACCTTTGTTTCTAGATGCTGTATGCTTGCTTGGAAATGTCAGTAATGGATTTCTGGCAGAGTTAACATAGGTTTAGATCATACAATTTCAAAATTTATGCACATAAATAATTTTTGAAAAAATTTATATTTAATAAAATGTTCAGGTGTAGTGTATAGATTGCCAACATTGCATCTCAGATGCAATCTCAACACATGCAACAAATGCAAATCTCAACACAAAGCAACAAGGTATGTATGTAATAAAGAATTAACATTTTAATTATATGTAATAAACAATTAACATTTTATTACTATCTATTTTCAAATGTCATGTTCTAAGGTTAAATTTAATGTTTCAGATCTATAGGCTAACATTGCTGCTTCAGGTTAGCAAGGATAGATGATTACCTTGTAATTTCCATTATGATCTTAGTTTTTTCCTGCCAGACAAGCTTGTCTCTGTAGCCACTGAGGAACACCTCCCATGTCTCTCTTTTCCATTTCCCTACTATCGCTCTGGCTTTTTCTTATTGGAAAGAAAGCTTAAATGGGAGCTACAAGAGAGAGAAAGGCAATTGCTTAGGAGTTAGGCGCACTCAGATCATTTAAGGCATTGACGGCAGATTCTGTGCTGCAATTCTTTCCTGAACTAAACCATAGAGACCTTGGAACGAGATCAGTGTTCACTTTTTTTTGTTGTTTTTTTTTATTCTTTAAGATTTCCTAGAGCTCATTCTATGGTTTTAGGTCTGGAGGATGTTTCTGTCAGTTCAAAGATAATCTTTTATGGAAATATATTTTTCTTTTATGAGACATGCAACTACCCTGCTCTTTGAAAAGAGATTTTAGTCTACCACAAGAAGTATTTGAATGTATTGTGCCAGTGGCATTTAAAGTGTTCAGTTCACTGGATTTTATGCTCTTTTATATGAATTTATTTTGTCTCTGACTCAAAGTGGATTTTTCTTCTTTATGGTTGTTTTTATCGCCTCTGAAGTATTCTGTAACCTGTGGGTAGCAATACTCTAGTCAGGACTGGATAGGATTGTGTTGATACCATGTACCTGCCTGTTTTTGAAGCATTTTAAAATCCTTAGAAGACACAATCTGTTAATAGTTTCCAATAAATGTTAGAGTATTAAAATTTTGAGTTTAGCTATTTTTATCAACTTAAAACAGTAATTTTAGCTGATAATTTAAAATAAATTAAAAAAAAAAAAGTTTCCAATAATACCCTTTGTAAACTGGACTAAGCAAGAAAAAAAAACCAAAAAAAGCAACTAAAAACATTGAGTCAAAGCTGTATTGCATCACCATTGCAGAAAACATTATGCACTTTTTAAAAAAATTTTATTCAGTACTCTCCCAGGAGAAGAATTGCCATACAGTAGTGGCTTTTCAGTTCAATTTTGATAGACAAAGCCTGTAAAATATGGGCACATTTAGAAAACCACTTACTTGGTTTTTTTTTCCTCTTTTCCCTATCATTGAGCAGCAGAAATTACAGAAATCAGAACAAAAATCTTAAAATGGTTTTAGTCTAAGTTAAATTATTTCTGATATTTTATAGTCATGGCAGTAGTCAGTTGTTTATCATGTTAGCCAAAATCAGTCAATTAATATCCCAGCAGAAATGTTTTGTATTTCAGCTGATCTATGTTTCACATCTCTTCCTAGCACTGTTATTTTGGGGTTTTTTTTAATATACCCAGCTTATAATAAAAAAGATAGGAAATTTTGTTACTTTGGTATGTAGATTTTCTCTAACACCATCAGTCAAGTCCAAAGCTCTCTACCTCCACAGCTCTTGAGAGTGTTAAGTGCCTGGTGTGGTGGTAATTACTGAATTACCATGGTATCACACTACAGCAACCGTAAACAACGTGATAGCTCAGAAATTAACCAGCCTAGAAGTTGCTCTTAGGAAAAAAATTATATATTAATTTACGACATTGAAAATAAAGAACCAGTGCAAATCCAGCCCAGGATTTTATGGAGATCATGCAACATGCATAGCAGCAGGTAAAGAAGTATTTTATGTTACACATATAAAAATGTATTGACCAAGGATATTGAACAGGAACTATGAAACTGGAACAATTTGCTGATGAGGACAGGTTTGGGCTGGCCTAAGCAGAAGGAGAGAGATTGAAGCTAATTTAGGTCAAATCTGTCCTAAAGGTAGGTCACTGACTCTACCCATGCACTAGTTACTGGAAAGCAGACATGAAGGAAAACGTGAGTTGAAGAGGAGTAAAAATATGATCTGTAGATCACCCAAACATCTGATATTTTGCCCTCAAAGACAGACAAAGCAGGTACCTGCCTGCCTGTCTGTAGACAGCTGATGTGAACAGGAAGAATTAATGCAACAGACATGTCCACCATAGTCAAGAAGAAAATTTTATGGCTGCAGCAAAGATGTCAAATCCAGTTTGGTTTGTTGTCTTTTCATAGCGTCAGCAAATAGAGAGTATGCATTGTTGGGGAAATGTGCCACTGTGTTTGTTGCAACCTAAGATGACACGAGCCTTTCAGGCGGAGACTCGTGTAGTAAACTAGCCTGGAATTAGCTGCCAAAGGAAAAAGTTATGACAGAACACTGAGGAACTAGAAACATAGCTGAAAGGCAAGTGCAGGACAAAGATTTGATGAAGGGTTGAAGTGAAAGAAAAAAACTTGAATATATTTGCTCTTCTGTTTAGTCATTGTATACCGAACAGACTACATTAAGCAATGCATGCCTTTATGTAGCAAATATTTATACATAAAGTTGGGTTCTGTCCTGTCAGCTTGGTATCAGGTGTCCGTGCCATTCACGCCAGGTCTGTGGTCAGAGACAAAAAGCACAAATACAGGTAAAAGTGTCTTGGGGAGCAATTGATTCACCCACTGATAACTGCTGTGAAATAGGTATGAGCAGCTATAAGCAACCAATTAGAGAAGCAACTAAGTTATTGCTTTTCACACCAGCTTCTCACCATAATTATGTTCTGTTTGAGATATACTAGTGTATATAGTGTAAGTATGATACATTGCTTCCCATTATTTAGCATTTATCCTACATTGTTCCTTGTTGTGGAACCTTTCAGATACAGCCCAGGGAGGTGGTGGAGTCACTGTCCCTGGAGGTGTTTAAGGGAAGATTGCATGTGGCACTTAGTACCATGGCTCATGGATGACCTCAGAGGTCTTTTCCAACCTAATTGGTTCTGTGATTCTGCGATTCTGTTTTGCTGAAGTTAATGAAGACATTTCAAAATATCCAACCAAATCAATGTATACCATATATTGTGAAGGAACACAAAAATATTCTGGGCTTTAAAATTTCAACTGACTTGCATTTCACTGAGTTAAAAATGTTTATATTATGAATAATTCACAGTGGTGTACAAATCATAAACAAAGCTAATGATTGAGAAAAAGAAGAGTCTTGCATACAATAAACAACCAGAAATAACAACATAAACTATAAATAGACGGATCTAAGAAAAAGACATAAAGAAAAAAAGAGAAAGAAACTAGTCATTTTACTTCATATCATTGCTACTTTATAATAAAGTGTTTAATGCTTGATAATGGAGTACACAAGAAATAGACATATTCCTATTTCTACATCCTTTTTCTCTTCGGTCTTAATCAAAAGTCATTTCACAGATTGTAAAATTTTTCTCATAACTTCTGTCTCTGTCCTAACAGGTGAAGTTGACTGAATATGACTGAAGTTTACTTCTGGCTCAGCCCTGCTAAGAAAAATTTTGGACTCTTAAATTCACACCAGGATCAGTAGTCAAAGCACTGTATAATAATATACTATACTGGCCTTTAAGATAAAAACTTTCATTTTTACGGAAAAGACTTCATGGCAGATTTCCTCAATATGCATACTGGGACTTTTTCCATATTATTTCAACTAGAACAGACAACAGGGACACTTTTACATTTAAATGTACAGTACGTTAGGGTTATTTATTGTCAAATTTGACTTATTCCCCTACAGAGAAAAATTCCAAGGACCATTTAGATTTCTATAGTGTAAAAAAAAAGAATCAGCTATATTTTCCAGGGCTCCAGATATCATTTACCTAACACTGAAAGTGTCTCAGCTGTGAAAGTTTTTCTCCTAGATGAGAATGAGATACTATGAGATGTTACTATAAGAAATGTTTTTGATAGAGCTTCCTCACAAAAATTCTACTGAGAAATTCATAGGCATAGTGTGAATAGGCTATATCAGTCTGCATCGACAGAACTAAGAAGACCAAAACACTGCTGCTTCTTGATTCACTTTGGCAGTCAGATATCATTAATGGTATCAACCACCAAAGTAAGCAGTGTCATAGATAAAATCTGAATTTTTTCTCATTCTCCTTTTCAATAAAAATATTGGCTTTAGAGAATACCATCACTGTCACTGTTATTAGGGAGAGGAGTGATTACTGGTAATGCTGATGAACAGAACCATTAGTGGTAGGTAGGATACAGTAAAGAAATATCTTCCTTTTCCAAGAAAAAAAAAAGTGGGAATTTATACCTACACCAAAATATATGTGAAATTAAAGGTCTGAAATAATTCATCAGTGTAAAAGCAACAAAAAAGTATCTTGTGTATCAGTAATACTAGGCTGGAAGTAACTGATAACAAAGGCAAAAATGTCAACCATTATTATTCATATGAAAATCACATCATATTTAAACCTTAACATAAAAGCCAAATTTAACTTGAGGGCTATATCCTTATCCTTTTCATAACCACAAAACACAAAGGAAAAATATAAGCATACATTCCCAAGATTCACTTACAGGTTGAGATAAAGTGGTGATCCTCTTGGAATGAGAGCAAAACCTACTACTGTGACCTAATGACTGCAAGTAGCAGCATACAGCACACAGGTTTCCTGTAGGAAAAGACAATCAGTTAATCAAGCACAATAATTGCCGTCTTTTTATTCTCAGGATATGATTTCTTTTTTAGAGAGAAAGTCAGGTACAGAAACCCCCCTCCTATTAGAATGGTGATATGGCATTAGCAAAGGAAGACTGTCCAGAAACAAAAGGGGAACATTTCTTGATTTTTACTACTCTTCTGCTGAGATGATCATATTCTTTTCCTTGGCATGAATCCTACAAAAATCCTAGCCAGGGCCAGGTAAAATACAAAAAATCCAGACCAGTTGGTCCATCAAATTTGCATTCGTGCAGGCCTGGGAGAATACTGCCTTCAGAGAGGGTGTTGAGCAGAATATTGTTCAAGACTGGGGGAAGAACATACTATTGAACACATGCTTGAGGGCTTAAGTCATATGAAAATATGGAAATTCATCATGAAAAGTTTCTTTTAACAGGCCAGACATGGATATAAAATTTCTTTGAGGCCAGTCCCTGCCTAATATAAAATGCCTTAATCATAGCCATGCTAACTGCCACCATTGGTAAAGCCGAAAACAATCAAACAGAGAGGAAATCAATTAGGAATCTATAGGAGTTTATGAATATAAAACACTAATGAGTTATATAGCACATATTTTCTCAGTACAAATAAATAAAATACTAAAAATATAAACAATTTTAAAAAATCGTCTGATTTCTCAGAGCATAAGTTTCTATGTTGCAAACAGATTTTGCTTTTTAACTTCTCTTGTTTCTTCATATTTCTTTTGCTGTGCCCTTGTTCAAGGAAAATCTATCCAAGAATGTAAAGATTTCATAGGACTGCAGTCATCCTAGTAGTTATATAAATGAAAAGCACAAAATAATTACAGCTAGTGGAAATATAGTGAAAATTAGAAACCCTTTATGCTAAGGGGAAGAACCTAGAAGAAGAACACAGAACAAACATACTTGTTATTGCAATACAGAAGCTAATAATGCTTTCTTTCTTAACTTTCACATGGGCAGAATGCTTAAAATTCTTCACACAGTTACTGTGAAGATTTGGCATACATTTTTTCTGTTCCTTATTGCAATACTTAAGAAATAGTTTGAATTTTCGAAAATAAATTGCAATGGATGGATGGCCTTCTCAACTAAGAGGAGATCTTGCAAAACACAAGTGAAAAAATTAATACTCCAGATTAAATGTAAAAATGGACAATGTGACAGAACACAGTTATGTTTTGGTATTACAAAAATTAATTTTCAAAAATTAGAAACAAAAGTTAAGGTCACAGTGCTCATTTGCTTCTCCTTGGACCTGAGAACCTACAAGTAGTGCATTGCTTCAATAAAATCCTTCCTCACCCCCGCCCATAATTCCGTGCATCAATTTGATTATTTGTACAATTATTAAGGATTAAAAATAATTTTAAAAATCGGGGTGGTTGAGAGAAAATAAAGTTTTTTCCTTATCCATTCAGCTATATTAAAGTTCTAGGAATATATATATATATATATATATATATATATATATTCTTAGTTTTCTATGTTATTATCAACAAAGCATTTAATTTGGAGTCTTAAAATGCTTAAGAGCTTTGCTGCTTTCAAGTTTAGCAAAGACTCACTTAATCTTTTGGTAAAGAGAAAATAAAACCCAAAAAAGTCCAGGGTGTCTTTTTACATTTAACTTTTATAAACCACTTGAAGACATACTGTCTTGAAATAACTGCATTAGGAAATTAATGTTTCTGAATTTCTCTCAGAGCTGTTACACTTCTTAGTAGTCCTTTCTCAGTCAATACAGTAGAGAATTAAAGTTTCTTCTGACTTCATCTTCCTCTGATTTCAAATGCAGAACAGTGAAACTCAATTACCTTTTAAAAAAACTATTGAAAAAAAAGATCTTACATTATAGTAATTATAACTAACATTATAGAACAGCCTATACTGTAGTTCCTCAGAAAGTTTTCATAAAGAAAGTAAGGAATAATAATACTTTCATCTTTTAAAAATAAAGAAAATAATATTGAAACAAATGGAAACTTGAAGTCAGTGTATGGAATGGTGGAATGAAATGTATTGGAAATGAAAAGTATTGAGAATGAAAAGTATTGGAAAAATCCTACAAAGAAATAATAAATTACAAAAGATCTGCAAAGTGGGAAGTTGATTATGAAGCTACCATAACTAATTTGATAAATATTTTTACCATTATTATGGTGTATTTTTATTGTGAATTATAAACTTCATGAGAGGTGAAGTTTTGTGTAGTTTTAAATTCAACTGTGTAAACACTGATAAAAGAGTGTGTTACTTCAAAAAATGTAACATTGAAAGTAAAAATTTTTAAAAATGGAGATTTCCTCAATAAGCTTTTACTCATGAGAAAATGAATTTATTTATTTTAAATATTCTTCCTTCAATGATACAAAAAGTGAATGTGTTCAAAAATGGAAACTGTATATTAGGGTGTGACATTCATATCCTTATAAAATGTTGAATTATAAGATCAAAATAGCCCAGTAGCAGCAGGAGATTATTAGAATACTATCTGTTCATGTGTTTCCATGTAAAGAATAAAGAAACAAAAAAGGAAAAAGCCAAAAGAAAATAACAATGCCATGACCAGGCTTCAGATTAGTAAGTGATCATTGGTAGTGTTGACTGAGAAAAGGAATCAAAGCAATTTTCCAGCACCATTACTCTTCCTTGAGTGGAGCGAAATCATATCTGGCCTAGGAATACGAGTGAATAATTAAACAGGAGACTTTTCAAGCAAGGTTCTTAATAAGATTTAAAAAGCCAGAGCTTTCTAAATTGAGTGTAGGGAGATACTCATCACACTTTCCATTGTGTCTTTCACAGAAATTTCTTTCTTTGCATCTTCCACATAAAAGATTGAAGGAAAAACTTATCTATGGGAGGACACCCAGAAAATACCATAAGTGCATTGTTAAAAGACAGGTGAACTTCCTAGCTGTTCTCTGAGCAACAGTACAGTACAATTTATTCTAAATCAGTTACAGGCTGATGAAAGGAGTTGATTGAACCATTATCAGACTATGTTGTTTAAATTTATGAGCTCTCTTATGGAGATGAGTTTCTGAATTTCCCGTTTGCTGGTTTGCTGGCATTGCTAAAGAGATTCCTCATTTCTTTACATTGTTGAATTTAATAGAAAAGGGAAGAAGTCAGTGGGACTAAATTACTAAGAAAATAAAAATGCTTGTGTTATACATATATACTTGGAATGTTCCAAGGCAACCAAAAATAATTGTCATAAAAAATCTTAGATCAGGAAAAAGAAGGGAGGGAGGGAGGGAGGGAGGGAGGAAGGAAGGAAGGAAGGAAGGAAGGAAGGAAGGAAGGAAGGAAGGAAGGAAGGAAGGAAGGGAGAAAGAAAGAGAAAGAAAGAGAAAAAGAGAGAAAGAGAGAAAGAGAGAAAGAGAGAAAGAGAGAAAGAAAGAGAGAAAGAGAGAAAGAAAGAAAAAGAAAGAGAGAAAGAGAGAAAGAAATAAAGGAAAGAAAGGAAAGAAAATAAAAAAGAAAGAAAGAAAGAAAGAAAGAGAAAGAAAGAAAGAAAGAAATAGAAATAAAGAAAGAAAGAAAGAAAAAGAAAGAAAGAAAGAAAGAAAGAAAAAGAAAGAAAGAAAGAAAGAAAGAAAGAAAGAAAGAAAGAAAGAAAGAAAGAAAGAAAGAAAGAGAAAGAGAGAAAGAGATAAAGGAAAGAAAGGAAAGAAAATAAAAAAGAAAGAAAGAAAGAAAGAAAGAGAAAGAAAGAAAGAAAGAAAGAAAAAGAAAGAAAAAGAAAGAATGAAAAGAAAGAAAGAAAGAGAGAAAGAAAGAGAGAAAGAAAGAAAGAAAGAAAGAGAGAAAGAAAGAGAGAAAGAAAGAGAGAAAGAAAGAAAGAAAGAAAGAAAGAAAGAAAGAAAGAAAGAAAGAAAGAAAGAAAGAAAGAAAGAAAGAAAAGAAAGAATGAAAAGAAAGAAAGAAAAAGAAAGATGCTTAGAGCAGATTTAGGTAAATACATTTTTGAAGCCTGAAATATCTTTGGATCTCTCACAAAAACCTTACTATTCTCTTTCTCCTTGTATTTATGTTCACGAACATCCAGGGTTTAATCAGATTTCAAAGAACAATGTGGTCTTTGATCTATCACTTTACTCCAAGCTATTCAGACTAGGTCGACACTTGACCGCTGCTTTTTGAATTTTGGGTTGTGCCAAATCTTTTTTTTTGCTGTTGTTCCTGTGCCTGAATATTAGCTGGATTTTACAAATACAAGAGTCTCAGGTGCACTATTTCTATGCTGCCTAAAGAAGTAGAATTCCAGCATGAAGCCAAAATAGGTTTTCTGAATTGGAGAAACATTTTATTCATTCCATACACCAAAACTGAGAAGCAGCATATAGACACTGCAATAATTAGGGAGTTTGGGCTCAGTCATGAATTTGAATTTGAATCTGGATCCCAGGCCTCCACTTACCTTGTGACAAATAAAAACACAAAGAGAATAGGAGCATTATGCAGCAAATATCAGAATTGGAGCGCAGTGTCTGCTGTAGATAAAGCTAAATAACAGTATAGCAATGTAATGCCCTATAACTGGTAGACTATGGTTTACTACACAGTCTCATTTGGAATACAAAAGAAAAGCTGCAGAACCTGAAAATATTTGTCAAAATTTTCAGAGTTAAAAATAGTAGGAAGACAGTAACATTCAGTGTGAAAGAAAAAAATTTTTTTTTCCCCAAGTTCTCACTATAGAAAAAAACTAAAACCATAGTGAAGAATCAATTTAACATTATAGGGTCAAAAGTCAGGCTCTACTTTCTCTAGTTCTCTATTAGTTTGAAGTCCCTTGAGGGGTTTTTTTGGTTTTGTTTTGTTCTGTTTTGTTTTTTTAGAATTTTTTGCCTCCTTTTTTTTTCCCTCACCAAGTCATTCTGTTAAAAAAATGTAACAATAGGAAATACTCATTTCTTTCTCCTCGGTCAAGGGTTTGCAACCACAGTGACATAAAAAACAATTAACTTTTGTGTGCCTGCTTATCTCCTACTTGTAAGTCCATCTAACCCTCAAATACAGAAACTACCAATCTGTGGTACCATCCTCAGTACACTGTTGTTAGACTGTGCTCTAAACTTTGTAGTCATTAGTAAAATCTTGTGCAAAACCATTTTCTTCACTGAATTAAAAAAAAAATGGTCACAGAAAATGCTATAGTGAACAGAATAGAGGAAACATTCCTGTCTATAACCTCTTGGCCTTCTGTGCCCAATGTATTGAAATTAACTAAAATACATTAAAATATACATGCTATAAAAATAAAACCAGCATTATTTTGTTATACATTAATGTTTGCTATATATCAGTTTTCTAAAAGAGAGTCATTTGACATTTTATTTCTCATAGTTCATTAGCAACTATATTCTAATGTCATCTTTATATAAATATATCGAGTTTGTGTAAAACTGAAAGTAAATTTTGCTTTCTTTCTAATAGCTTAAGCAGACCAATTCTTCCTTTTTATTTTTTTTATTTTTTAAATTTATTCTTTAAATATGAGTTTCGACATAATCAAACTTTTACTCGTCTGCAGATCTGGATGCTGATCCAACATATGAAAAAATCATGGACTCTAATGCACTTTTATTAACTAGTTCATTCTCTTATTGCCTTTCAACCACTGTGACTCAAATAAAATTTTTATTTAAATGGTTTCTCAGTCTCGTTTCTCTATTCTCTGGTGATCATTTTGCTTATGATACACCAGCCTTCTTTAAACAACACAGACTGTTCTCACTAGATGCTTATATTAGAATCTAAATCCTTTGGATTCTATTGCCATAGGTTCAAATAATGCAGTAAAAAAAAAAAAAATTCTTTGGCCAGCTAATAAACAAATAAAAAATTACAGACAGAAAAAAAAAAATAGTGGCAATATTGGCTCAAAATTAATATTATTCTTTTCTTTATAGGTATGTAATATCTCTACTTAGACTTTGAATCTCCCCGTGGCTAAAACATGCCTACATAGCTGTATATATTGAAAGCTTAGATATAGCTAAGAAGCGATCTTTTTTTCATGGGAAATACAGCTATAATTTTATCTAAAACACCTAACTGATGGTGGACAGAGTGCAAGTTAAATGATCCATCCAGCTAAGCATGATTGTAGTATTCTTAAACTCTTCAGGATAGAAATAAAATTTTAAATGTGTTAAGTGGCAAAATTAGTTGTTAGAAGTGAGTGGGGATAAAAAGAAAGCAGAATGACAAGTTCAGGTACAGAATCTAATAGTCACCAAGAAAAAGAGAGGTTGAGGATTTTAAATTGTTTTGAATCTTTTTGTACTTTTGCATAGCTGTTTATAAGAGAGAATCAAGCTAACAATTAGCAAATAGTGAATAAAATGGGAATTTTATTTCCATTAAGGTTTCTTAACACCATTTGAACTTGAATAAATTGAAAAGATGTTAGGTAAGATGTTGGGAAAGTTTCCCTTCTGTAATTGTCCCATAGGAATTCACAATACTAGAGAATTTTTTCTGCATCTATATCAAATTTAATAGGGGAAAAATTCTATATCGCATACATATAATACATTTAATAAACATTTCCTTTTTCTTTCCTGATAGGAAGAAGATGAAAGATGAGAAGTGAATAAAAGATGAAAGAAACAGAATCATTTTCATTGTAATGCAGAATGGTTATTGTATTTGAAAGACTCAGTGTCTTTCCTGATATTATTCCAACTCCTTGCATACCTATTTTCTTACAATCCTATTTTCTCTCCTAATATTGGTTCTGAGTACAGGGGCTGAAATAGCAAACACTGGCAAGATATGCTGCTCCTCAAGTAAGTTTACTTCTGGAGTTTTTGTTCTCCAAAATCTTCGATAATAATTTTAAACCTGTGATGCTTATTAAGAGGATGAATAATTATTCAGAGGCAAATGACTGTGAGGATCAGATTCTTCCCGGACTTTCCTGGGGTTGAACAGGCATATTTTTTGCTTTCACAATGTAAGAGCCAGTCCTTCAGCCTCAGACTACTGGATTACACAGTTCTGTCTGTGTTAATACACAGAGTTTCCTAGGGTAAGTGGGATATCTAGGAGGGAAGAAAAAACAATACACTACCCACCACAAACAAAGCAGCGCTATGCACACTGTCTCTCTGCGAGATCCATAACATGTCCAGGGTATTCCAGCTCTTCACACCCACATTATTTGTCACTAGGGAGGGCAGTATAAAGCACTTCATTCATGGTCAGGAAGGCATGAATACCTTTGTTTTGCATCTTTAAGCAAATATAAAATCCAAATGTATATTTTCCCTGAGTGACTGAGAGCAAGAAATTGGTTAAGATAACCTAATGTCTTTTAGCTACTTGTAATATGCATTATCGAGGGACTCACTGGTACTTCAATAGTCTGAGCAAATGTTCTCAGACTATTGTTGCTGGCTGTTCTGAGCTTCCCCTCCCCCTCCCCAAGAGACTTGCCTCTGCCATGTGCTCTGAACCCCTTTGTTCCATGCGCCGGCAAAACCAAATGTAACTCAAACTCTTTAGCAGTGTCTCACTGGCCGGTCACCCCGGGTCCGCCCCCAGTCCTCCCCTTTCCCCTTCTCCGAATAAAAGAGACAATCGAGGGAGGCCCCGTGCTCTTTTGGCTCTGCTACCCTTTCTGCGAACATCTCTTGTCGTCTGTTTCTTTTGAAAGCTTCAAACTGCAGGAAATTGAGCGAGTCGAGAGCTGTATTTCTCCCTCTTTGCTTCTGCTAGAGGTATTTGCTTTGCAGCTGATACAGTTACCAATTTTGGAGCTTCTGAAATGCCGGATTGCCCGTGCTACCTCTCTAGGTTGCTCGAGGCTTTCTAAGGCATTAAACTACTAGCGCTAGCTGGTAAAAAGCTGAAAAGATACCTGCCTCAGACTATGACAGTGGTTTTTGTATTACTGATTCCTTTTAGAGGATGATTAATGTCAAAATAATGTTATGCTTTAGCATAGATCATTTTTTTCTGAGAATAGAATTTTTAGCCTGTATTTCAACTGGGTTTGTACATTTGTGTATGGCCCATGTGCACATATACTGTAAAATATGGGGCTTGTTTCCACAGTTGTAAAATGTATACGTGCATAGGCAGCACCCATAAGTGCAGAAGGAGAGATCTTCAGTTTTTATGTATCTTCATTGTCTCTCCAGTTCCTCTTCCTATCAGCCATACAGCTATGCATTTATCAATCCTGCCATACTCAACCAACATGTTCTTGAAGTTTTCAAGTGATCTCCCATCTTCTCCAGCAGCTATTTCAAATGGAAAGAACAGTGCTTTACTATGCTTTATAAAAAAGTTTTTCCATCTAACTAATCTCTCTTAACAAGAGTTTGACATTAAGTGTCAACAAAATAGTTAATACTTGTTCTTGAAACCTTTTGTAGTTTTCAACAAAGTAAATACAAGTAGAGGAAGAGTCCTCAGTAAGCAGCACTTTTCAATAGGAAAATTATATTCTTAAGCCTGACTTTAACAGCAGTTTCAAACTATTCTTCAAGCATTTCTCTTGAATAAGTTGTTTTTCTTTGAACATTTGCAATTCAGTAACAACAATAAAAGGAGAAATGCAAGCGTCTTACACTTCAGTTTTCTCAATATTTTATTCTCTCATCGTCTCCAATTAAGACCCATATACAATTTCAAAAGTGTTCAGCTTTTTTTGTTACATATTTTTTCTTAGTTTTGAAGAAAACAGGAGTTGGTAAATTTTACTGCTTCAAAATAATTAAGATTTTTTAAGTAGAGTCATATTCTTTTTCCTCTGGTAGTCATTTTCTACTTTGCACCCCAAGTCCTCTATTTTTATTTCAGTAACTTTCTTCTCCAGTCATCCAACTAGAGTTTAAATAGCTCCATCTGACAATTAATACTGAATTCTGTAAAAGTCATGCACAATTACGGAAGAGGGTATAGCTGGATCGTTGTAACTATGTCTGTATTTCTGATATATTTGCAAAACCAGAAACTTTTAAGCAAAGAAGTACATACTGGACAGTATATAGATGCTCTGATCTCTTTTCAACAGAAATATTTCCTATAAAATTGAGGAAGGTTAGCATTTGATCACACTGTGGATCCCCACTTTGTGGCCTGTCCCATCATCCATATTATCCAGCATTATACAGAGTAAAAATGTCCATTCATCTTCTCCTTTTATTACAACATTTGGCTTTTTCTCAGTTACACAGCCTAACACAAAATTTTAGCTCCAGCTTTTAAAGTTTGATGTTCAAACTGTACTTGTTTCTTTGCAAACAGTCATAAAAAGATGACTTTGAACAGTGACTACTACAGGACTTTAAGATAAATGTTGATGTTCGGTGTTGTTGTTTGCATATCCTAGTATTACGACTAATTTCCTATATTTTCTGTAATGAAATGTAATGATATGCTCTGCTATTGCCTCCCACAAATCAATAACAGATGATCCAGAATTAATGCACTCTGTGGTCTATTTGAACACTTTAAATAAGAAATAGGCCTTGAGCACTTTGGGACATAATCCAAATGGCTGGACTTTAAATGTGAAATAATTACACTGTGAAAGGCATTTTTCTCATAATTGAGGTAAGCCCATAACTACACTTCAGTCTTATTATAAAACTATTCTCAAGAGGGAAAAGAAATAGACATGGTTAAATAACATTTTGCAATATGGATTAAAAAAAAAAAAAGAAAACTGTGAATTGTCATTCAGCACAGGAAATTGAATAAGCATTAAGTAAATGCCTCAATTTCAAATTAAGTGATTACTTGTAAGAGTCTCTGAGAATTCATGAGTGAATCCTCATTAATAGGAAGCAGGTGGAAGTGAAATTCATTAGCAAGCAATCTCCCTCATAGTTCTTCATGGTATAGATGTAGGTCACAGCCTAACTGTGCAGTGTAAGAAGGAACTGAAACACCCTTTTGAGGTCTGCATAAACTGATTGCAAGCAAACAAGGTGGAAGAAAACTGATTGACCATGCATGAATTTAGAAAAAACAAAGGTGTGGAAAAGGCAGACAAACTTTTTTATCAACATATGCTCACTGAGGGTGAAAACATGGGAATAGAATCTGTGGAATCGGTGAAGAGTGAATATCACCATTTACATTGAATCTTATTGTGCCTTCTACATGTTTGTGTAGATGTTGAACCTCAGTGTTCTTAAGGGTTTATCTTCCCAAATGCACACTATTATTTTATGTTTGATTTTTCCCATGATCACGACATAACCATAGATGAGGAAGAATAACTACAAAGGTGATTGCAAAGAATATCCTGCTAACAGTTCTTTCAGAACTGTTAAAATGGTATTACATAAATATTTGGGGAAGGTAGAAAAGAAAGAAAACACAATGGTCTGGCCAATCTCAACTGTGTAGGTTCTTGAAAATAACTTGCAACTCAAGACTTTTAATATTTTTAGTGTTGTACTCAAACTATGGGGATATTTACAGTAATGGTTGTGTGAGTCATATAATCTTATCCAAGCTTTCAGTTTCAATAACAAGTATTTTAAACATGAAAATAATACCTGCCTAATGATGGAAAATGATGCACAGATTATTAACTTTCAAGTAAACATTTAGAAAAAAAGAAAAGCAGCTCAATAAAGTCATTACATAACAAATGGCACAGTTATGTTTTCAGCAGGAGCTATTTATTCAGAAACAGTCCATTTGTTCTTTCATTCATCCAGCTCTGTAAAATAATATGTCAGTGTCTGTGCTCTATGTGGGATCCAAATTTAATTTAAAAAAACCCTGGAAAACACAGAATCATAGATTTAATTAATTTAGAAGGGACCTTGAAGGTTTAACTACCCCAGAAAAATAAAGCCAAATAGATCAAGTTGCTCAGGAGCTTTTCAGGTTATTTTATTTATTTCTGAAGGTTTAGGCTTCACCACCTTTCTAAGTCCCTGCTCCACTCTCAGATTGCACCAACCTCATGAGTAAAAATTAGTTATCTCTGCCTCTCCTTGTTTAATATGTGTTCCAGTTCCAGTTGTCACAGTGGTCCTCCACTGGACTCATTGTAGTGTGAAAGCATCTTTTCTTGTATTGGGATCTCTAAACTAAGAAAGAACAGCACTCTGGATGCTGCTGACATTCAGCTTGTTGTTTACCATCACTGTCAAGTCCTGTAAAGGTCTTTCTGAGTCTTGTAGAGCTACCCTGTCTCCAGCCAGGGCCCAGCGTACATGTGGTTATTTCAAACAAGAAGCAGAAGTTTCCATGAGTCTTTGTTGAACTTCAGGTTTTAATTTCTATCAGCCTGTTTCACCAGGGTCAAGATTGCTCTGCAACAGCCCTGCCCTATAGAACATCGATCACTCTTTGTCCGACATCCATAATCCATATACAGTTTGGTGTCATCCTTAAAACTTCTTGAGGGTGCACTCTCTCTCACCGTGTCATTATCAGAGACACTAAACAGTATTGACCCCTGAGGAACACAGCTTATAACTTGCCACAAGTTTGACTTTTGTCTCAGTTTGAGACAAGTTTAGGGGGAAATGCTCTGGAAGGAACATCTCCTCCCCAAAAGACAGGTTTCAGCACTCCCTCCCCCACCAATACAAAAGGAATTTCTTGGATGAAAGTGAAAAAAACTATTTATTTAGCAAGCAGAGTGCTGGCAAGGCACAGGAAACAAATGAGTAATGTTGGATAATAAACCTCCTTGATGTTGATGATGGATTTAGAGTTCCCTCTGTAGCTGGCTCAGCCCTTCCCGAGGCCCAGGCAGGGATGTGGTATTCCCACAGCCTCTCTGCTGGTCCACAGGGTCTGATGATCTGTTCTTGGATCACAGCTAGGCCAAACAGTTCCAGAAGAAGAAGAAGAAGTTCTGGAGGATTTCAGTATGCCGATATGGGAGAATTTCTTGCCTCAGCCAACAGGCTGGCTAAAAGCAGGAAGGTGCTCCCTTGGCTCTGCAGCGGTGACAACGCGGGGGAGTGCATGGGAGTCCTTGAACACAAACCGCGCTGAAGAATTTGCCTGACTTTCCCGTTTTCCTCAGACCCAGCTTAAACCTGCAGGACCCATTTCTGGGCAATAAGCAGACGATAGGGGAATACAGTATTATCAAAAAATCACCCCCAAACAACTTTATACCATTTGTTGATTTCAAGCTTTGGAGCCCAACAGTTTAGCACATTTTTACTGTATTTGGCATCCAACCTTCCCAAACTGCATTTGACTGTCTGTAAAGATAGAATGGGAGATCAAGTCAAGGCAAACAACATCTGCTACTCTCCCTTCATTCACAGAGCAGTCATCTCATTGTAGAACATTATCAGGTTGCTTAGACACAAGCTGCTGGTTGTTCCTAATCACTTTCTCTTCCTCCATGTACCAATACATAGCTTTTAGAAGGGTGCATTCCATTATTTTTTGGCTCAGATTTATCACATCAACTTTAGCTCTCTGGATCTCCTTTCATGCCCTTTTTGAAGATGTTATTAAGTTTTTTTCAAATATATACTTTAGAACCAATTTGTTTATAATACAAACAAAAGCTGTGTTAAATAAATCTTATATTTATACTGCAACAAGCCAAATATATTTTAAATATGTGTGATAATAGTCTTTTGTAGTACTGGTCAACACCTACTTTGAGCATTTGCTTGCTAATGTATGGTACTGGAGTAGTGCCTAAATACTCTGACAGAATCCAGTCTGAAAACAATTAATACACCAAAAAACATTAGTCAAACCTATTTAGTGTTTAAAGTTCCCACTTAATGCAAAAATATAACAGTCCATCCAACATAATTAGTCATCTTCAAATACCTTGATACCAGAAGGCAAATGGAAAAAACGAAAATCTAAATAATTAAGCCTATCAGTGTACTTTTTCTGTTGCATTAATATAAAAGAAAAAGTTATTGTGGTTATAAGTTCTTTATTAATTTTTTTTTAATTATACACAGGTTTGTGTCAGATTATTAAAATATATTTTTTATCTTTTGTAGCTCAGTTATAGATTGCAAATAAAAATTGATAAGTTTATGTAGTGCAACATACAAACATCACAATATCTTCATTCAAAGAATAAAATATGGAGGCTAAACCTCCACATGGAGTGTGTAAGTGTCCTATTCAAAGTGCTGGCTTACATCAGTAGAAAATCTGCTCAGAAGGTTAGGATAGCTTACAACACCTGTGAATCTGCTTGTTGGTGATCAAATTCCTGCTTGGTGGCATAGTATCTTTAATTGTGAGGGAAAATTTTCAATTTCTAAATACCTAACTACACTTAGTTTTACATATATACACTCGTACTGGAGGTGAGTGAATCCATAGAAACCAACCTTTTATTTTTTAAAATCTTTTAAGCCACATATCTCTTTATGCAGTGTTTTTCTCTGTTCTTTTAGGTGTCATTAACTGCATATCTAAATGGTATTGTCAGTCTTGAACAATTTTTACTTTTGCTGACTTTTTATATTGTGGAAATGATTCAGAATATAGCATGAACAGAGCGTTGCACCAAGATGGACCAAAGTCCTCACTGAGTCTCATCACTGAGTGGAGAAAGATTCCAGGAGCTGGGAATTGAGAGAATGAACTCCATTTATTTTTTAAAACATTCTTTCCTCAGAAGTAAAGTAATATGTATACTGAATTATATATGCCAAGTAAAATATGATGCTGAATTGTTTGTTTTCTCCTCTATAACTTTTTCTTTACTATTAGTAAACATGAAAAAGAATAGCATATTACAGTTAGTTTAAAATGTAGGAATTGTTCCTGTAGCACATAATGCCAAAGATGTTCTGCCAGCACAGGAGAGTGATATGAGAACCCTAAGGGGGATTCAAGTGTTTTCTACTTAATTTTTGTTCTTTATTGATGTCTCAATCCTTGTTTGAAGTACAGTGAAATATACTGCAAGTAATTTTCAAGCTGCTTGTGAGTCATACTTAATAATATTTTAGAACGAAATTTAGAATGCAATATCTCAAACTCCAACTGACACAATTGTAATCCTCTGAGAAGTTCTGCAAATCACTAATTTTGTCATTAGAACCAGCTGTGGACACCTAAATGTTAAAAAATTAGATTCAGTCCCTGCAGCTTTTAATGAAACATCAAACTATTGTTATAGCTAATTTAGTAGTATAAGTTTATGAGCTCTTTTGAAAGACTTTTTTATAACCCAAAGGTTTTCCATCAGTATACCCATACATATTTTTCCACAGATGTATATTTAGGACAGTTTTCAATTCAGTCATATCTCTGGATATTCTTACTTAAAGAAATACACTATGAAATAGAAATTACACTATGATTATGATGAAACAAACATTTATGGAAAGCTTAGAAAAATATAAATTTTAAATGCAACACACCAATGCTGTATGAGGTCTCAAACCAAGAGCTTTCCATTTAGGAAATCACAAGACAGGTTTTTTGAATATACTTGTCTTGATATTAGAAAAAGTATTAGGGGCTTGATATCAGGAAAAGGACTAAATTGCATTAGTCTTTGGCCTATCTGATTTGTAATTGTGAAAATGTGAAATTGTGTGATATATTAATGCTCCTGATTCACCAGGTTCTGAGTCCACTTTCCTGCAGGTTTTTCCAAAGTCTTGATCTCGAGTTACCTCATGGGCAAAGAAGCTTAAGCATTCATTTAGAAGTTTAGGGACAGATCTGATGGGTAGACAGCTTTAGGGCAAGGAACCCAGATCTTCCCTATCCTGAGCAGCTCAAAGAGACACACAGAATATGTTCCTGTATACAGGGAAATGTTTAGACCTGAAGAATTTTAACTGTATTTTAGACACAAAACCAAAAAGTGTTGTATGATGAAACTTTCCTAAACAGAAAATTTGTAAAATTTTCCTATTAGGTCAGTTCCTGCTTAGTTTTTCTGATATCACCCTTGCACTTCAGAGGCAGTATGTTTGCTTTTTCATTGCTTATAGACAATTGTGAATTAAGCTTCTTCCTTCAGTCAATGATGAGACTTAATGGGCACATTGGTTCTGTACTGATCCTATGCAAAACCTGGAAGGTTGTACATATTCTTCTGAACACCAGCATCTTGTGGTCTCATGGCAAGGTAAGTTAGACAGAATGCTTTAGCTCAGCATTTCCACACATTAATAATGGTGTGGTATCTTTCACTTTAATGATAAACTTGTAATTCTTAGGTTGGCAATGCAATGTTTTGAATAATATTGCAACATTTGTCAATATTTCTGGACTTGAACTTTTGGCATGTACTTCAGGATTTAATTCCTGGTTAATGTAATTTCTAAGATTTGCAATTTTGTGTATCACAGTATATTGTAATATGGAAGTACTTCACCCTCTCTGAATGAAGTTCAATTCCAAAATTAGGTTTCAAGTGCAAATTAAGAAGAACAGAAATTAGAACATGAAATTAATGTTCATTACAAGATCTTCACACAAATCAGTGCCACTGACAATTTTTGAGCAGAGTGAGAATGACAGGACTTTTGAAAGTCACGCAATTAAATTAACTGGAAGAGATATACGGAGGAATTTACACAGCCCTTTCTAGGCCATTTGAAATCTCTAATGCTTAGCTCTACCATAAAAATCACAGTTCACTTAGTTTATTTCAAAATCATGCATTTATTTTACATAAAGCTAATTGCAGAATAGTTCATTTAAATATGCAATTTATTTGTTGACATGATCAGCCTTATAAAAAGTTACTAATATTTAAACAAACTTATAATAGTTGTAAATAAGCGAAAGTGACCACAGACTTAGCAGCTTATGTAAAATATATCACTATGATTTTTCTCTCTACAAACAACTACAGAAGATGTTTGGGTGACTACTTATATAGTGGAAATAGCAAAATTGGATTTTGGTAATACAGAAGATTGAAAATCTAAAGCAAGTGTTCCTGAAACAACCTTGAAATTTATTATCATTTTTTGTCAACTGACTAGAATTGTCATAATTTCACTACTGAAATTTTTTGAATCTATATATATTGTAACATATTTATTGCAAAATAAGAAATGCTGTATGCCTTCCTTTGCAAGGAGCTGTTACTGTTACTAGGGCTTTACTTACAGCTCTTCCTCTAAAAAGATTTTTTTTTCCATAAATAGAAAATGATCCCCCACACAAAACATACTGGCATACTGTAGTGGCAAATACATTAAGAAAGGTATATTTCTGGAATCTACTTTCCTGTGGCTGTTGATGGTAGCCAGAACACCCACTAAACGTTGTCCAGTTAGCTGTTCTCATGCCTTGTTGACTGCCTACTGATAATGACTGGACTGCTTGTCCTTACTTTACTGATCACATCACTCTCTGGAGAATAAATTTATTGATTCATTGATGACCCTTTTAATAATGCAATTACTTTTTATTCTGGTTAACTGATTCACTGCTTCTGTTGATTGTCCATTTATTGATTTCATTTGCTCAGCTGATTTTTAATCCTTAAACTTTGCCTGTTTAATTTCACTCCATTACCTGTGTATTCTACTTATAATGAGTTTTACAACCTAATTGACTCTGTACCTACATGATTTTCTCACTTAATTAATTGTGTATTTATACAATTAATTGCATGGATTATACACCCCTAATTAATTGATTACTGCTTAATCACATAATTTCCTGCTGCTGAACTGCAAAAAGTTTGGTGGCCATAGTCACATTCTGCCAATATTTGCCCACATTTAACCATGTCACCTTTATCCTCCCTAATTTTCTTCATCCATCACCACCTACTCTACCTTTTTAAAGCCCCCATTGTTTTACTTTTACTTTTTGTTTTAATTAAATACTCATAGTTGCTTATACTGTCAGAATGTCTCTTCATGAATTCCATCATAAGTTTTAATTAATTTTTTATTCAAATTTTGCTGCTTCTAATTAGAAGATAGACTATGCTTCTGCAAGGAACCTGGATTTAATCCCAGATTATCATATACTATTCTAGATTAATCCTGGCAAATTAACTGAAAAAATTCAGTAAAAAACCAAGCCAAACAAAATTGAAGTCATATGATAGCATAGGCAGGAATCCAAGTATTTTTACATACAGAACTACCCAGAGGACTATAAAAAGCTGCTATCTATATATTCCTATGAATCTTAAAGAGAGCTAACATTACTAAGTGCCTCACTAAAATTAATCTATACCATAGCTCCTCAAAAGTTTTCTGAAAAAATTAGGTATGACTTTGAATGTCTTGAGGAGAAGACAGGAGCCAAGCTTTTAAATGTCCTATGACTTTTTTTTTTTTTTTTCCCTCCTTTTTTTTTCTTTTCTCTCTACTTAAAGGATCATAACATCAATACTTCCTGACCAGTTTCAGAGATTTTCACACTTATGCATCTCACTTCTGGACTGAGCCTAGCCTTTGAAGCCCAAAGAGATTGAACAGACAGAACTCTACTTTATGTGCAGACTGCTGCAAATAGAAAATGTCTTGATAATATGGATGGATTCTGTGGCTCTCCCTTTCAAGGTCTGTAGACACAATATTTCATGCTTTCTGAACCACTTTGGTGCAACCAGGCAGAGGTTAAGAAGCAACTAAGTAGACTTGTTGAGTGCCTCTGAACAGAAAGATTTTACTGGGTTTAACTGAAGGGAAATTGAAATGGATTTGATGGACAGAAGACTAAAATTACTCCTCCAGAGAGAATACCCTGATGCAACTGTGTTCCAAACACCTTTAAATTTCACTCACCTGCTGTAGTGGGCTAATTTATTTATGAAAAACTTCTAAATAGAAATATTAAACAGCTAGTGGTGTGTTTTCCAAGTTACAGATTCTGCTATCAAATTAAAACTTTTGTTTCTAATTTGCTTTACAAGTATTGTGAACAAATATAGCTGTACTAGCTGGCAACATATTATTTCCCCCATATATAACATAGATAAAATAAACATTAAATTATAGCATTGTGCCAACGGGGACACACACACAAATCTTTTGTTATTTAGTCAAAAAGGCTGAAATGTTGAATTCCATTTTGTTTCAGTCTCCATTACAGGCAAAAGTTAAGGTAATGTGGGCAAACATAATTAATTTCCTATTTTAATGTAGAAGAAATTAGTCTAGGCTAAAGCAAAAGTTAGAAACTTTCCAAATATAATTTTAGGTGTCTGGTGGGCTCTGTGAAATTTATCTTAGAATACTTAGGGAGATGAAGTGGCTGAGTTAAGCTTAAAGTCATGTACTGTTATCTTTGAGAAAATGATGAGGAGAGCTGAAGAATCAAGCATTTGGAAAAGCAGAGATACAGTGTTTCACCTTAAAAAGTGGAAAGTTGTAAATGTATAATCTTAAAGATAATCTTCTCCATAGTGAAAGAAATAATTTAGAGACATCTAGGAGGCAATAAAGAGAAGTGTGAAGGACAAAACAATTCAAAGAAACTTTATTGCTTTTTGTAAGAGGCTAAAAGACTGTGGATAGAACAGTACAATGATATCATGCATATTGACATTTCTATTAATATATAGTCACCATAGTAACACTTTTGAAAATGTATTTCACATGATTGCATCAGCATATTAGAGGCACATGGATTATTTGAAGCTACTACTGACTAGTATATTTAAGAAATATATTCAAAATCATTCTGTATTATTTTTTTCCTGAGAAACTGTGAGGATACAGAAGGTATCTCGTATTCTAAATCTGATATTATTCAAAATGTCATGAATGTTTTTAAAGACTTAGTGGAATGTATATTAAATCTGCAGATGACAGTAATTATGTGTAGGCTTAGTGGCAGACAGGACTAGTCTTCAGAGAGATAGCCATACATTGGAACAATGACATAGAAAATATAATTACAATAAGATTCAGTGTCCTATACATAATAAAAATATTTATATAAATGGAAGGATTGAGGATGACTGACATCAGGTTGCCAAAAACTAACTTCAGGTCATAGTGGAGTTAAAGTTGAGTATGAAACAATATTACCACAATGTTATGAGAAAGACAAATGAGATACTAGGTTATACAGAAAAGCTCTTTATTTGTAAAATTGGCTACAATCTTAAGAGGTTTTGGGGATTTTTTATAAATAAAGATGTAACTAGAGTGCTGTGACCAACTTGAGGTATAAACTTTCCAAGAAGGTCTAGAATAAGGCATATTTTTTCCAATCAATGCTGGAATATTAAAAAAATAAAATGCTATGATCTGTGATTCAGTTTAATGCAAGACATACTTTTTAGTCTCACTAACTCACTGAGAAAATTGTTGCCATTTTTAGTTGACAAATGGTCATTATAACGGAATTGTAATAGCAAAAAGTTGGAAGTGTTTTGTCAAGGAAATACTAGTCACTCCATGCATTCTTCTTTCTTCACTCAACTGAAATAATAAAAAAACCTACTTTTCACTTCTAATTTAATTGGGATTATCAATTTTATGTTTGAGAATATCTAGAGCAGACAGCCTGTGTAAAACATTTGCCTCCAGGCCAAAATTTGAAGTGCTTACTTTTTTCAGCTGACAACCAAATCACCATGATCTTTTGAAGAAGCAGTCTTACAGAGAAAGCCTGGGTACTAAACAAATGCTTTTTAAATTTCCAAGATCAAACAAAGATGGGCAATATATCCTGAATGTTCCACAAACATGTCTGCGTATTTTCTAAGCCTGTCTTTCCCAGCTGTACTTCTACTAAAATCAGCAAAGCTTCATATTCTATACAACCGACTGGAGAAATGAAGTGACAATTCAAGGTCCTAGGATGCAAGTGTTTAGGCAAGAGAGAGGCTGCCTTTCTTCCCCCAGTCTCATACTAAATCTAGTTTCACACAGGCTGTGGGTCCAAATGCAAGTTCAGAAAGTATAACAACAGCTACAAAGTCACAAAACACAGGGAAAATACGAAAATCCCCTTGCATTTTCCCAAGTAGCAACATTCCTCCCAGCACCTGCATGCAAATGAAAATGTTAATAACACTTATTTCTAGTTAATCCATAAAAGTTTGGAATGTGCCTTTGAACACTGCTGAAATCTCTGCTCAGAAAATAGAAAACCTTCAGGATTCCCTTTACAACTACTTAAAAAGTCCTAAGTAGTTGGGATGCAGAGTGCAAATCCGTGGAAGCTCATATGGAGTTTTGGTTCTTTGTAGATAGCAGAAAGTGTTGTCAGATTATGAGATGGAAACAGCCATCAGAGTTTTCAGTACACAGAGGCCTGAGATAAAAACAAAACACAGTATTGTCATTTTGTAACAGCTTTAATCATGCATAACAGTTTGTTCTAATGAATATGTATGAGACACTGATGAACATGAATGATTGATATTTATGATTTGCAAAGTGAAGAAGTTTATCTGTATGCAGATTAAATACATCCAAGAAAACTCTTCTTCCTTTTCTCCCTCCTGTTTTGGCAAAATTCCTGCACCACTGAATGTTCAAAATTTGGATCTTTCCTGCAAAAACAGCTGTTAAGATCCAATTATTGAGGTTCTTTAGAAATTCCTCTGCCTGAATTAAGGTGCAAACGAGACTGTATGCCAGTGACAATAGTATGGATTTTATTTGGTAGTAAATGTGAGAGAGAGAGAGAGAAAGAAAGAACGAAGTAGAAAATAGGTGGGGGGGGACAGAAAGAGAGTAAGGAAAATATCACCACTCCATGGATCCCAACGATGTTCCATTGATCCTCTCCAGCTGGTCTTCTTGGTGGTGAAGATGCCCCAGAAAGCACAGAATCCCATGGGTTAATATACCCCCGAGCCAGGTAGCAATGTCCAGGCATGTCCCCCTGGGGTGGGGGTCAGTCTCTCATAGCAGACTCTGGGTCTGTTGCAACCGGTGCTGCAAAGCCTCTGGGGAGCACTTTGGGGGTACTTGATGGATTATGACTCCCCCTCAGCTGCCTCTCACGTGAACGTCCCGTGGATGTGGCCTGTGGGGCTGGGGGTTCCACAGCTGGGCCAGTTTGTGTAAGGGAGGATGGGTGTTTATTGCCTCTCACCAGAGGTTGCACCATGCACCCAAAACCTCCTCCTTCCCCCTTGGTTGCAGGGAGTCTGTGTAAACCTGGCTTCTGTGAGCTGTGCTCTCCCCACCCCAAACTCAGCCGGGGATAGCTGCAGCTGGTGGCTTTGGCCTTTTGTGGATGCAAACCTTTCCCTCAGCCTGAGATGACTGAACAATGTGTTTCCCTTTATCTAATCAACAGTTTGAATTTCAGTCCAAAAACCCACTCTTCAGGGAAGCTTCTTTGGTTGTAGCTTCTTTATAACGAGCACAACTTTATATCAATATTTGAGGCATGAAGTATTTTCAGTCTCTGACAACAGCTTAAAGCTCATAAGAAAAAAAGTCTCATCTCTTCCAATATTTTACTCCAAGATTTCTCAAATAATTTGAACGAATATATAACAACTGCTATGCAGAACATTATTTTAAGGTATTTAGGAAATATAGAATGCAAGGTAAAAATGAAGACTGGTTTATATTTATATTAATATATTTAACAGAGATAATATTGGAGATTGAAATATTATGCAAAAGCATTTTGAATTAATTGTACCAGTTATGATAATAAATATACATATATGGGCTTAAAACTATTGGCTAAAGATACCTAGCCTTGGAGAAAGTGAGCCTTTCTCAGTGCAACCTGAAATTTTCCTTACATCATATTAATCCATAAAAAGCATAAAATTTGGCCTCTGAAAAAACCCCGAATTTTGTATATTTTATATAGCACGAAACACCTAATGATTAAAAAAATCTTGGCCAAAGTTATGAGATTTGTTCATATTTTCCATGTGATTTAGATTCTGAGTTGCGTCTCACACAAATGCTGCAATTAACATGCAATACCAAGCTCTGTCTATTATTGCATGTTGGGATAGAAAATCAGAAGTCTATTGAAATATTAAATCATTTAGGTTTGTATTGCATTTAATGCACAATACACAACATAAAAAGTATTAGAGGCAACAGTAAAAAATATTCAATAATATCATGCTTTCTTTTGGGAATGAAAAAGAAATTCCACCTTGTCTATCCAAACAAGAAAATACTTTTGAAGTGGAAAACTACATATAATGGTAAACCTTCTTTTTAAATGACATCATAATAGTAGTTCACCACCTCTTAACATCTTTTAAATGCCAGCTCCCTCATGGTTTCAGCATTTCAAGGCACACTCGGGTTCAGGAAGCTGGATTAGTAATGTAATGACATAATTAAAATGAAAAGAAAGGGACCTGCTGCTCAGGTGATGGATACTATGCATGAGATTTTGCTGTACCAATATGTCTCTCAAGACGCACAAATATTTCTAGCAAAAACTACTATGACCTTAAAGGATATTTTGTCTTAACCATATCCTACAAATTCATCTAGTTACCTGAATTGGTTTCCAAGGGCACTTTTCGTACCAGTTAGGCATTTCTTTTACACTTAGATTCATGTTCTGCTCCAGGTCAATGAATGAAATCTATAAAAATGACGTAATATATCCAGGAAGTCGCCATTTATAGTTGTCAGTTTTGATGGAAAGCTTTACAGGCTTCTTCAAATATAATCAACAGATATTCCTTCTAAATGTGGTGGATGAATTTCAAAGTGCTTTGTCTCTATGAAATGATTAGAATACCAAAAGCCACTGTGAGAGAAACAACACCGAATCTATTTTTTATTGGGGTTAATGACAGTATTAGTCCTTAGGAAGAAATTATCACAAGTGTATAGAATAAAGATCATGTTAACTAATTTACATTTAATTCTGTAATAGTCTTTTGATTCAAATAAATAGGTTCAAGTAGAGTGATAAAGGAAAATACAAGACCCAGATCAGGAGATGACTCAGCTTTAAAAAAAATACCATTTTCACACAAACATGAAGTTAAAAAAGAATCCAATCAACTCACACAATTATTAATTATACTCTTTTTAAAAAAATATTTACACTACTTATTAACTGACATAACATCTGTATGACGAAACTAGTAGGTTACGTGAGGAATATTTTCACTTTTGAAAACAATATTGTATTCAAGATTTTTGATGTTAGAAGACAGTATTCTTTATTCAGCAGGAGATTGTATATACTGGAAGACTTGTAGATATTGGTCATTATCATGTATTTCCATGTGATTAAGGTTCTTTGTCCTTCGCACATTATAAGACATCTTGGACTCATAAGCAGCACTGTATAAATTAGAGGATTCACCAAGCGTGAGCAATAGGTCTTAAAAACTTAAATGACCTTGTCTTCACACCAAACTTGCTAGCAGTATACATTTAAAACTCGGAAGAAGAATGAATACATATAACAAGGCAACCATGTTCAATGAAGAAATGGAAAACAAGAGAAAATGTTTCTTCTTTTTCCCTTCTCAGTGTGAAATGTGAAACCAGCAGAACAATAACTTCCTCAACATATCACCTGCATAACAATAACCCATATTCAATTTTCCTTAGATAGTTAGTTTGAAAATTAATGGTGTTGGTATTGAAACATCAGGAAGATATTGTCACCAATGGTACTAAAATAGTATAACTTTCAGCTAGATGTCCTTGATATGCTTCAGCGAACATATTTCATTTTAATATCAGCTTTTAAATCAATCTCCAACTACATCTCAAGATAACAAAGAAGGTTATAAATTAATTTGCATAATAAAACAATAATCCTGGTGCACATTCAGAATTGCAGGGCATATTTTAATACCATTATACCTGTTGATTTAAAACTTATCATTTCCTATTGTTTCTAAACAGATTAGCTACCTAAATTAATATGAAAATTTGAGAGGAAAGTACTGTTTTGCCAGGATCTTGATGACCTAACACATTTTATACGGAAGTCAATGGTGACTTCAAGTAGGATATAGTATTATGACTCATATATACAGTGATGTGACTCAGAGAAATATTTTCTCATGACATATATTCAGGAGAAAACATTTGATGAACAGTGCCTATATTATGCCTTTCAATAACTAAAGCTATTCAATGGAATTAAAACTCAGTTCTTCTTTACTTTTCTTCCATACTTCTTAATCTTACTACAAATTCACAAAACTCCCTGTTTTAAAAACAAAAGTATAACCCATAAAGATCACATACATTGTGGCACGTCTTATGTCTAATATTTGCTATGACAAAGCTCACACATGGTATAATAAATTGCTTCAGAAACAAATTTGGCTCTGACCTTGCCTTTGATACCCCTAAAAAAAAGTCAAAAATAAATATAGTGAATTATTCAAAATTATTATTTTCTTAATTGATTGGAAATAATTCTAGCCAGGTTTCCAGATGTTTTTAATTAATAAACTCCCTCCGTATCTCAAAATAAAAAGCAAGAGCTTAATGTATCATACCCTTAAGGAGATTACTCATGCTTCATCCAAGCAAATAAGCTATTGAAACAATTTATTTATTTGGTCAGCGAATAAATCTCTTTGATCTTTTCTAATTATTCCTGGAGTTATCATAACCAGTGGAACTCTGGGAAAATCAGTACTTTTCTCCCATATACTTTCCCTACCCATAGCTGCTTCATTTTTCTGCTTTATCTATTTTTTTCAAAGTTTTAATTGGTAATTTTTTTTTATATTTGTGTTTTTATACAATCAGCAGACTTGATAATATCAGTCTCAGTGACAGTGAGCAAAACAGTTTTCTTTACTATTTAAATGTTTTAAATTATTTCTGCTAACACTTCTTACATTAAAACAAGTGTGGATTAATAAACTGAACTGAGCAGGCATTAAATAATTAAATGTGTCTGAAAATATGGTTTTAAAAATAGTGCCTAGCCAAAATATAGCATATCGTTTCCTGGTCACAATGAAATATTGGGAGAAAACCAGATGTGCATCTAGTTCTCAAATATAAATGTACCATTGGTGTTGAGAATGACTCTAAATTTAAGTGGATTAGGCAAATTAGACTAATTTGAAAGATGAGAGAGCTATTACCTACAGATCAGAGGCTGGGGAGGATGATGTGGAAGCAGAGGAAGAGGTGATATTGTTGTTAACGCTCACAGGAAAGAGACAAGTAGAAAATTATCACTCCTGGAACATTAACCTATTAGTTGAGGGTAGGGAAATACTATGGAGTATCTCTGCTTGAGGCCATGAAACAATGATGCTTATGGATTTTCTCAGGATCATTTTTTAAAGTGGCCTAAGTGGTCAGAGATGGAAAAGCTATTTGTCAAAAATATTCTAGCATTAACTTCATGTTTCCATTATTTTCTTCGTCTTAGGCATGAATGTAGATGTTCAGCTTCACCTATACAATTACCAGGCAAGATCAATTTTATCCTGATAAATGTCTGTATGACAACCAGCAATCCAAATTTTTCTGTTGCTTGATGGGGGGGCAGAAGGGAGAAAATTACTGCGGTATTTTTAGGGCACATAAAACCTTTCCCAAGAATTTGCCAACACAAAACACATGTATCTATATCAGTTGGTATAAAGGATATCCCCTCTCCCTGTAATGCTTGGCTTGCTTACAACGTTGTGCCAGTGCAGCTGTAAGAGCAATGGAACTACCTACCTTTAAGACATATCGTTCTAAATAGACTAAAAACCTTGAATGCCATCCTTCTCTTTTTTAAAATTAAAACTATTTTGACAGCTGTTTTAGAAGAAAGAGTCCAAACCACTGAAGAACTGATGTAACAAAACCCCACACTATCTTCCTGCACAGATAGAAATATAATCATTTTATCCTCTTATATCCCTGGGGGCACTGCCCATATTGACCTATAAATAAATGACAACCAATTTGTCACCGTAAGACAACATTTTTCTATTCCCTTAAGGGAAACTGCTGACTTCTATTAGTTGAGGGTGTAACAAACTGCTCCTTGAATGGACAGAGACTCTTACTGTCTCACTTTACAAACAAATATCTGAATGGGAGGGGGAGAGACACGGCATCTGTAGTCTGAAATAACTTGCTTGACTTTATACCCAAGGGGAAGAGGAAGTTTCACAGAACTGGTCTAAGTGAGAAGCACTTTTCACAGCCTGTCCGCCAATAATTAAACAAAGCTACCAGAGGTGAGGTATAACAGAAACACACATGAGGATATAGCCTGCTGTTAAGAATCAACCTCAACCTGATGAGGCTGTAAGCTCTTTTTGGGTGCCTGAATGCATGAGTGGAGATTACAAGAGAACATGTAGAAATGATCAAACAGGAGCTTCCTACATTGTTGTGCTGAAATGGGATTTGAAAGCTAATGAAATGTTGAAACCTTTCTACCATGTCCTACATCCTAAAATCTTAGAATGTTTTTGGTTTGAAGAGACCTCAAAGATCACTTAGTCTCACCACTCTCAGAGTCAAGAATTTCTTCCTAATAGCTAACCTAGATCTACCCTCTTTCAGTTTGAGGCCATTCCTCCTTGTCCTGTCACTACATATGCTCGTAAAAAGTCCTCCTCCAGCTTTCTTGTAGGCCCCTTTCATATCCTGAAAGGCTACTATAAGGTCTCCATGGAGCCTTTTCTTCTCCAGGCTGAACAACCTCCAGCTCAACCCATCTTCATCAGAGAGGTGCTCCAGCCCTCTGATCATTGTTGTGACTCCCCTCTGGACTTGTTCCAATAGGTCCACATCCTTCTTATATTGAAAGCTGTTATGAATGGATGACATAAGTTTAAATCAGCTCCTGTCTGTTGCCCAGGCCTCTGGCAGCAGGCAGTCATGTTATTGAGGTGTCCAGCACCCCAAAATCCACTCTCATCTGATAGTTCTTTAATAACGGCTGATTCGGTCTATTATAAAATGAATTATTTATTAATAGACACAAAACTAATAGACATAAGACTTAAACCAGACTATTACTACACAGGGATAAGACAAAAAGAAGATACTAGTATATACACGTGGAGTTAAAGGTACCATTAAATTTAAAGCTAGCTAAGAAATAGTGTAACTTAGGATTCCATGTTTCTTACCATCCAATTCTTGATGGGGTACACATCGAAGTCCTTTCCCTCAATTTCCGGAAAAGTAACCTCAAAACTGTGGCCAGCTTTGGGGAGAAATGTTCTCACATGTTCCAGAGGAGTATGTAAGAAACTTCTGCCTCTGTGATAATTGTGTGGGCTTTTATAGACATAAGAACTGTGTCTTTTGGTCAAGAATATTTCTTTCATCTCTTCCTACATTTGCTTTCCAGACTAAAATGTGTACTCAGGGCTTGGTCTCAAACTTCCAAGGGCCTGAAGGTGACTTCCTCCTGAGCTCTCTGATCTCCTGCTGAGCTCTCTGGCTCCTTGCTGGGCTATTAGTCTGGCCTGAGTTATCTCTTCCAAATGCCCCAGCCATGAGAGAGGGGGAACGTCCTGCCACAGAAGTGTTAGAGCTAGACAGAGTACTCCAGGTGCGGTCTCACCAGAGCAGAGTAGAGGGATCAAATCACCTCCCTTGCCCTGCTGTCCCTGCTGCTTTTGATGCAGCCCAGGACACAATTGGCTTTCTGGGCTGCAAATGCACATTGCCAGCTCATGCCAAGTTTCCCATCCACCAGCATGAAGTCCTTCTCCTGGAGGCTGCTCTCAATCTATTCTTTGTCCAGATTGTATTAGTGCTTGTGAATGCCCTGACCCAGGTGTGGGACCTTAGACTTGGCCTTGCTGAACTTCATGAGCACTCAAACTGTAGTCAACAGTTTGATATTCAAATGGAGACAAGTGAGGAGTGTTTCTCCTCAGGGGTTGGTATTGGAATTGGCACTATTGAATTTCTTTGTTGATGAAATGGACAAGAAAACTGAGTGCACCCCCAGGAATTCTGCAGGTGACACCAGGCTGAGTTATGCAGTTGGCACTCTGAAGGGATGGGATGCCATCCAAATGGACCTTAACAGTCTTGAGACGAAGATCTATGCAAACCTCATGAAGTTCTACAAGGTCAAGTGTCCTTCATCCTTGATTTTTTCCAATAATATGTGTCTGAAGAAAAAAATCATAGGGCGATATAAAATAGGTTGGAGACTAAGGAAACAAGCAGCAGCAAATTAGGGTACAGATGTAGATGAAGCCCAAAATTATAGAAATTCCAAATCTTGGTTCACAAGAGAGGAATTAAGAAAGACAGGCAACTACTCACAATTTTCATACTACTGTGGGTTCCAGTTTGCATTTACAGTGATTTATATTAGGAAATGTATAAACTGTCATAACATCTACTTGGGAGAAGATTAATTTCAGTAGTTAAAGGGAGACAGAACACCCTAGGTTTAGTAAATAGCAATCTGGAAGGTATTATTACTGGAAGAAATTATTAACAAGTCCTACTTCCTTTTCACCAAATTGAATATCTTTTCAGAATGGTTTTTAATTCGCATTTGAATGACCACCATGCTTTTTCTGTGGAAAATGCGCCTTCTAGAAAATTATTTTTATCATGTAGACTTATGTTGTTCTGATATTCCAAAGTAAAACTATTTAGAGAAGCCTTGACTTTCTTGTTTCCAGCTTCCTTTACCTCCCTCTTCCAGTTTTTATTTTTTCAGAAACATTCCTTCACATTTGAGCTTCACGTCTGGGAGGGTGAAAGGCAAATGGAAGGAAATTCACGGGCATAAGTTAATACTAATTTCTTAAGATCTCTATTCCTAAAACAAATATATATGAGTTGAACATTTAGCAGGATTGATACATACTTTTCCCTTCTTGCTGGATGGAATAACTACTTATCTATCATAATTTTCTTGGTGTAAATATTATTATGATAGTTTAAGTCCAGAACTCACTCAAATGCAGCATTTTCAAAATTCTGTAGCCAGTCTGAATAAGTGGATTGTCTTCTGACAAACCATTCTAGGATATGTAAATGTAAACTTCAACATTACTATTTGTACATTTTATACTTAGTCTTCACATAATTAGTATATTAAAAAAAAAAAAAAAAACAACAAAAACCAGATAATCAGTGCAGTAATCAATGAACATGATCTCTACTATCTGAAGTCACCTATTTACTGCACTATGGTCCTAGGAGTAAATAGTATTAAACATTGACTATTGTTTTCCCATTAACTTCTTTCCCTTTGCAATGTGTTAATATGAGCAGAAAGAATGTGCAGGCATAGATCTAGTCAATGCATCTGGTTATACATTTAGTGTATTTTTCTGTTAAATATTCTTACTCAATTTGCTAAAATCTTAGATTCTCTAAATGAACTTACAAGCTTGCAACAACTACAAAAATAAAAATATTTTTTCAGTAAAAACAGACAAATTGGTTTTACACTGTACTCCAAGGCCCCTAACTGGATTATATTATTCATAAAATTATTTGTGGTGAGTAGACCTTGGCTGGCTGGCAGGTGCACACCAAGCTGCTCTGTCACTCCATTCATCATCAGGACAGTTGGAAAAAATAAAATTAAATTTTTATTCATCAATATAAGGACAGCAAGATTGCTTACTAATCACCAACATGGGCAAAACAGACTTAACTTGAGGAAGATTAACCTAATTTGTTATCGATTGCTTGTAACAGAGTAGGAAACTTTGAAATACTTAGAAATAAGCAAAAAACTAAACTCAAATTCCCCCATCCTTCCCTTGCTCTCAGTTTTGATTTCCCTCCTAACTCTTTTAACTTCTTGACCCCTGCTATCCCTTCCATGCCATGTGGAGCAGGAATGGTAGTTGTGGTTAGTTCACAATGCTTCATGAATACCACCCCTTCCTCCCTGTGCTCCTCCCCTACTCCAGCATGGAATCCCTCCATGGGAGACAGCCCTTCATGAAATGCTTCACTGTGGGTGGCTTTCAATGAAGTAGAGCCCTTCAGGAGGATACTACTCCCACATGAGGCTACAGCTAATGCCAGAAAACTTCTTCATCTGTGGAAGTCACAGTTCCTGCCAGGAGCCTGCTTCAGCTTGGGGTCCTCCATGGACTGTAGCATGGATATCTACTTTGCCATGGTCTTCCATGGGCTGCATGGGCACAGCCAGCATCACCATAGTCTTCAGCATGGACTGCAGGGGAATCTCTGCTCCGTGTCTGAAGTAGCTCCCCCTGTTCCTGCTTCTCTGGTCTTGATGTCTCCGGGGCTGTTTCTCTCACATTTTCTCTCTCCTCTTTCACAGCTGTTGTACAGCATCTTTTTTTTAATGCTTTCTTTAATATGTTATCACAAAGGCACTACCAACCTTGTTCTTGGGCTCCTCTTTGACCAGTGGTGGGTCCTTCTTGGAGATGGCTGGAACTGGATTTTTCTGACCTGGGGGCAACTTATGTGGTCCTCCTAAAGAAGGCACCCCCGCAGCATCCCCATATTGTGGTGGTGAACAGCTGGCCTGAAGGCCTCACAATAATAATTAATCCTATTTTATAACTCCCTGTTTTATAACTGAAATAATTAAGACATAACTGAAATTATATAAGTATTACTTTTTCATCTCAAGTTCTTTTACTTAGAGTTCGAATTGAGATGCAGAAGAGCGAGTATTCTTGTTCAGACTTAGTTGTTCATTATATCTTATCAGCAACACAGCTGCACAGAGAGTGCCTCTTTGTTGGAGGGGTGAAAAAATGGCCTTGAGTTTTAACTTTCCAAGCTTTTTAAAGTCTAAAGTAACCAATTACATGCTAAGTAATATGTTTTTACTTACAATCCAGTTACTAACTTTGCATGTTCTGCAGTGCGGAACTTCTGACTCAATGACAGAACATTCAGGTTTGTGAAGAAGAAGGAGAAGGAAGAAGACAAAAATCCACACCCAAAATCCTCCATGTTGTAACCTATTATTACCTATATGTTCTAAACCTAATTTTCTACATTTCTACATATTTCACCCAGTGGCATAACTTTTAATTACACAGCAACAACCTCAGTGTCATCACACAATTTAGGAAACTTTTCCCAGGGTTTTGGATCAAATACAGTGTGTTTCTGAGGATCACTGCCTCTCAGCACTGAAAGGCTGAAACTCTCATGATCCAGGGTTCCAACATATAAGTACCTTGACCAGTAGGTTATTTAATCCAACCAGTGTGGACTGTTGGAGGGCAGGCCCAGGGCGTTGGGGATGCAAGCAGCTATTGGATGGTTGGCTGGGTGGCAGCTGGTTTTGCCAATAGGAATCGTCCGCACAGACCTTCAACTCTATGTAAGTAAAGGAGGACTCAATAGTTGGCTGTTGTGCATGATCCCAGGTGTGTCATGTCGCATTCCTGCCTCCGACATCAAGGCGACATCCCCAACTACCAAAACCTTGCCAAATAAACCCAGGACAACATTACAGACAAGAATTTTAATTGCCAATGCTCCTGCTAAAAGAATAAAAGCTCATGGAACTTGGAACAGAAAATACATTTTGCACAGAAAATTTTAATACCTAAAACTCCAACTCAAAACCGGAATCCCAGTATTATTCTGAAATCAGTACTTTCCTTCCTTTGTTGCTACAGTACCATTTTATAGGCCTTGTTTCCTTTAGATTGGTCAAAACCTTGTTCAGCACAAGGTGTGGAGACAAATCAAGCTTGATCTGTAAGTAAAAGTAAAAATGCTTTCATGCATTTCAAATCCAACTCTTATGTAATAAGTTCACTCCTAACTACAAAAACTGTTTTATGCCTAGCTTCTCACATGAAATTGAGACATTATCAGAGATTGGCTCACAAGTGCTTTTATGCAATTCAGAGGTGCTCTGATATACTCTTGTATATTAAAAAAAGTAGTTAGACAAGATACTTTTTAAAAATCTGTTAATTCAGCATGTTTAGAAATAAATATTCTGCTTAGTATAATAATTCCTGTATGCCTTTTCAATTTTCTGGATTTCAGTAAAGCATTTTAAAATAAATTCCTGAGGCAGTTTCACTGATCTTGGTTACTCTGTTTCTGGGTTTAAAGTATGACTTCTTGCTTTATATGTTCCAAGGAAGGAATATTTCCTTCCTTGCAGAGTTATCTTAATAATTTGAAAAATATACCAATATCATCTTTTCAACAGTCTCAATTGTGACACAGCAAAATTTTGTTGCAAATTCATTGAAAAAATATTTCCTTGCCATTTGGACAATAAAAGGCTCAGAAAGTTTCACATCTTATTATAGGAGCAATTAAGAAGAAAGGTTAACTTAATGCACAAGGCCACAGTATGGAGAGGTAACAAGTACAGAGGAGGCCATCACTCCTGAACACTGAAGTAGCAGGAGCACCTATTTAGCCTTGGTATGTGAGAGAGGATTAGATCTTAAATCAGCTGAAAAAATACTCTCTCTCTTTTCCCTTCCAATGACATTTTCTTCTCAGCCTGTTTTCTCTTTATTTTATTGTCAAGACTCTACAGGCTCCTGCCTTCTGCTCATCTGTGCTTTGCACAAGCTTAGCCTGCAACAAGACAACCCACTGCTGTTCTTCAGGTTTCCAGCTTTTCTGGCCCCCTCCTTTGTTCATTGAACATTTATTTCTATATATGAAAGATAAGGCATGAGTCCATTTTTGGTCAGTGAAAGGACAATTATGACAACAGCTCTTCTGAAAACTTTTAAATACAAAAGAAAAGATAAAATGCATTTAGACAAGTGTCAAATAAGAGTGAGGTGTAATAGGCACTTTACTGAGTGTTGTTTCCTTTTCTATTTCAATGTTTTACTTCCAGGAGAATTTAATAACTTCTGTCTTTGTAGGGATTCACAAAGGGATTTTGTCTTGAAAAAGTCAATATGCATTAAAATAATTTTCATAATACTAAAAACAACAATTAAAAATTTAGCAAGATCCTAACCTCTGCTCAATTAAATGTTATTTGTGAGGTGAAGAACTGAGCACATGGCTTAATTAAATCTAAGTCCATATCACTTTTTAACATTAATTATAATTAATAAAAATAAGACACTTCAGGAATACTGATGAATCGTCCTTGGAATATATGATATTTGTTTATAGAAAAAAGTGCAAAATTACAGTCACACAAGTGAAGATGAAATCACATTCCAGGCTGGCAGTGCTCATACTTAATATGGTGCCCCATATTAAATAGATATCACTTTCTTATTTGTCAGGCTGCTAGAGGAGTGAGAGAGAAATAGCTAGATTTAATATATCTGCAAAGTACAGATAAATCTGCTTGGGCATGTATTATTGATATCCCAGTATCACAATGTGAGGAAGATAACAAACCACAACAAGTTTTAGCATTGCTATGTAGAATACAGCTGCCTGTATTTCTGCAGTTAAGACATTTCATTTGTGCCCACTTAAGGTGATTATACTTTATTTAATATGAAAGCAAAGAGTATAATGCTGAATAGGTTTAAGGTATTCGTATAATTTTGATCACACAAAGCAAGCTATTGTAACACAGATTTAAGAATCTTTTCACTTGCAGAGTTAGTTAAACAGTGAATTAGAAACTGGAGAGATACAGAATTTCAACCGTAGTTTACTATTTTGAGTGACATCAAATCTGACGCTTGCTGTTATGTCATTTCGTTATGTCATAATGAAATTCTCATTAAAAATTATTTTCTGAGGGGGAGACTTCAGTTGACTCAATGTTTCTAAATTAAGCAATTAAAAAAATTTGATACTTAGTAGAAACCAACTGCAATTATTAAGCAAAGCTATAATAGTCCATGATATTATACTGTGCCATAGGTCTGTCCCTTTTGTCACAAAGGTATCGTAACACAGAAGCCAAATAAAAGCAGTGTTCTCTTAATATGCCCAAACTGTTGAAGAAAATGTACTCATCCTGTCTCTTCCCCTATAGTTCTTAATTTCTTTGCATTATTTCTACATCTGTCCTTTCTCCAGCTATGCAGCTCCATGTATAGGCCATAAAGTTAGTGCAGCCCAAACAGAATGGGTTCAACAGCCTGTCTCCCAGTGGGAACAATTATTTTAAAAAAAGAAGTGGGAAACAAGTAGGATAGAAATTCCCTGGATGCACACAAGAACTTTGTTGCCATAGCTAGTAGGACATTTCAAGGACTGACAAGTGGGACGCATTTTCTGTTGAACAGAGCCCTGAACACAGTTTTTGTCTCCCAAAAATGTTAACTCTTAGAATGCTTTTCTTTTCCATTTAATGAGTGAAAAGCATAGGTAAGAGTGCAGAAAAGCCTGATTCTCTGTTGGTTCAAATTTTCATCAGGAAGAAATCCGTACCACAGCATAAATCAGCCTTAACTTCAGAAACTGACCTTGGTTTCCTCAGAATAAATGAAATATCTTGGTTTTCCTGCCCTCTCACTATTGAATATCTCACACTGATTATAGATCAGTCAATGACATAGCCCTTTGACTTGTGGACTGAGAAGGTCTAGACATATGCTAATCATCATTTCTTATAACTTGTAGCTCCCTAGAATCAGATTTCAATGATATTGCCTTCCATACAACAGAAAAACATTTCTGTTTCATTATCAGCCCTTGAGGAAAAAAAAAAACAAACAGGAAAAAAAAAAGAGAAAGAGTTTCAAGACTTCTAAAGTGATTTTATCTTATTTAAAATGTACTGCCTTCAAAGATTCTAGGAGCAAGTGTATTTTCTCTTGGCTTTCACTTAATCCATTTATAACCCCATAGTAACAATGAGGAAAAATAAAGTCAGACAGTGGTGCTGTCCTTATGCATCATTTGACTCCTATCTACCCTTAAAACCTCTGTTAAAGCATACATTTTTCAGTGCTTCCACATTTACTATTAGGAAACTTATCTTCATATATTCTTTCTGTTGGATGATTAAAGCACTCTTCCTCCTACTTAGAGAGTGATTATATTGCAGACTACTGTGTTTGCTCAAAAAAGATATCTTCACTAGTTATTCACCTTATCAGCTGTTACTCTGGTAGTCAATACAGAATTTCATAATGGCACATATGGTCTACAAGAGCATTTTTACTTGTTCTACTACGGAAAAAAACCCCAAAACCCACAAAAAACTCAATCAGAACAATAAAAAGATAAAAGGTAAAACCAGACAAATTAAGTAAAGTATCAAAATCATCTACAGTTTTGATCCTATTTTTCTCATTGTTATCAAAGATGTTACTTTTTCATTACTACCTAGTATGAAATAAAGGGTGGGGGGCTGTTATGATCCAGTTTTAAGGTTCTTAGAAATGCCTCTGCCTGAATTAAGGTGCAAACGAGACCATATGCCAGTGACAATAGTAAGGGTTTTATTTGATGGTAAATATGAGAGAGAGAGAGAGAAATAAAGAAAGAAAGAAAGAAGTAGAAAATAGGTGGGGGGGACAGAAAGAGTGACAGGGACAGAATAAGGAAAATATCACCACTCTGTGGATCCCAGTGATGTTTGTTAATCCTCTCCAGCTGGTCTTCTTGGTGGTGAAGGTCTCCCCCCAAAAGCACAGAATCTGATGGGTTTATATGCCCTTGAGCCAGGTAGCAATGTCCAGGCATGTCCCCCTGGGGTGGGGGTCAGTCTCTCACAGCAGACTCTGGGTCTGTTGCACCATGTGCAGCCCTGTGGGGCCAAGCCTCTCACGTGAAAGTCCCGTGGATGTGGCCTGTGGGGCTGGGGGTTCCACAGCTGGGCCACTTTGTGTAATGGAGGATGGGTGTTTATTGCCTCTCACCAGAGGTTGCACCATGCACCCAAAACCTCCTCCTTCCCCCTTGGCTGGAGGGAGTCTGTGTAAACCTGGCATCTGTGAACTGTGCTCTCCCCCACCCCAAACTCAGCTGGGGATAGCTGCAGCTGGTGGCTTTGGCCTTTTGTGGATGCAAACCTTTCCCTCAGCCTGAGATGACTGAACAATGCATTTCCCTTTATCTAATCAACAGTTTGACTTTCAGTTCAAAGTCCCACCTTCAGGGAAACTTCTTCAGTTGTAGCTTCTTTATAATGAGCACAACTTTATATCAATATTTGAGGCATGAACTATTTTCAGTCTCTGACAGGGGCCAATATTTGCTTGAAAGCAGTAAAAAGAAACAGATTTAAAATCAAATTTCTTCTCTTTATGCATGCGAAGAAGACAGGGTACTATGCTGGGTTCTCAAAATAGGTCTGATAGTTACTGTTTGTCTCCTGACCTCTAACACTTCAATACTCAAGGCAATTTTCATTAGGCTGAATAAGTTTGCAAGCCTTACCATTTTGTATCAGCTGTAGTTTTGGGAAACAGGATGCAAACAGTGACAATTGTGTGACTTTTGGTCTGGGAATATATATGATGCAAGAATTTGGTCTTGGTGCTTGAATTGCCGTGTAGTCACTAGGGAAACCTTTTGCATGAAGAGTTTCTCCTTCAGAGAGGAACACACAACCAACTTCCAGGCAATCTTCAAAAAATACAGTGGTGTACCTAATTAAAAAGATAATAGAGACATTCACTGAAGAAAATCCAGGACAAGTTATTTTTATATCCTAATTAAAATAAATATACCATCTTGTTCCCAAGTGTGGGCACTTCTGCATATAAGTAACTAAGGACTAATCATCATTGCCCCAGTGACTTCTATTAGCTGTGAGGAGACTCCAGACCATTTAGATAAACAGAAAATCTGTGAAATACATGAAAGTCAAACCTAAAGCTGACTTTGTTCTCAAGATTGGGAGAATTCCAGTTACCAAAATTGTAAAGATCAGAAATATAGGATTCTAACTGGTACATTGGGACTGAAATTAGGCAGATAATCAAAGTAAATATATTAAACCCCTAAACATTTACTGCCTAGCAGGTCTTATCAGCAGTTTACAATGTTGGAATGCTGTATACCATGCAAAATTATTTAATTATACATTAAATGTTGACTAAGGAGGCTTACAGTAACTGAAGTAGATTGTGAATTACGGTGTCTTTAAGATTTATATAAAAGATTTATCTCCAGATTTCAGAAACATTGTGAAGACATAAGTCTTGGGGGTTATTTTGTCTTGAACTTTAGCAAAGGACATGAAGAAGATCACAAAAACAACTTTGGCATGCCCTCATAGACACATTAGTTTTGAAACCTCTCTTCTTTTTTTCTCTGAATTTTTAGTTTTGGAAAACACTTTTATAATAGAATGAAGAAGTTTTTCTGTTGGTTTATAGAACTCTATAACCCTGACCTGATTGTTTCAAACCTAGCGATGTAACTTCAGAGTCACTACAACAACACAGTACTCCCAACTTCTTTTCATCTTGTTCACAGGAAGTTTATTATTTAAGGGTAGAATATTTAGCTGATTCTGGTATAGAAAGAAAACAAAGCAGGACTCAAAAGATACACTATAGATATAATTCACTGACATTTTTATATGTATAATGCATTGCTTTTACACTGTCATTAGTTCCAGTCAGTATACTATTGCTCTTTCTAAACAGTTCAAACACAATTGTATTAAAAATTTACTCTTTTTATGATGAAAAATTGCATGGCTTATCACATTTCCCCTTACCTCTAGAGTTATCAGGAGTAAAAGAAGAGTATATGTAAAAGCATTCACCAATAGAATAATTAGGGCATTGATGTGATCCATCAGGATGTCTTCTTCAAGTTTGGGACTCCTTGGGTATAAAGGCAATGGCCATTGATAGACCTAATTGACACACACTATTTCATGCCAATTCCCTACAATGAACGAAAAAGGAGAAGTAATTATACTGTTCCCAACCCACTGTGTCTCTTTCGTGGACATGTCTCATCCATGCTCTTCAAATGCAGGAAGAAAATAGAAGAGAGCTGTGTGAATATTCCTTGTTTAGATGGGCATTATCACCAATTGTTACTTGTAACAACCTGAAGAGCAGGAAAATTTTGTCCAGACCTGTGGTGGAAAGAAATATTTTAGCTGTTGTACAAAGCCTTTTCTTGATCTCTCTGACTTCTTCTAAAAATCAAGAGAGAGACAAGGATAATCAAAAAGAAAAACAATACAAAGTTCCGAGTTGGTTACCTGAAGCACCAAAATGATCTATTTCTGTACGCTAGTCATTTCCAAGAAATAAAAAAAAACTGATGAGGTTCACATGGGCTCACTTTTTGAGCTTGTCCAGATTCCTCTGGATGGCATCCCTTCCTTCAGGTGTCTCAACTGTACTGTTCATTGTGGTGTCATTTGCAAACTTCCTGAGGGTGCACTTGATCCTCTTGTGTCCGTCACTGATGAAAACACCAAACAGCACTGGTCCCAATACAGACCTCTGAGGGACATCACTTGTGACTAATGTCCATTGGGACATTGAACCCTTCACCACTACTCTCTGGGTATGACTGTCCAACCAATTCGTCATCCACTGAACCGTTCACCCATCAAATCCCTCTCTCTCTAATTTAGAGAGAAGGATGTTGTGGGGAACTGTGTCAAAGGCCTTACAGAAATCCCTACAGATAATGTCTCCATAGCCCTTCCCTTGTTGCCGATGTAGTCATTCTATCACAGAAGGCCACGAGGCTGCTCAGACGGGACTGTGATTTGTTTTGTCAGGAATGTTGCCGCAAGGTCAACTGTCACAAAGATCTTAAAGAGTTTAACTGGCTCAGCAAAGTTGCCAGCAACTGGGTTTCATCTCTTTGGAGATCGGATCAGTAATGAATACTCATAAAGAGGAATGGGAACTTACGGACAGTTCTACAAGAGTAGTGAAACCACTAACCACTTTCATACTATCACTTATTTTCCAGTCCCTTTTCCATGTTCTTTTAGGGTTAGAGTCTGAAAGTATTTCCAGTATAGGATTTAAAGAGACAGATAGGAAAAGTTGAGTTACAATCAAATGGATATCCTGCTGAGAAGACAATAGAGATTCAAGTCAGCGAATACCAGGCTTTCATTTGGAACTCATTTCTTGCAGTTGTCTTGTTTCCATTTCAGAAAAAGCTAGAAAATGTTGACATGATGTAATGAACACATTACATTTAATCACATCACCAACACTGCCTGGCACAAGTTAATGAGCATTCATTTGAGATTTTGAACTCCTTTTTATTTTAGTCATTAAAGCAAATAAACATTACTATCAACAAATTGTCTCACTCTAAATAGAAGTTTGTGTACGTAAGCAGCTCTAGCAGTTCATATACAAGTTGTGACCTCAGTAGTGCTTCAGACTTATACAAATATTGCACCTATCTGAAACCAAGGAGTTTGTTCTATAGGTCAGCTGCATAATATCCTGAACTTCACCATCACCGATTTTAACTTCATTTGGATTTGATTCTATGATCTTTCAGTGTTTACTCTGTCACAAGCAACAATCATGTCCTGGTTTTGGCTGGGGTAGCTGGTACAGTGCTGTGTTTTGAATTCAGTGTGAGGATAATGTAGATAACACACTGATGTTCTGGTGGTTGCCAGGTTGTGTTTACCTGAAGCCAAGGACTTTTCTTGTGTCTCATTCTCTGCCAGTAAGAAGGTACAAAAAAAAAGCTGGGCGAGAGCATAGCTGGGACAGGTGACACACACCAAAAGAGTATTCCACACAGTGGAACACTATGAACAGTTTATAAACTGGAGGAGTTACTCGGAATGATCAGGGTTCAGGGATGGGGTCTGGAATTGGTCAGCAGATGGTGATCAACTGTATTGTGCATTATTTTTCTTGTTTGGTTTTTTTTCCCATAATAATAACAATGTAATAATTTATTACTTAGTTTTGTTTCCACTATTAAACTGTTCTTATCTCAACTTTTGATTCTCCTCTCCATCCCACTGGGGTTGGGGGTGAGTGAGCAGCTAGTGCTGCATTGCCTGCTGGGCTTAAACCACAACAAATGGAAAGTCAAGTAACTGAAAATTCAATGTCTGATTTCTATGTATTTGCTTTTATTGATCATTCTGTCAAACTACTCTGTACATATGAAATTTATTTAAAGGAAAATTTCTGGTTTTCTATACAGTGAGCTGCAATACAGTTTCACTTGGTTCCTAAGCTCTCATGTATGACAGTGTGAGATTTTAGTTTAAGATGTGTCTAAAGTGAATTTCAAGTGGTATTGCCATGTTGGCTCTTCTTTATTCTTTAAAAAATATCAGTAATAGAAAGAGTATGAGTAATTTTGCACTCCTAGTATACACAAGAGCATCAAGTTTGAGCAAGAATTGGATGTTAGGGAAGATTTACAGTTTGCATGATATAATTTTTTTTCAATATCATTGGTTAAATTAACTTAAGCAAGATCTGTGAGACTACACACAAAAGTTATATAGCTTGTGTGGTATAATAAGAATTATTAACAGTATTCCTACAATAAAAACAGAAGAAAAATAGTTTCTTCTGGTGACAAACACAATTGTAGTTAATAATAACAAATTGTAAATAATATTTCATATCTTGCATTATAATTTTCCTCATCAGGACACAGAAAAAAATATGAAAGGAATTTTTAAATAAAAAGTCAGTCTGTCTAGGACAAAAGCAAAATTCCCTAAACATTAGGGAAACCCAAGTAAGAGACCTCTCTTTAGGTTTCCAAAAAGAGGAGAAGAATCCAGAAAAAGGGATGTTTCCATTTTAAGAAAAAAAACCCCAAAACAGTAGCTATCAAGCCCTTTTTTGCATCACTTTTATATCACTGCACTTACAAACAGTCCTTTAGTATATGGAATATTTTTGTTTGTTTGTTTCTCCACTCACCAAGCTTGGATTATAATGACCTAGGTGTAAACAAGCCACTAAATTTTGAACAAATGAAAAGGTTATTCTTCAAAGTGAATTCCCAACATGCAGTTAGAAATAATCTATAAATAGAATAGTTACAAATAATCTATAAAGGTGGAGTTCAGTGTTAGGTCCTAATTAAAATAATTTCAATAGTAGAGTGAGTATTAAGTCCATATATTTCTTTCACACACTGTTTATTGGTTAAGCGCTGTAGTGGAGAGCTCTCACTACATAACCAGTAAATCATTGCTGTTGCCCAATAAAGAGTCCCAGCCTTTCCTCTTGCCTTCCTCAATTCTCTCTTGTTCTCTTCACTAAGGAACAAATTACCAAGGGACATCTCAGGCTGCAAACTCATTATCTCTTCTCTAATTATATACACACACATAACTACCAGACATTTGCTCTCAGTTATGTGATTTATCTGCATAAGTTGCTGAAAAGGGTGACCTAGCAAACTTAGTGCAGACCTGACAGACTCAATTCCTATGAGAAGAAAAAACAGCATACCTGTCTAGCAAGATTCAGACTTGAAATTTTTTTTAAGTATCAGAGACAGCTTAAGTAGGAAGCATTATACAAAGGCAAACAACTGAGACCCCCTCAAGCCCTTCCAAAGGTAAAACAAACAAAACTAAGAAAAAACCAGCTACTATTCATTAATAAATTCCAAAGAAGTTTAAATGTGAGATATTCCAAACTACAAATTCAGACTGTTGCACAACTATTACTAATATTAATTGCTACTGGAAAAATTAAAAATGATATGAGTGTTAACAGCCATCAAAAATAGATTCAGGAAGATTACAAGCAGCCACTAACTTGGGGTTTAGAGTTCAGTATCAAGTCAATTAGATGAAAATACATTTTAAAAGGAAACAAGCAAGAATAAAAAAATAGTCATACAGATATATCATCTAGTCAGGAACTGTCTATACAGGTATTTTAAAGGATAATAATTCTCACCAACAAAGCAGCAGTCTTTACATGAGCAGTCACTTAGGGAGGTAAAGATAGATTCAAGAGTATTTATGTTTTTGAATAACTTATAATAAGCTTTCTAATCAAGGATGCTTAAAACCTAGGAAGGTTATTTTCTGGATTACAAATCAAGAAGTAAGAAAAGGATATATATTTATACGTAGTGTGAAAATTGTCAACATATGTTACCAACAGAGTTCTAAATAATTCTATGCTGAGACCTTAGGCATTCAACACAAATCTATTAAAGAAAATGACAAGTGATGAGGTTTTCCCTGACACAAATGCTTAATTTAGGATGAGGAAAACAAATGGTTACTGTAAAGAGTACACAGGTGCATGCAGCATGGGGAATAAACTAGAAGAACTTAAAATCTATGTGAAGTCTCATTGCAATTACAGAGACATGGTGTGATAGCTCACATGACTGGAATGTTGTCATGGATGGCTCTGCCCTTTTTATAGAGAACAGGTCAGAGAGCTGAGGTGATGGATTTGCTCTTTATGTGAGGGAGCATCTGGAATTTATCAAGCTCTACCCAGGAGAAGACAAATGAATTGAGAAGTTACGGATAAGAAGTAAGGGACTGGATAGCATAGGTGATACTTGTGGGCATTTGCTACGGGCCACCTGAACACAAGGAGAATGCTGATGAGGCTTTCCATGGAACAGACTGCCCAGGGAGGTCCTCGAACCTCCCTCTCTGGAGACATTCAAAACTCACCTGGACACATTCTTGTGTAACCTCTTCTAGGTGGTGTTCCAGATGTCCCTTCCAACCCTAACGATTCTGTGATTTTGTGATCTGTGACACCAAGGCTCCAAAGGTAGCATAAACTATCTAAGATAAAAGCTAAAGTCACAGATACACTTGCAACAGGGAAGCACATCTGGGACACTGGTGATTGGCTGTCAAGTACCTTTTGAATATTCAGCCAAAAAAATATCTGCAATTTAAATACCTTGTTAGAGTTAATAACAGTTGTCAAAAAAGCACAATAACATGCCTAGGGGATTAATTCCCAACTTCCTTAACTGCATCTATGTGACTAAGACAAGGTTCAACATGCGCTGTGTGGTCCCAGGTGAATATATTTCCATGTTTTATGCAATGATAATTCAAGCTAGCTGAAGTATTTTAAAAACATTGTTCAATTAGAAGACATACTTCAAATACAGAGAAATGGAAATTTTGTAAGTCATGTTCATCCACACAACAATCTGCAAATGTACTAAATCATAACCTTGTTTAATCAAGCTCAGCCAACACACTTCCATTTGATTTAAGTTTCCCCTAAGTTTCCCCTAAGATCTTCACAGAGAAGCTGATGAACTATGGGCTGAATGCGAAAGCAGTTAGGTGGATTGAAAACTTTCTGAATGATTGGGCTCAGAGGATGGTGATCAGAGGTATGAAGTCTAGTTGGAGGCCAGTAGCTAGCAGTGTACCCCAGAAATCAATACTGGGTCCACATCTCCAAAAAAGATTGCAGTGCAGAGTTCATCCTCAGATTGCAGATGGCACAAAACTGGGAGAAGTGGCTGATATGGCAGAGGACCTTGCTGCCATCCAGAGGGTCCTTGAGGAAATGATCTGAGAGGAACCTTGTGTAGCACAAGAGGAAGTGTGAAGTCCTGCACCTGGACACCAAGCAGACCACAAGCCAGCAATGTGCCCTTGAGCCAAAAAAAAAGTCTAATGCTCTCCTGACATGTATTAGACAAATAATTTTCAGCAGGTCAGGAGAGGTGATCCTTCCCCTCTATTCAGCACTGGTGAGATCACATCTGGATTGTTGTGTCCAGTTCTGGGCTTCCCAGAACATGAGAGACGTGGACATACTGGAAAGAGTCCAACAAAGTGCCACTAGAATGGTGAAGGGATGGGAGCATCTCTCTCCTATGAGGAAAGGCTGAGACAGCAGGAACTGTTCTGCATGGAGAAAAGAAGGCTCAGGGGGAATCCAATTCATGTTTATAAGCTCCTGAAGGGAGGAAATGCAGAAGATGGAGCCAGGCTCTTTTAACTGGTGCCCAGTGTGAGGACAACAGGCAGTAGGCAGATCCTTAAACACAGGAGGCTTCCTTTAAACACCCGGAAGAAGTTTTTTAATGTGAGGGTGACTGAGCACTGGCATAGGTTGCCAACAACAGTTGTGTGTTTTCCATCCTTGAAGATATTTAAAATCTACCTGGACGTGGTCCTGGTCAACCATCTGTAGGCCTCCCTGCTTGAGCAGGGAGATTGGACAAGGTGATTTCTAGAGGTCCCTCTGAGCCTCAACCATTTTGTGATTCTGTGACTGAAGTTTCATGATCCCCCTCACTTTTAAAAAACACATACAAGGTATGGTTTGTGCATGTGACTATGAAAGTTCTCTATCCTAATCCGCTTTTAATTTCTAAATTTTTGAAAAACAGCTTAAAGAAAAGTGTATTTGACTTTCGGCGCAGTATCTTCAAAGAACAGTGTGCACTTAGGACAAATAATAAGATATTTACATTGCTCCAGGTTGTAAACCATGAAAACTGACATAGCCCTACTGAAGTGGAAGCATCTGACATTTTAATGCATTTCATTTTGTTAACAGTAAGTAAATAAAATAAAAAACGTGTGGTTGTTCTTTTATTCAACTACATAACTGCACAGCATGTGACAGGCATCAACCAAGGAAGATAACACAAGGGCATGCAAAGTAATGTTCAGCAGAACAGAAGTTAAACAGAAGCCTGTAATACAAAAGCTAAACATTAGCAACAAAGACAAGTCTTGTTGTTTACAGAACTACAAGTATATACAGATTTGTGAAGAAAAATGATTACAAATTTTGTACTTAGTTTTTTGGTTGGATTTTTAAAATTGCAATTACCATTAAAAACATATAGAGAAGAAAAATAAATGATCAAAATTTCAAATGTTGATATTAAGAGGATTATTTTAAGTAGTTGGATAGCACTGTTTTCTAGACTAGTTTAACAAATGAAGTTTGAAAGAAGTACCTAAAAGCCATAGAAATTTGTTTGGAAACAAACTATTGACTTAAAGATGAATTTTTTATTCAAAACAAATAAAATCACAACAAGGATAGAAACTGAAAAGAATTTTCAGATTTCATAGATCAAAGGTACTGCAAATCTCATGTTTCTATCTTTTGGTGAGGTGATCATGACATTTTTTTGCCATAGAATCATAAAATGGTTTGGGTTGGAAGTGGCCTTACAGATCACCTAGTTTCAACCTGTCTGCATGGGCAGGGACACTTTCCACTACACCAGGTTAGCTGTGTATGTCTTAATCTTTGTCTTAAATAATTGCAAGACAGTTCATATGTATGTTTTCTTATGATGACATTATCCATTAATATCTCTTCTTCCTTAGTGGTGAGAAATCGTAGCTGTTTTCTACTTTTGCTCTGTCATACAGAGGAAACCAAATATTTCTCATTGGTTGCTTTTTTATGTAGGTCCTCCCTTACTCTAAGCATCTTAATAGCACTTCCCGACCTTATTTTAATTTACCATCTTGGAAAGAAACAGGTGAGAGTACATATAATCCTGCAATTTAAATTTTTTTCTGTGACTATGATAGATCATGAGTATTTTCCTGTCGCAGTGGAAATACCTTTACTTGCTTATCTAAGAACAATCAATTATACTGTCAAAGAAGTATAGCATATTAGTCAAGTAAAATTATTTTGCAATAAGCCATATTACATTTTATTTCAGCTTCCATTAACTTCATCATTGTAATTATAACCCTGCTCATTTTTGTCTCCTAATAGGTCTGTATCTGTCTTCATCTCTGGGTATTTGTTATATTTCTGATATTATTACTCCTGATTCCTCAATTTACAAAAACTGTAACCTATTTTTCCACATCAGTTCATGCAGAATTATGGAATAAATAGTTTAGTCCATGTATTTTTCATGGATTCAAAGCAATGACTTTCAGTTACACTAGTTACGTTTTTCAGAACCTTTCTCCTATCAGCCAAACCAAATAACCCTCTTAGTTTCTCTATTCTGACAGATTACTCTTTGCTGTATTTACTGCAGCTTTACTGTCTAGTCTACTCTTACAGCACTGCAGCTGTATCCTAACTTCCTTTATACAGTTCAAGAACCTTCTCCTGTCTCATTCAATGCCGGCTAGATATAAAGTCAGCATGTCTTTGAGTAGGTCTCATTTTATCCCAAATTCATCTGTTAATTGTAAATGGATTTTTTAAATTAGAAATATGTTTAAGAACAGAATTTGAACCATTATTCTTCTTGTTCAGATGACTGAAGTTAAATCTAGAAAGAAGACTGAAATGCCTCCCTTTTTTAACTGGAATGCTTATAATGGATTAATAGTAATCCATACAACAACATTCTGTTTGCAAGATGGATCTAGGAGCTCAGACTACATGCAGTAAATTCCACAGGACTAGAATTATTTAAGTTTCCCATTCAGCTCAGTAAATGAAAATGTATTTTTACAGCCTGAAACTAATGCCAAGGATTTATTTTAGAATTTAAATAAAGCTCAGTTTTGACAGCCATTAATTAAAAAGGAAGATATTTTTATTTATCTGAGATACTTTAAAGGAAAGCAAGCAAATCAAGCCAGAACAAATAGATTTATATGTGAGCACAAATACTCAATTATGGAATTGCTCCAGCCTTCATTTAATTTGGTCAAGGTTCTCTTTCCCCTTGAGCAGCAAAGTAGTCTGCTGGCAGCTAATGAGGTGAAAACAAACAGAGATAATTAGAAATTGTGTAATTAACATATTTGCCACTATAAATACTGATTTGTTGAAAATTATGATTTTGAAAAATTTCCAAATTTAAAAGTGGAAAAGAGGAATCTTTTTAAGGAAAATATATCTGATTCCATAGAATATAATTTAATCTTTATTTTTCATTTGTTACTTCTGAAATGTTGCATTTTATGTAATGCGTTAATACCTCACCAGAAAGACATCAATGCACACTGTTTCATGCAGTGTCATTACATATTAATTTTAAATAATTTAATAAATACCATTCTGCTTTTGAGGATATTTTATCCTTCTCTTCATTGGGAAAAATACAATCAAAACAGCTAAACTATACTATAAACATCCCATACAGTCCCTCCAACTTCCACAGGACAGTAAATTTATGCCCACACTGGAAAGTAATTGTGATTCACAGTGGTTCCTCAGTGTTATATTGAAACATATTCAAAGGTTGAATTTAGCATGCTAAGATTTACTTTACATCAATGAAGACCTATAAAGTTCTGAGACCTGAATCACCTGTTAGAGATGTTTCTCATTTTATTTCAGTTTATGATATATGGAGAGCCTAGGACACAGAGGGTATTAATTTACCTTCCTTCAGGTCACTGATCTGCTCTTGGGCCAAAGGTGAACAGCATGCAGGATATAATTTTAACTCTATGCAAGACATCTGCGTTTGAAACTTCCCGACATTAAAAAACTGTACAACCAAAGTCTTGGCATTTTTTCCCTACAAAAGTATCCCTGAGAATGCAGGTGGAAAATTTTAATTAACTCAGTAGGCAATTTTGTTTTTTACTCTGATCTTCATTACAGGCCTTTTGATTATTCTGCTCTCATTGTCCATCTGCAGAACTCCCATTGACAGAAACATGAATATTGCATAGGGAATTAGTATATGAAGTGATTCTGTGGGTGGGAATGAGGAAACATCCCACAGATGAGTTCTGGTTCTGCAAAGGCTGAGGCAGACTTGGAGGAAAGGAGAAGCACAGTGCATTAAAAAAAAAATAAACGGACTGAGTGTATTTCTTCCATACTTCTGATTTTCAGTAGTGTTACTGCACTGATTTCTACACGGCCCTACTGACAGAGAAAGTAAAAACTGGGGTCATTGTTACTTTACAGGATCATGAGAGAGAGTATATATCTGTTATAAAACTAGCCAATGTCTTTTAAAGTCAAAGTGGATTTGAACATAGAATGTTCATAAGTTCTGACAGAATAGCAATAAATGCAAAAGTCAGATTGGACACAACTCCTTTAGCTTAATTTATTTGTTGTTATCAGTTAGGTTTAGGAGTTCCTAAAAGTAGACTGTGTCTACCCTACAGGAGTGGGGTATTACGCATTACTAGACTTGTGCAAGAGGCATCAGGAATAATCCCTAATCACAGAGAGCTACTGACGTACAGGCCTTTGGAACATCTCCGTGAGATTGACAGCCTTACTTTATCTTATGTCTGCATCCAAACAAATAGTAATTACCTTCTATTTTCCTGTGCTCCCTCCTTGACCCCTGACCCAAGATCTATTTACATTGCCATGACTACAGTGAAACAAAAACCATGAAAATCTCTTTGTCAAAGAGCACACTAAAGACAACATATGAGCAGACTAAGCCATTTCATTTGAAAGGGACAGGTGCTGCTTCAGAAGCTCGATTTGCAAACCCAACCATTGTTCAACACTGATGAAAAACAAAATTGCAGATTGAAAAACAATAATCTGGAAATAGGTCCAGCAGAGAATCATTGTTTTAGGCTAATATACCAGTCAGGGACATACATTTTAATGAGAAAATCCAGAGGCCCAGAGACTGACCTGCAAAGAAATTCAGTAGCTTTCAGATGAGATTTCAAGTCAGACCTGATATTCATACAGGACATCTAAACACATCCACATTAATTTGATTTATTTAAAAAGGTACAAGTAAAGTCAGTACATGCTTTACAGAGGCATTGTGTTTACTGCATATGTTTCTATGAAGAAACCCATCTTATATTGCAGGCTGAGCCTACTAATACTTATTGAAACTAGGATATTAATCTGAGTAAGAGAGAATCTTTCTTTCTCATAGTAAAAATGCAATCTAAATAATAATGAGAAAGTACATGAATTTGACCTCAAATTTTATCACTGTATTTTTCTACTAAACCAAGTATATCAATCAGTCTCCTTGGAACAAATGAACAACACTGAGCACAAAAAAAACCCCTTAATTAGTATTTGATTTATTTTAGGACACTTAGTTACAGAATTTCCTAACTTAACATTAGAATTAAAAAGAATACATGCAAATTAGAGTGACATTATAGTGGGTGTTCCCTATAGGCCACCTAACCAGAAAGACCAACCAAATGAGGCCCCAGACCAGGGGGAGAGACTGGAAGGAAGATGTATCCTTGTGGAAAAGATTCAGTTCGGGAAAGACATGGGCAAAAGGGACCTACATATAATCCATGGGCTGATCCTGATGGGCTTCACCCAGAAGTCCTATAGGAGCTGGCTGATGTCATTGCAAGGCCACTCTTGATAGACTTTGGTTGATCATGACAGATGGGAGAGAGGTTCTCAAAGACTGGAGTATTCTGTAATATATTTCCCACCTTCATCTTTTCTGAGCTGTTCAGTGAGGAATACATAGATCTTAATTTATTTTTTGCAATAGGCATGCTGAAAGAAGAGGTATTTAGAATCAATACAATGTCTCTTAATTCAAGTACTTCTATTCATCTTTATGCTTAAAAAATTCTACAAACACTCTCACAGTTAAAGGCAGTGGGAAGATCTTAACAGTTTTTGAGCTCTTAGAGGAAAATACATCGCTAAATAAAAGCAAGCACTGTACCTTAGACTATTAATTTCTCAGAAGGAGAAATCATCTGCGGAACAAATATACTCCTTTGATGTTTTTTTAATGACAACGGATCATACAGTTGAGGATTCAATTTTATATTTTTATTAACAGTTGCAACCAATTTACTTCCAGACAATGCACTTTAATCTGGGACTTGCTACTAGTTTGCATCTCACCTTGGCATAGGGATACCTGGAGCACTGAAGGAACAATTTAAAATATGTGAAATGGTTGAGAAAAAATATGCTCAGACCTTAAAATACAGCTCTGGTCTTCCAGCTGTCAAATTCACCAAATGAATATGTTTATTACTGAACTTAATTTCAGACACATTTCTGACACACTTTGTTTATTTATTTCACTCCAGTCCCAGAGCAAGAAAAAGACTTCTTTTTATTACCATTTTTACATTTACTTTTGAAAAAGTGTGTTATTCAATACAGGAAACACTTGAAGTATAAACATTTTTCTGACTTCTTTGATGTTCCTTTCTTGGACAATGTCAAGATTCTCATGCTTAAATATTCTTATCTAATTTTCAGTTAAAGATGGATTTAGACACTTCTGAAAAGCATAATACCACAGAATAATCCTCTACAGAATACTTCTAGGAAAATTTAAATTCCTATTCACTCTCAAACAAAAGGTGTTAACAGCTGGACTCAAAAATGCATAACCTATATTATTCCAAAGATCCCTACACTGATATAAGAGGTATATAGATAGTTCCTTCAACAGAAAGTCACAACAAATAGAAAATAACATTGATAGTGATGACTTTAGCCACATAATTTCTCAATATAGACTTAAAAAAGAAATAAAAAATAATCTGCACTTGAACTAAAATTTCAGTCATTGACCATCAGCAGTCAGAGTGTCTTCCCCTCTGTTTGAGACTTTGAGACATTCATAAGGTTATTAAAACAGTATTTATATTTGAGCACCTCTAATTGACCTCAAAAGCTATTTGAGTTGCTAACCTAAAGTAGTATCTTTATTGACAGTTTTAACCGATGCTAAATCTGACAGAAAATAATGTTTAGAATTTAGTTTAAAGGTACTTTTGAACACAACGGAAAAGAATATTTGTCTTACTGTTAAAGAATCCTTGAGTCTTTCTTTCATGGGCAGGAACAAAAATGTGGGAATTTTTAAAAGTTGGAAAGACTTTTCTTTCAGATAATGAACACCCTTACCTCTTAAAAACTGTAGAAAATTATTGTTAAAACCCCCCCACAATCAAAAAGCCTTCAGGACATATACTGCAGTCTCTAATCAACTAGTGTGACAACGATTTTTTGTTTGTCATCTCCAGTGAAATTCTTGATTCTCAAAACCCTATGAGTAAAAGTTATGAATCCATCACCTAAACTATAAATGGTTATTTTTGAAATTAATCTTCTGTTGAATTCAAGAAGCTTAAAGGCATCATACATTTTCTACATAAAATGTCCCAGACCTTCTCCATTCTTTATGAAGAAGCTTTGACATTGCCACCTTTTAAACAAGGATATGGGATAGCCTTTTCTATTTCTCTGCTTGCTTGCACAGCCATGCTCTGCTAGACAATCTCAAATCATGCCTTTGTAAAATGTTGCAGCAATCACTACTTTCTTTTAAAAGAACAGTTTTTTGTTCTGTTCATTTACTAGCTCCATTCAGGGCTCTCATCGATGTTCAGTTCTATTCTCTGCCTTAGAGGTGTTGAACACATTTCTTCCTTGATATCATTCAACTACTCCTAGTATTCTGAGTTTCTGTGTGATGGGAAGGCAGAGCACACCACCTTTTTGCACCATTTTCAGGAAAGAATAAAATAATTTTTAGGCTAACAAAGCCTGTAAACGAGACTCTGATGCAGACAGCTTATAGTGGGCAAGAAAATTACAACTTGATTGCTACGGCAGTCACCTGCAGATATCCAGTATCCAGATCTTGTAGAAGAGGTTGAATATATGTTTTACTAAGAATGGAATAAAAGTTGTTTTTCCTTAAAAGTTCATATATATATACATATATATATGTATGTATATGTAATCTGATCTTGATTACTTGTTGCTGCAATTAATTTCTCCCAGGGTCCCTGATGCAGTTCAGCAATTTTTCATTTTTATTAACAGTGAATGTGTATTTTATTAACAAACGTGACTGTTGAAGAGACCTGTATGCTACTGTAAGATCAACTGATGGGTTATTGTACAGACAAGGTGTACTCTGGACTACTTTTACTACCCTCACTGCGAAGTAGTATTCTGCCCTGATTAGAGACACTTTTCTCTGTGCTTTTAAACCCCTTAGTTTACTTCTGAAGATTGCCCCATGTAAAATGCCATTGAAGACTCCTGTTAGTAACAATGAATGAGCAGCAAAGGCAATTGTAAAACAAATTAGCTTCCCTTCAGCCTTGGACACAACTTTCTTCCCTGTATCACATGCAGACATTCTGCATCTCAAACTATTGCAAGGAACTTCATTCACATTTTCAGCTCTTTGTTTTCTCAAATTTCATCTCACCTCTAAAAATCTACTACACTTTTTTATTTTTTGGTGACTAGCTGCTAAGGGTGGATTTGCATTTTCTGGAGAAAGCATTATTTGACCTCCATGGTTTTTAAACATTGCTGGGTTTCTTTTTTACTGAAGAACATAACATAAAGCAGGTGTTTTTATAAAGCTGCAGAGTTGTATCTTCAGTTTTCTCCTGCTAGATTACTACCATTCCAGCAAAAAATTCAGAATGTTGTGGGTTTTTTAAACTGATACCTTCACTACAGACAAATATGCAGCTTTTCATAAACTAAAAAAATACCAGAGAGTGAAACTTTTTTGTGGTGGGAAAGTAAACAAAACCACACTGCAACAAAAATCCAAGCATAGTAAAGTGGATCATGATTCTCAACACTCTCTGCACTGCAACGAATACCTTTGCGAATTCTCTTACACTTGTAATTCAGACTTCTCCTTCACAGCCCACTTTAAATCGAAAGAATACTCTGGTATTTCTGAGCCACTATGCCTTCATAACAGACTTAGGTAAAACAGGGAGACAGTATGCAAAAGCCTCCCTCCCTCCACTTGCCCTAGCATGATGGACTAGTTAAGGATCATGTAATGTAAACCTGCAGACTGAGATTTCCTTCACATTAGAAAGTAAGCAACGGGAGGGGAATAGATTTTTTTAAGCAGCAAGAACTTATCCCAGTTCATTTCAGCAACAACAGTATCTCACAGGTGCCAAACTCATTATCACAAGTAAAACCACTGCAGGGCTATTTCAGTCGCAAACAGGGCTTTATTCACATTTCCACTGTGAAGAATGAAGATTGTGTTGGCAGTACAGAATGCAGGAAGAGACGAGAATTATGGAAGGTCCAAATCTCTTTCATTGCCATTAATTTTGCAAGCGAGCACAGTAAATATTTTGTAAGTATGCTGCCATTATAAATTGTTGCATAGAAAAGGAAAAAGAGCAGATAGAGACTTTGCAGTCTCTTCCTGGTGTTTCAGACAGTACAATATCCTCTTCAAGCACACCCTTAAGCAACTGTTTGGCTGAGACTGTCCGACTCTACTAACAGACCATGAGCTCATTACCATGAGATACATGGTAATAGCCCCAAAGAAATTCTATTAAGACAACAAATTATCTCATCTTTGTCTAAAAAATATTCTTGGAAAAGCAGAGAAGAGGGAAGGAATGTTTTATTTATGACTATCTACTCCAAAAGATAAAAACAATATAAGTGTTCATTAACACATCAAAATCATAATTATCTTCCTTTCAGAATGCCCTTTAGCAGATTTAAACTGTAACAATTGGTATGGCAAACCAAAAAAAGAAAAAATTGCTGTGTAGCTTATTTTGGAATTATTTTCTTACATCCATTTCCTCTAAGTTGGTGTCCCGACAGTTGCATAATGGATCTTTCTAGTGTATGTTCTTTATTTCTCAAAAAATTCCTTCTTTTATAATGAGCCTGGCATCACCAAATTATGCAGATTACAGATCTTATCCTTTCTGCTCTGTTTTTTATGTTTGACCATTCAATTTTAAAGGGAGAGAAAAGCAATCTTAACCATAGTAACACTAAAATCTGCTATGAGGTAGAGGTCTGAAAGGTCTTTTAGTTCATTTGTACAATCTAATTCAATGACTTCAATGACAAAACCTTATACTATATAAAAAGAACTCTGAAGAGTCTGTGGATATTGGAATGGCAAAATCTGTATGTTCATGGTATTGCTAATCTACCTGGAGAACAAAAGCTCTGAAATCTAGTCAGCAACCCATAGGGTTGCACTGTGGCTTCATAAAATGTTATATACTACCTCACTCTGGTTAGCTTTTCTTCTGATTTCTGTGACTGAGTCTGTCTGCTATGTCTTGAATTTATAAATTATTCAGCAAAGGCTTCTTAATGGAACTTGACTTTGTAAAACCATCATGTTCTGCACTTCTATATACATATAAATATATATATATTTAATTTTATATGCATATGTTTAAAACTTGATCTGACCCTGCATTATTTCACAGCCTAACTAGAACAATTTGCTTTTCATTAGGAGAGATTACTTCAGACTCTGAATTCGAATATCCAGCTGCATATGGCTTACATTCTAAAGTTTATTTCAGTTGGAACAAATGCAGAAAGGTAAGGGATTGCATGTTTTTGTGGGGGTTTTGTTTTTTTGGTTGTTCTTGGTTTTGTTTTCAAATGGAATATGCAATTCAATACCATTAGGTTGTTAGCAATGCAAAGTGAAGTAAATGATTTATTGTACGCTTTTGCAAAACTATTGGAAATTATTTCTACACAAACCTAGTACTGAGAATTTTAAAAGGCAATCACAAGTCATAACAACAGGAACGTGAACAAGTAGTGTCACCATCTGATCTGAAACACCACGCAGTCTTCCTTCTTCTTCCAAAGGTCTTGCAGACTGAAAGTTTAAAAAGCTTTTAGTTATGTCAGTGTTTTGGATATGCCTATGAGCAATTTCAAAAGTGATGCCATTAGCGTATCTTGGCTTTTCTCATGGCCATTACATTGCAGGAAAATTCACTGTGGAATCTGGAAGATTTTCCTTCTAAAATGAGAGGGTTTAGAGCTCTTAACACTTGCTCTGACCTTTAGAAGTAGAACAGGAGTTACAGTCCTTCCACTAATGAAGGATTTTTAGCAACTCAATTACTGAGGACACGCTAGCCAGGAAAACAAGCCCGGAGGTCTGGCTGCACCCTCTGTGTCTGTGGCTCTAAGGGAGAGAGTGAGCTCCTCACCCGAAGGAGCTTGTCCTGGGCTAGGCTGTCGGGGCGTGCCAGCGGAGGCAAAGAGTGAAGGAGGGGACTCTCCATACAGGTTGCACAAGCAGGTACATTGCCAGTGAGGACTAGGGACAAAGAGCCAATTTTTGAATAGGGTCCAGGGATTTTATACTCCAGGCAGGAAAGGCGGGGATAAGGGATCCAGCCAATAAAATAAAGCAAAGGAGGCAGGATTAACAATGAGGTAGCTGGGGTTAACTCAGAGGAGGGATTACAGGAGGCAGCCAATGGGGTATCTAGTAACGCAGAAACTTCTAGAACTAATACATATGTATTTATATATAAAACAGGGAGGGGAGAACAAGACCCAACCAACATAAAACAGGCAAGTAACCACACCAAGGGGTGATGGGGTCTCACCATAACCAAAGGCAGGCTTTAAACATTGGTGCCTGCCCACAAACAGTAGATTCTGGTGGTTCCTGCGGGGTAAGGGTGGGTGCAGCCACCTGCACCGGCACAAATTATTTCTCCAAGTATCCTTTAACTATTTTATCTTTAGGGAAATCAACATTTCTTTAACTAAGAAAGAGATAGTAGATATGTTGTATGATACACTTTTTAGTATCTATTACCCGAAAAACCCTCTCTGCACCTAAGAATTACCACAGTAGATGTGCAGATTCTTCTACCTAGTCTGCTAATTACTGTCAAGACAATTGGAATTTAGGTGCTACTTCCATTCTCTGATTCAGAAAAGTACTTATGCTAGTGGCAATTACATTTCTTTTTTTTCCCCCCTCAAATAAAGAATGCATTTTCGAGTCCTGTATACACCAATTAAAGGAGAAGGTCATTCAACCAAAGTACAGATCATGATTCACATAAATGAACACTAAGGTGGAAAACCTACTGCACTTCAATAAGAAGTTCCAGTCACCTATATACACCTGGCATAAAGGATCAGTTATGTAAATTATGTATAAACAATCATGTATAAACAGACTTCACAGTAAACAAATTTCACAACTACATAGCAAAAAAGACAGATTTAAAACCAAAATGAATACAAATTAAAAAGAATAATTAAGCAGAATATGAATAGGAGAAATATCTTGAAATATCACTGAACATATCAATAAACAAAATAAAATTCTTAGGTCTCATTGAAATTGGAATTCATCTTGATCTCAGTAGGATTTCATCTTCAGAGTTTTACTCCAAATCGCTTTCTTTTTTTTTTAATTAATACTTTCGGGCTATAAAAAAACGAAACTGAAATATATCTTATCTAGACTCCACACAAGGAGCTGTCTGGCAGCAACAAGCATTACAAGACTTGACAGGATGGAATTTTAAACCCAACACAATCATATCAATCAGAGGGCACAAGCCAGAGCAAAACTTAATAATCTGCTGCCTCCTGCACTGATGACAGCAACAAGAAATCCATAAGCCAGGCAGTTTAAGGAAGGTTTCTTCTGAAAACCTTTTAAGAAATACAGGTATCACTACAGCCACAAACCAGAACAAAATGCAATGAAGAACATCTGCACTATATTTTAAATCAGCTAATGGGTATTGCAAAAAGCCCTGTTCCATGGGAGCTAATATGAGCAGCCAAAGAAAAATAAAAGCAAACAGCAAAGACCAGAAAAAATAGACTGACTTATTTACTGAATATAATTGAAAGACACTGAGCAGGGTAATTCTCTTTGGATAATTGCCCCTTTCACATGGAGAATTTGGCAGTGAAGAGAAACATTCCATACAATTCCCTGGGAAGTGTGCTTCTAAGACAAAAAGGGCTGGAGTACTGCAGAAAATTGAGGGACACCGTTGTCCAGAACAGCAGATTTGGAGCACCTACCTGATAATGTGTGTTTAGTAATTCCTATTCTGAATTCTGACATCGTATGAAGGCCCATGAGGGGGTTGCACATTCCTTTCTCACAGCACTTTGAAGCAAAACACGGTTGAAACCCTAAAGCCACAAATAAGGGAGTACCCCCTTGTCATGAAGTCTGACTTGCCCTTGCAAAATCACTTGGCAAGTCATGCAGTTTTACATGGAAACTGACTTTAGAAATAATGCATAACTAAGTCCATATTAGTTTTGGTTTTTTTAATAAGAAACACAACTGTAAACTCTCCTTGCTAACTGACAGTCACATGAAATATATCTATTTAAGACTTAATAGGATTAAACACAAACTTCATGCAAATGACAATCATAAGGACCTCTCCTGACGATATTATAGTTTGAAATATCACCTTCAAAACTAGCAGTATTTATAGCTACTTGATTCTGCATCAAAGAACAGGGACTTGAAATTGCAATCAGTGCTGCTTCCGGTGCTACTGTAAAATTACACCTGTACTTGTCGTGCTCGGATAGAATGAATTTTGTGTTTAGTAGCAGATACAGTTTTGTGTTTTTGTTTTAGGATGAGGCTAATGTTGCTAACACACTGATTTATTTGCTGCTGAGCAGTGCTAACACAGAGTCAAGACCATTTCTGCTTCTCACTGCAGTCCACCAGCGAGGTGGCTGGGGGTACACAAGAAGTTAGGAGGGGACATGGCCAGGACAGTTGACCCCAGCTGACCCGAGGGATATTCTATATCATATAGTATCATGCTCCATATATAAAGCTAGGGGAATAAGAAGGAAGAGGGGGATTTTTAGAATTACAGCATTCATCTTCCCAAATAAACCTTAGACATGGTGGATATGTGCTGTCCTCAGGATGGCTGAACACCTTCCTGCCCAGGGAAAGTGTAGAATGAATTCCTTGCTTTTCTTTGGTTGTGTGTGTGGCTTCTGCTTTACCTCTTAAGCCGTCTTTATCTCAAGCCGTGAATTTTCTCATTTTTTCCTTTCCAGTTCTTTCCCCCATATCAGCAAGGGGAAGTGAGCAAGTGGCTGTGTGAGGCTTAGTTGCTGGCTGGGATTGAGCCATATTGATATCCACTGAGAAATACCATAATCAGTTCCCATTGTGAGACAGTTGGAATCTGCCTGTCCCAATTAAATAACTGCAAGACCATTCTGAAAGACATATTCTCCCCAGAGCATTGCAGAAATGTAAAATGAGCCAAGTGAATTAGCTGCAGTATGCAGGTGGCCTGCTCTCTGCCTCTAGGTATAATTTTAAACATTTCTAAGATCTACTCAATCAACTCATTCTTTTTGTGGCTAATAACAGTAACAAATACCATTTTCTCTCTGTAAAAGTTTTGTCTTATTTTCTTCACAAATGTGTATTGAATGTAGCAGTTGTGCAACAGTCATGATTTGTAATTATAAACTAGAATATTAAGGCCTGGATTCTTGCATAGGTGCAAGTACAAAAACTGAAAATAAAAAAAAACAAAAACCAAAACCATGTGGAAACAACATTCAGTTTGAGAACAGGAGTAATTATTACTTAATGGTGACTTAATGATATGGAGGAAGAATACACTGGGGTTTTTGTTGTAGTGTTGACACATGGTAATTACCTTTGAGCACATTTACTTTTATAGATTAAAGGAGTGCAATATATCCATAAATAATTGCAGAACAAGGGATCAAATTAGTGCTGATGCTAACATTCATATCCTACTCTCTGGTAGGAAATAGAGGTTTGGAGTTTTAAGATCTGGGGCTCTAAACATTTCTTACTAACCTCTAGAAATAATGCAAAGCATTCACCTGACCACATGATGCAATTCTTTCCCTACCATTATTTGTGCAGTGATTGCAGCCACATCTGCAAAAGGCTTTATTTTTATCACTGCAAGTTATTTGAATACACCTCAGGCATTCAGTCGCTTCCATTATAAAAACACCGTATTGCAGCATTGCTTGGTCTGTGATAAAAATTGTAGTACTCCCCTCATTTTATTAGGAACCATTCAAATGTACATTATATATATATAGCTATTCCAGCATTCATAGTTTTGTTTTGTTATAAAATTTATTGTTTGGTGCTAGAATGAAAAGGCATATACAAAATTACTGTATAAGCAGCCATAATTGTTTCAGAAATTAAATACATGAAAGTCAGGAAATTAAATTCCCAATGTTCGAGTTCAGTATTAAACCAATTCACTTGTGATCATGTGTAGACAAGTGATTTCTAGAGGACATCAATTGCACTTTACCCTCTGTAAAATTATGAGTAGAACTGCTATGGCAGTTTGACATTTCCCATTAGAAGAAGCAGTTTTAAATTATCAGTAACATCAAACTTGAAATATACCAACCCGAATATCAGCTTTAGGAGTACTTCTTTTTCTACTCATGAGTGCTCAGTAGATTTAATTTATGAAGAAGAAGAAGGAGGAGACGAAGGAGTGAAAAATGGCTTCATTGCAACTTGTAGTTGCTTCCATAACAGATAGAGAGTTCTTTAGAGAATAGGACCGAGCAAGGACCAATGGCTGGAAGATAAAATTAGGCAAATTTAAATAGGAAATAAGTTTGCATTTATTTTGAAAATGAGTCATTAATCTACGGAAAGAAAACTACATGCGAAGTACTATGACATCCATATTTTTAAAGAAAACAAGAGTGTTATCTTTTTGAAACAGGCTTTCATTGCACAAGATCATGACAAATACTAGGGAAAAGTTATTTTACTTGATGACCTGAGCTATAAAAGAATGTAGTCTGCAAGTCCTGAGAGGCTGAAGAGAATTCAGCAAATTGCACAGCATGAGTGAAAAGCCCTGCTCAGAACAAGGCTGCAACTAAAATCCATGAGATTCTATCTGACTAAGAATGTTGATACAAAGACTTAAAGTTCCCTGGATTTAGAAGGAAAACAAAATAATATATGTAGTGCTGTAGCACATCTGTTCTGTAAGTTGTGACAGTCCTAGAGCCTTGCAATGTAAGCAGTTTGATGGGCGTACAAAGAATCTCTGACATTCTCGTGCTCTTCCTCTATATGCATTGTAATGATCTCTTTCTGTGATATCGCTGGAATCATCTTAGTTCTCAGGTCATACTCAGCTGTCTGTGACTATTATTACTAACTCCTAAGAACAGTGATAAATTATGCTTTCTGAGCTTTAAATATTTTTTTTGTTGTTGTGGTTGACTGGATTTTTTTTCTCTTCACAATAAAATCACTGCAGTTCTCTTCTCTCTGCCTGTGAATTCTCAGTTATTTCCTGGGGATGTGCCTGGCATTTGAAAGCCCAGTTTTTAATGCTAATACATTTGTTTCTGATATCAAGCCTCAACATAAACCAACTGTTCTACCTACTAGGTGGACACAAGTTTTCAGTGTCTCATAGAATGTAGCTTAGCTTATTTTTATAGTCCCTTTAATCCATTTAGTGAAACCAAACAGCACAGTAATGGAAATTCTTTTCAGGTGCAATGCAAGTTGTCAAATATCTGTTCACCCTCCTCAATATTCACTGTACTGAACTACATGCAACCCTCATGACAAGTCTAAACATCTGCTTAAAAACTTTTTCAGACTGTACCCGAAATCAGTAAAAATTCAGAATTCAGTAAAATTCTGGCTCATGCAGTAACTGTAGGATACAGCTAAGAAATCCTGAGATGGCATATAGACACTAAGCTTGATAGAAAGCTACAAGTTGAACCTGTGCAAGACTTGGTCCATAGACAGCTCAGGAAAGTGCTACCACTCTTAGCGACACAATCACAACGTTATTGCATTTGCATGCATAACAGATTATCAGGTCCCTGAATGTATTCTGTTTGGAATTGCTGAGGGAGTTGGATGAAAGAGAGAGGGAAAACATTTGTGCATGGATGGTTGTAGGGATAGGGAAAGTCATAACAGGTTCAAGAAGTAATGGAATGAGTGTAAAAAATTGTGTCCATAGCATTTTTAGGGTCACTTTACTGTCCTCATCAAATCTAGCCCTGGATAGATGTGGGTTTTTTTCACTCCTCCCTTAGTATTAGAGAATGAATGAGAAGATATTTTTTTCTCCCTATTAGTCTGTTTCAGCCTTTTTCTCTCTCATTGTAAGGCATTTTTAAATTTCGCAGTACTTGCTGACTAGAAATATTTTGTTGACTCCATCCTTATTTTCAGCTTTTAGTTTATGCTTCTTTATGATAGAATTAAAATTCTTCTAGATCTCATGCTTTCCCAACAAATAGAGAGATAACCGGTTTCACTACTTAACCCAAAAAAAAAAAAAAAAAAGTTTCTTATCATGTGAATGCAAGCTTACTGTATAAAAAATGTTTCAATTAGGAGTAATACTTATATTAAAATGCAGAATTCACCCAGATAAAAAATTATATATCTATATGTAATTTTTTCCAATGCACACATCTTTCATTTTTTAATCTTTATTTCCTTCATGAATATCAACATTCAATATTATCCACTGTATTGTTCTATTGTTGCCTCCTTATAGCCAGAATAGTGCCTAGAGCTTAATTTTATTTCACAGTGCATCAATAAAAATGAAATAAGCATCTTTGTCTTGGTAAATAAGTTTTCTTTGAAGATCAGCTAAATGTTCATAAAAGTTATATTTACAGCAGTGTTTAGCTGTTTATTAATGAGTATTCAAATTTTAGACTTCCAGGCCTATTTTTTAATCTTTGAAATTAAGTTTGCATCAAAGGTTCTCTGTGAAGTATGGGTATAATCAACACAGATGATGATAAGTTAGAAATCTCGGATATTGTCTACAACATAGTATAAATGTGCATATTGACAAAATTATCAAAGTCTTCCTAAACTACTTACTCATTGCTCAGTGTGGTATATGGAGCTGTGATAGCAGGAATCATTCATAATAGTTGGAAAATGTGAAAATTCTTGTCATATCATTTTTGGAATAAAAATTTGTATAGTGCTTTCTTTTTCCTTTCTTGCTAAGAACATTTGTTTTATCTTTAAGAATAAATATTGTAAACAAAAGTGCTGGAAAGATAATGGAGTTCCATAATTTTTCTTAATAAACTTGCCTTTGATTTGTAACTCTGTAATAACATAATCATATTGAATACCATTGCATTTTTACTTAACCTATTAAAAGACATGAAATATCATATAGTTAATAATAATGCAATTAATCAATGAATAAAAATTAAACAACAGTTTTCTGTTGAATACCTATTATATATTTATTTTGTTGGGTTTTTTTCTTCTGGCCAATCCCAGCAATAGTCTTAACATTCTTATGTAAACCTTAACATTTCTAAAAAAAGTTTTGTTGAGATCTGGAAGTACCAACCCAAGCTACACACTATCATCTTGCAATAGATTGCAGTCTTCACATTTCTCTGGATGACTCAGTCCTGGCTGGCTACAGATCAAAACTTTCCTTCAAGGAGCAGAGGAGGCAAACTTGCCTAGGGTTATGCTGCCTGCCACCAGAATAACAGATCTGTGGAGACAGTGGCCCAGGTTATTTCTGGATGTGGTTAGAGTCAAGTTTTTCTTGACAGCTTTGCTCCACACTGACAATGCAAATTACTGATGCCTCCATGTCCAGCCATTTTTTATTCCTTTTTGCACCTCAAACTGATGATTATAGCAGGTTTGGAGCATTTTCATGCTTATTCCTCTCCTTCTTTTCTGGAACAAGACTGTCAACAAACTGACCTTTTGATCTTTCAGCTGATAATCACTATGCCAGCTTAGTTTGTTTTTGGATAGTGCTATCATATTGAATTAACATTGTCCCTAGAGAAAGTTGTCATTTTCAGCTCTGCCATATGAGAGGCTTGAAGGCCATTAAATTGTAGGTGATTTTTTAAAAAGAAGGCAAGTTAAGTAATATTTTAAAAGTCTTTCAGCTACTTTCATTAAAACTCCTGTGGAAGAGCAAAATCATTTAGTAATTTTATGTTTAAAGGCCCTATAAAACTCTAGAAGTTCAAGTTAAAGAGTGGCTTTGATTCGGTTATGCTCCATGATGTTTATAGTCTAATTTCAGAAAATAATATCATACTTTATCTTCTAATATTCTTAATAGCCACAGTATCAGCCCAAACTCAACTTCCTTATTTTTTTAGCATACAAGTTGGAATTTTAACACAAAAGTCACAGGTTCTACCACATAGACAGCCAACAGACAGTACTCAGCAATACAAGTTAAAGCACAGAAGTTATCTAAGGACCCTCTCTTTTGTTGTCATAATTCTAGATCTTGAAAAACAAGATAAATCCCTGCCACGGGCAAAATGAAACCTACAACATAGTCTTTACAAAGCACCTATATGATAGTGTATGTGCATAATAATATCTGTATTATTTCCATTAATTTGTCACAGAGTTTACAAGAAAGAGAAAAGAAATGAAACTTTCAAGCAAGTACCATCACTCGATTCTAGATAAGTAAACTGCATTATTTACACAGTGTTTGTCCTACTTGTGCCTAAGAGTCAACTGTGTCATTGTGAGATATCAAGAGTTGTTTGTTCTTCTAAGAGTGGAGGAAAATGTTAAGTATGAAAAATTTGTTCTATTTGACTGAGATAGACCTCACATTTTCATTCAACTGTTTCATTACTACTATTAGCAGATAAGGAGGGATAATTTATAATTTTTAAAATGTTGAGAATTAATTCTTCTTTTCTTCAGTCACCTAGCAATCAAATTTGGAGCTTTGTGAATTTGTTTCTATTTAACGTACAATCTCAGACAAATAAAGGGAAATGTCACTAACAGATTCTAAATATATGTTCTTCTAGAGAAAAAAGGACTGTGGGTCAATTAACAGATACAGTTTGTCTTAAATATAACTGCTTAATTCTTCACAAAAAATGCCTTAAGCTTTAAGTAGATTATAAAATAATAGGCTAGTAGAAATCTATAAATAAGTGCATCTAGTTGCTATTACGACCCTCCCCTGGAGGCAAGGATAACTTAAGTTCTTGTTAATAGATTCCTTGGGGGGGATTAGAGTGAGTGATTGGTGTTTATAAATATGTATATAGAACAATGTAGTTGCGATGGGAAGCAGGTATGTAGCTGTCTTGGTTGTTATTATTATCTATGGTGATATAGAAAAACAAAAGCATAAAAATAACACTCAAGAAAATGTATAAGGAAAAGAAAGAAAGGGAAAGAATGGGTAAGAGTGGAAAGATATCACCACCTGTGGATCCAGTGACAAAACTTGATTGATGTCCATTGGTTGAGGTGATGGTCGCAGTCTTTGTCCATTAGGGTGGGGGAAAGCCTGCAAAAACAAAGTTCAATGGGTTAATATACATTTAGACGTAGGTAGAATGCCAGGTACCTCTTCTGGGCAGGAGGGAGTTTTATGCCACCTTTGCAACATTGTGGATCTGTTGCAACACTGTGGATCATGCACAGTCATCTGGTGGAAGGCCTCAGAAACGGGTCTGGGGCACTTCAGGGGGCTTTGATGGTTTATGGCCCCTTCTAAGACATGACAGCTGCCTCTCATGTCAGTGTAGCTGTGTGAGTTGTCCCATCAGAGGGGAAGGACACCCTCATGCCTATGTGTGAATGTGAATGTCCCCTGTGGATGTGACCTTCCCCAGGGAAGGGGCAGGGGAGGACACTAACATGCTAAAAAGCACTATCCCACCTTGCAGGATCTGCTTTTTATTGGCCTTCTCCTTTACCTGGCTCAAAACCCAGAGCCTCCTTTGTTGGGTACTCACCCCCTCTATCTTATGCAGATCAGAGGTTTAGCTGCCACACACCCAAAAACTCATCTTCTCCTGCTCAGGAGGTGCAAACCTGGCCCCAGAAAAGCTGCCTGCTGCATCTGCAAATGGACTCTTATTTTGAGTCATTAAACTTTAACATTTCACTCTCTCAAAGTTCTTAGAATAAAAAACAGCTTTGTCTTCAGAAAAGTATATTATTCCTATCTGTCTGTCTATTCCATATAAAATGGATAAGTTAAATAAGCTTTTCACACCTAAAACTTCCAACCTTTACTGAAAAAAAGAATTTTTCCTATTAGAAATTCATTTTGCACTCTAACTGTATCTGGATGCAAATCAATGTCTGCTGTTTCTGTGAAAACATAATTGGAAATTATTTCAAAAGTAGCTGAAGGAAAAAAACCCTACATTTAAGCATCATTCTTGAAAAAAGAACATCTCATCAGACATGCAAAGAGCTCATAAAGCAGGGGGGTCAACAAAACCCAGACCTGCAGAAGTCATGCCTGAGTCTTGATTGAATGTGGTTAGAGGTAGGATGTCTTTGGTTTATTTCCTCTGAGTACAGTCACATGAGGAAAAAAAAAGGATCAGAGCAATGAAGGAGAAAATAGACCCTTAAATAATGAATATCTGTAGAAATTTACCCTATTAGATACTTGGGTTTATTAGTAGTACTGTGAAAGAAACAGTTCTACATCTGGCTTTCGAAGTAGGTTTGGTGTGGTTTGTGCTCTGTGGCAACATCCAGCCAATATCACTCCTAGCAAGCTGTGCTTTTATTTTCCATTCGTTCCCTGTTCTATAGCTCGTGCAGCCATCCAGCAGGACTTTCACCCTGAACATTTATTGACATTCTGACTTCAGAAGCACAAGTCATCAAACCATCTGTGGAAAATTTTGTTCTAAAACCACTAGCCTGAGTACATCTGTTTTTTTTTTTTTTATAATGACCTGAAAAACCTTCAAAATGCTATTGACAAAGGAAACAATTTTGCTAAAACTTTAAATGTTCTAAGTGGGTCAATAGTACAAATGCTTGATCAAATACCTACCAATCAGAAGATAAGCACAGACCTACTGATTTCAGTAGAATTTGAAGAAATAGCATTCTCATGACAAATATAATCCCTCTTGCTAAGAGACAGCTAAACATTTTCATGCTGGTTGATAGAATCATGCTATACATTGGAGCTTCTTGCAATAATTCAGCAAAGAATTGGAGAGGTTTTTTTCCTTCCTAATAGAAAGTGTATTCTTCTACAAGTTTAAAAAATTATATACAGGCTTGAAAATAGTTTTATTTCCTAATTATGAGTCACAGGGGGCATTTCAGGTATCCTTGACTTCTCCTGTTTCAGGATACCTTCAGGTATCCTGTTTCTTCTCCTCTAACTTTCTGTTAATGTTGAAATTCGACATCTTTTTTTTTACTGGATTTCTGTTGTGCATAGCAAACATGTCTTACAGAGATTTTCTCAGTAAAAATAAAGTCTGTAATTACCACTCCCCTCACCTCTTGTACAAGGTATCTAAATCAAGGGTTCCCATTTAATCCCAGCATCATGTTGTATTTTATTTCAGCAGACTTCCATGTATAATGCTTGTCAATGTCATGCTGACCTTCCCTGTCTTCTACTTTCCTATGGCTCTACCATGGGAGAAAGAAATCCTTTATTATTAATAGACTATTTTGAAATCCTCTGCACATCTATCTTGGACTCACAATAAGTCAATATTCACTGATATATGCTGCCCTGTCTGTCATTTTTAATCACAAACTGCGCACTCCCTGTAAAAGTTATTGTAATGGTGAATGGATCATGCACCTTGATAATAATAAGGGCTTTCAATGCATGTAAAATAGATAGGTATTTGCCCTGAATTTTAATGACCGTATTTTAATAACTAGCATTCTGACATGTTGTTGGCTTTGTGTTAGTAGATAGTAGTTACTAGTGGGCATACGTAGATTTTTAATTTACTGGAGATTAAGATATTCAGAAACAGACCAATGCATTAAAAAATTAAAAAAAAAATGCATCAGGATTTTGCAATCTAAAATTATTCTTTGTGATAGAAATTATAGTTAATTTAACTTCTAGAAGAGAATGACAATTTGCAAAACACCAAAGGATACGATGGTTTCCTTTGACTAACCTTTTTTTTTGTGGGAGTTGGGGATGTGGGGTGACACTTTATCCCTTCTGGTTTAAACTCTTTAAATTAGACAAAATTAAAAAGTAAAATAAATAATGAAATAAACCCCTAAAAACCAAAATAAAATCGAAAAAGCCAATAAGATGCCCAGTACAAAAATCATAATTTATCATATATCATATGAAGCCATATCACAAATACTTCAATTTTACTTAAGGGACCCTTAGCATATGCCCAGTATTAGGAAAGAATGTAATAGTATATTATTCCTTCAATTGGAAGGCACTGCTGATTCACACTGAGCCTGCTCTCAATGTTATGAAACTGAATTAATGTTAACCACAAGAAGTATCAGCAAATTGTAAATGCACATTAGGGACTGTGTAAGGAAAATGCCATACGCATTTAGAACACACTAAAATAATTTCTATTTTGCTACAGGTGAACATGAACTTCATTTACATCCATGTATCTTAAAGAGCATTTTGGTTGTGGTTTTAGTGGGGTTTTTTGTAAAATACATAAAAAGCAGTTTTGGTCTAACTCTAAATCTCAGTATTTATATGTAATTTAATTGTATATATTCCTTATAAATAAGGTATAAATAAGGCATGCCATTTGATATTAAGAATAAGTCACAATCCTTGCTAGCTGCTGGGTTAGTGAGGCAAAGCTAATAAATTAAACTATGAAGCTGAAAACTAATAAACCTCCAGGAGCAAAAAGTATTTCTCTTGTAATTGAAAACATGAGATATTTGTGAGCCAATGGCAATCATACTACAGAGTTCAGTGAATAAAGCAACGTCCCTAGAAGACTGAAAATATCAGGTATTCAGCATTCAGAAAGAAAGAGGAAGGGAAAGATTTACAGAGGAGTATATTCGTTACAGAGCATAGTCAGATATGCATTTCAACAATGCAATATGCTGAAATACAAATATGTTTAAATAATGGGGAATTATTTATGTAATTGAACTTCTGTAACTTCATAATTCTATTTGCACCTTACTTAGGTTTCTTGCATTTTAGAAGACATAAAATGGATTCCCATCTGAAGCACTGGTGAGGACAGAAATCCTTGTTTTGTCCGAGTTGTGTTGTAGCTATCTCTAAATAGTCAGCTAGATTTCTTCTTGCTGTGCTCCATGGCCATGGTCCCAGAGTAGCCACAGCGCAAATGTACACCCTGGCCTTGCTTTTGGAGCAGTCAGGCTAGCTCCTCCCTAAGCTCAGGCACAGTTCATGGGGTCCATACAACCCACCACTGCATGGTCCATTTTGAAAGCCAACAGGGAGCTGCTTTGCCCCAGCTTGGCTCCTCTGAAAAGTCCAACAGCACCATCCACCTGCACTGGGCACACAAGGCACACCATGGGTACCATCTGATCTAATGTAAACAGGAATTTCCCAGGCTCTTAGCTTCAGACTTTTTCCCTTTATGTTGTTTACTTTAGCACTGGAGTATGAAACCCATAGGTTTTGTTACATATTTCAGGGGCATATGACCAAGAGAGAAGGATCAGCAGCTAAATAGAAGTTTCTACAACTAACTATTCATGCTATTTGTGTTGTCGTAATACTGAAAGAAAGCTGGTCAAAGTAGTGATTGCCAGTGTAGGGTGTCTACCTTAAAGTAAGCACCTACAGCTTGCGCGGATGAATAGCTTTCCAGGCTGAACTGTTTACATGTCCACAGACTATATGAACTTCATTCAGTGTCTTAATTTCAATGGAGTCCAAATCCTGCCCTCATTTGTGTCCAGTGATTTGTTTGTTTGGTACATGTTGGATTTTTTCCCCCAAACCATTATAGAGGAAAGTGGGTGTGATGGTTGTGTTAGTTGAGTATGATGGGGAACATGGGAAGAGCAAAAGAAAGTGATTGGTGAGGATTTTTTTTCAGAAATAAAAAGGGAACTACTTTAACAGTTGTCTAACTTTTCTATGGTATTTTTTAAATTTCATATATGATCATATCCTACTATGATTAAGTTTACAATAAGGGTAAATAGGTTAGTGTATCAGGGAAGAGCTCTCATTATTTCATAGGGTGGAGTCTTCAGAGTTAGAAAGGCAGCTAACATTTTCTTGTGTACAATGTTTTATATTCTATTTTTCCACATCAGTGAATCCTCTTGCTGTGACAAGGTGAAGTCATAGAAAGGGAACCGCAGTGTTGCCCTCGAGACTGAAGAGTTAATGTGGCTATTTCATTTAGTTTCCTATAAAATTAATATAGAATTTTTCATGTATATGTACTTTAATCTGCACTTCTTAGCAGCATAAAAGAAGCTCTTATTCCACTCCATCCACTGGGAATGTTTCATACTATACTCCAGTATTTATTTTCACTAAGTTTTTTAGAGAGGAAAGGAGGTCAAATATCAACGATCCCTGTAGAACAGAAAGAAATTGTGCAGATTCATTTAAACTAGTATTTTTCACTTAAATTAATGGTTTATAAAATAGGTGAAGCTTTGGAACCCACACCCACCAGAAAATACAGAAAAAAATATACTTCCATGCTTTTCTCTCTCTCTTTCTTTCTCTCTTTCCCTTTATCTGAATATCTTAATCCACTATATCCCTAACCAAGTATTAGCTGTGGCTAATATTTGCCCACGAGAACCTTATTTCTGGAAAACATCCGATTTGGATGCATTGGAAACCTCATTTTGGCAGCTGAGCATTGGAACATCATTTTGGCAGCTCGGTGGGGATGAACTTTCAGGTTCTTGTGGGACTTCCAGCGCTGTGCTGTCAAATGGCCTTAGAATGAAGGAAATACTTTTACTTTCAGCCACCAATTGAAATCATTCCATTATTCTATATTGGAAAGTAAAATTAAGGTTCTTTGATTGAAACTGATGTCATGGGGTGACTTTATGATGTGTATCCCCTATCGCTGCTCTATGCCCAGAAATCAATCCTGTGCTTTTCTGTGTCTTTAAACTGAGCCCGAGAGGGGGAAGAGAAGAAAAAACCAAGTGAACTTTTCAAAACAGTTGTTCAAGGACACAGACACACACTCCTCTGCATTCTGCTGCTGCGGTAGCAAGAACCGGAGGAAGCACCTTTCTTGCTTTTCAGCCAGCTTTCGGCTCCTTTTCTCCAGAGGGAGATGGGAGCTGAACTTTGTTTTCTGGGACTTTGGTTTTTCCCTTCTTCTCTTCTGGACGGTTTCAACATCAGAACACATCGGGAGATTTTTCCACTGAGGCCCCAGAGGCGGGCCCACACTGACCCAGCTCCAAGGAGGAGAGAGACCACACCTACAGAAGGACTCGAAATCTTCCCAGGCTTCTCTCCGCAGTGAGAGGTTTTATTATTTAGCATTACTATCCTTTTCCTGTGTGTTTGTTAAATAAATAGGTTTTTTATCTCTTTCATTTTCCTCTGAGGAAAATTTTTTTTCCTCAGCCTGGTGGGAGAGAGTTGGTTGTAACCTGCCTTCTATCAGAGGATATTTTCCTCCAAATTTGTCCAAACTAGCACAACAGAAAACTTAAGAAGTAGTTTATTTGAAGACACAGACCTCAAAGGAGAGAAGAATAAAATTTCTTTAAAATAGCCTTTTCTTTTCCAGATTGGATGTCAATGTATTTTTCATTCATTCCCTTTAGCTGGCAAAATCTTCAGTAATGGTTAATCCCAAAACAGGTAAAAATTCTTTAGAACAAAAATGCAAACATTTTGCTAAGCTTTGTCCTTAGACTCAAAGCAGGCTCTACTTGAATGTAATTTTCCTAAGGCATTTTTACAGATTGTAAATTCATCCCAATTTCTGAAGCTTTCATTAATAATAATCTATTCAAAATAATTTTTATCCCTCATTCTTTTAAAATTAGAATCCTCTTTGTGTAGTTTTAGCCACTCTCCTAAGGAAGTCTTCAAAATGTCTCCGCCTATGCATAGTTTTATATGTTTAATTGAGAAGCAGTAGGATAATCTTGTATTAAAGCAATTCACACAGGGAAAAATCTTCAGGAGTTCTCCTTAAAAAAAGAAAGCCTCAACAAAACAACAGAATAAATACCAAAATAGTCAGTATTTAACTTTACAAACAGTGTACTTTTGAGAATAATAACAGGAACCATAATACTGAAAATATAATATGAAACTTCATTTGGAGAAAGCCATTTTGGAAGAGACCTGCTCTCTTTCTGGTTTTGTTTGAGCTAGCAATGCTAAAACATCAATATTTCAGCATCAACTGAAAATTCCCTTTATATTTACTAAACTTAATGTTTCCTACTATGATTATTTTATTCAAACTCTGCTAAGCATAATATAGGAAATGTAGACAAACCAACCATAGCAAAAAATTGGTTTTGCTGATGCTTGTAGTGATTTTACAAAGTCAGGAAAAGGCTTTTCTTCATTCATATTCAGGGATTTTTTCTCTGCTAAATCTAATAATTTTTTCAAGAGATACCAAAATAATCTACATGCAAAAAAATGAAGAATCAATTTCCTTGCCATATTGTATATTTTTTTCCCAGCCTTTCAACAAGTGGTTGTTTTAGTCTGTACTCACTTTATAAAATTTCCTTAAAATATGCTAAACTAATTTGATACTGCTGGTCAGGAAGAGAGGGAGGGAAAAATGACACATCATTTTTACCTCATTATATGACAGTTTTCAGTGACTTATTTTATTCTTTTCATTTCCACATGTAATGGTTTCATCAAACTTCTTACATTTCTCAGGTTTTTTTTTTTTAAGAGAAAAAAACCAATACAGATATAATATAAACACATGCTTGTATATTACAGTTCTTTTTTGTTTTACAATAAAATTTTATCAGCCATGTGATAGCATCTGAAAAGCTAGCAGGTATCATATGCTTAATTACCCTAGCATATGGTAAAATAGTAGCTGCAAGAAATTTCTAGGAAAGAGTCTTGGCAGCATGGGAAATATAGCCTCCAGACCAACAACAGTGGAAGGAGAAGCTCACTGTACTAATCTATGCTCATTGCAGTTCTGGATACTTGTTCTGTTGCCCTCTAGAAAACTTTAGTTTCTAGAGCCTATATAAATTTAAGAACTTTCATGTAGATTAATATGCACAGATACACAAATAACTAATATGTATAGTTTAGTAGAGCATATATAATTCATTATAATTAATATTCTATACATACATACATACATGTATTTATATATATCTGTAATAATACATATAGACCTATGGCTGTGAAAAAATACTCGGTGTCCTTCAGGATGAAAGTGGGAAAAAAAGGTAACACTTGAATGAAACACAAGAAGGGATAAAACACAAGAAAAATGCAATCAGGTAATAAATAATTGAATAAATATTGGGCCATCAATGACATGATATTGTTTGAAAATATCAGACCCATTTTGTCTTCTAGTAGTATCGACATCTTGGAAACGTATCTTAAATGAGCTTTAATCCTATTTCTTCATTTTTCCTGTTCTCCAGTCATTCCTATGATGATGAGAGCACTTTTAATTAACAAGCAACTTTCTTCTTTTATTCATAGGAAGACAGGGAAGATGGGAGGAGGAAAATGGACAACGACTTTGAAATTCTTCAAGACAAGTTACTAAATATTTATTTTCTCTGTTACAAGTAAAAGTTTGATATATGAAAAATATGTTTATACTGGTTTTTTTATTCAGCATTAAGCATTTTGATAGAGCATGGAACTGAAACTGTGATGGTATATTTGCTTGAATGTCACATATTTCTGATGCCTTTGTGTGTATTTTTATTGGGCTGGAAGCCTGATATCAGCATCCTAGATTATGGTGCTTTCACCACATATATAAACATAATCTATGTTTCCACAAACTTGTAGATGGCTTTGCAGTCCCCTTTGGAGAAGAAGATTTTCTGGAGCAGACATGATGATCAGAAAGTTAAAGGGGATCAGAAAGTATTTGTTGATATTTTCGCAAATGTTTTCTCTCTCCTTTTAGAGATCTCATGAAAAGTTACTGCAAAAACTTTTTGAAAGTAGTGTAATATTTCTTGAAGAAGGAAGACCACTATGAAGCCTGCCTCAAAACTTATTTTAATGCATTCAATAAATTTTACTTTTCTTGAAAGTACCAACAGTGCGTATTTGGTAAATATTCACAGCAGAACATCACTAGAGCCATGTACCAGTTAAAAAACACTGTTTATATGTCATGCTCACTACTCTGTGAAAGGAATTCAGCTCTGCTGACATTCATGGGTCAACTATTGACATTGGAAAATTATGTGGATAATGCAGGGGCAGAAGAAATATTTACTTTGTGCTTGTTAGATTAGACTGATCATATACCTCATAGTTCTGCATGCTATCATTCCTTGTTTGGGGGTTCTAATATATGGGTCTCCTACCTGATTTTTAGCACAAGTAGTTATAAACATATTAATGCTAGAAACACTTTAATTTATAGTTAGCAATTTTTTTTAATTATTCAGAGTAAAGCAGGAAGCAGCCTTTTCCCCTCTTCTCTCCATCATATGTGATTATTTATTTTTGTTAAGAAGCTCTCTATGAACAACTGTGTAATTAGGCATAACAAAATAAAAGAAACAACATATGTAAATGCTTTTCATGAAATTGTTCAGGGTGACCTTAGCCCACTGAACTAATTATTAAAAAGTAAAAAATCATGCTTGTCTTTCTGGAAACAGTTGAAGAACCAAGAAGTAAACTTATTGCTGGTTCTAGGTTCTGAAGGAGGGGTTACTATTTCAATGAGAGATACAGAAATAAAAGTTACCTTGTTAGCTTTTTCTTTCTCTTTCACTGTCTTTGTTTCAACCTATTCTCTTCGTCTGCTCCAAGTCAATTTCTGGTCATCTGGAATCCAAAGGTTTTGCACATGTGTAACCACTGGGTACATCTCTCATTGTTCCCACCAGGTTATAGATAACGAGTGTAAGATACTAGGTTTTGCCAACAACATGAAGGTTTGCAAGCAATGTTTGAGAATAAACCCTTGCTCATTATACTGAAAGAAAGAAAATGTGGGTCCATGGGATGTTTTTCAGAGAGGATTTGCTGGACATAAGACACTTGCTTAGCTCAGCAGCTTTTGACCTCTCTCAGGTGTGAACAAAACCATTAAGCAATTTCTAATAATGACTATGAACACTTACAAAATAGTAAAACAGCAGAACACACAAATGCAAATGCAAAAATAATCACATATGCTAGTGCTGAAAACTGGATTTTTCCCAGACAAACACAAAGTCAATAGATAGGATACTGAAATAAACTATGAGGTAAAGTAGCATCCTGACTCAGTTCTTTACTCCAGGCACACATGCCTTACTGCAGGACATAATGAAAACCGCAGTCAAGACTGAGCTCCATATTTGTCTTGGTGTCCAAAAAGCTTCATACATGTGTATAGACAAACACGCACTTACAGATCTTAGTATGAATTCCCCTACCCCATATTTTCAGTGAGCAACACCTTCTGTTTTCATTTCAGTTTAGTAAGTGCAAGGTTCAGTTTTTGCCCCAAAGCAGCTTGAGATGCAAAATGTTTTGCTGTTTTGTTTTATTTTTTCTCTTGAAAAAGAAAACCAGAAGAAAATGGATGAAATATTTCTTGTTAAATAAATCTTTGACCTATTTCCATCCTGTACTCACCCTGCTCACAAAGAAAACACTACTGATGGCAAGACACACAGGTAGGAAAATGATCTGGATTTTGAAAAGCATGGTTTTGTTATATCTGTCAATGCCGACAGAAATGTTACCCAATTTTTTTTTTAATAAGTTTAAAAGGAATATGGTAAATATTTCCTTTAGACAGTTCTGGACTGATGATAGAAGAGAATCAGAATATGGAAGAGTTGACAGTCAAAAATAACCAATATGTCTTCTTAAAATCAGACAAGTACAAATGGCAACAAGAAATGAATTACATCATTCCTTTATCTACTGTCATAACTCATGACAGGGTACAGATAAAATATCTCTTTAATATCAGTCCTGACTGGATTCGTTTATCAAGATCTCAGTATGATGTGCTAAGTTTCTCTGTGTAGGCAAGTGAATAATCTGCAGAACATTATTACTTTCACTCACTATTGAGTTGGGCTGACATTGAATGCCATATTCCATTTATTCCTCCCTAAGCAGCCCGTCTGCAATGTCAGCACTTTTCCAATCAACTTGCATGAAGCTATGGAAGGCACAATGATTTGTTAAATATGTCCTATAAGCAGTTATTACTGTGCCATCAGTGTGCATGTACTCTGCATTACTCATGCAGCATGTTTATAAATTATATTGTCATCATGAACTCCTTCCATGCACTTTGTTTGTCCTTGCTGTCTTAAAATATGCACTGGTTATCAGTCAAAACTGTGGCAAATATTCTACAAGGTCATTCAGTGCAAAACAGATGTTCATATAATTTATGGAGATAAACATGTGCTTGTGCTTTATGAGTTTAAATATTAGATAATAAATTAAGGGAAATATTGTCTTGCAGGGATTCATCAACCTAACTATATGTTCTACAATTTAATTTACTGTTCAGGATTTTAAATATTTTTGGTTTTGGTAAGCTGTTTGTTTAACAAACACGTATTAGTGTATCTGCAATGGTATTTTATGATTTCCACTATATCTGTAATAAACAGCAAATGTTACACTAACTGGGATTATTCATCAGGACATTAGCATAAGCAATTTGCTGATGATCTTTCATGTGTAATATTGGAAAAGCAAATTTTTTTCTCCATTTCCTACCCCAAGTTTTATGGAAAGTTTAGTAAACACTAAAAACATGATAAAATTCAGAGTAGGTTTCAACCTTTAGGTTGTAAGACTCAATTACCCCTTCCTTGTAAAGAAAACCCTCTCAAAGAGTTGTTACTGTTCAGAAAATTAATGATTTGCATTATTGTTTGTTACAGAATTTTTCTCAACAAAACTAGAATACACAAAATCCCAACAAATTATGAAAAATCATTTGTATTATTAAATCAGGGTTGTTACTATGTTTCCTCAAATTAGTCAGAGATATGAAGTTCCTCCCCTCCTCTGTAATAAAATTATTGTGTGGCATTTTTTCAAAATTAATAATGTGTTGCTGTTTCTTTTGTGCCTTTTTTTGAAAGATGTCTTGATTTGAATTCCAGTGCCTGACGATTGGTGCATTAATCAAGCGGAAGAAGAACAGGCTTGGGCTGGTTTTCTTTCCATCACCCTCATTTAATGAAAGGAAAGGACATTTGCTGTGAAGCTCCTGCAGGACCACTGGAAGCTTTCAGTATAAAACACCCAGTAGAGCGCTGCAACAACTGCATGTTCTGCCATTTCTTTCCTGCTCTAAGGTAGCCTATGCCAGGTACTGCTGGTTATTCTGCTTCCTCATGTCACAATGAGAACCTGCACTGTGGATGCAACCAAACTGGAACAAATGCACACACACATGTGCATGCACACACAGTTACACACACACAACCCTCAACACCCACTTGTTGATGACTTATAGGCACTGGACCAAATATGTCAAGTCAGAAATCAGCAGAAAATTCTACACTCACCATGTGTCTTGGAGTGACTTTATGATGTGTATCCCCTATCGCTGCTCTATGCCCAGAAATCAATCCTGTGCCTTCCTGTGCCTTTAAACTGAGCCCGAGAGGGGGAAGAGAAGAAAAAACCAAGTGAACTTTTCAAAACAGTTGTTCAAGGACACAGACACACACTCCTCTGCGTTCTGCTGCTGCGGTAGCAAGAGCAGAGGAAGCACCCTTCTTGCTTTTCAGCCAGCTTTTGGCTCCTTTTCTCCAGAGGGAAATGGAGAGTTGAACTTTGTTTTCCTGGGACTTTGGTTTTTCCCTTCTTCTCTTCTGGACTGTTTCAACATCAGAACACATTGGGAGAATTTTCCACTGAGGCACCGGAGGTGGGCCCACACTGACCCAGCTCCAAGGAGGAGGAGAGAGACCACACCTACAGAAGGACTCGAAATTTTTCCAGATTTCTCTCCACACCGAGAGGTTTTATTATTTAGCATTATTATCCTTTTCCTGTGTGTTTGTTAAATAAATAGGTTTTTTATCTCTTTCATTTTCCTCTGAGGAAAATTTTTTTTCCTCAACTTGGTGGGGGAGGGTTGGTTGTAACCTGCCTTCTATCAGAGGATATTTTCCTCCAAATTTGTCCAAACTGGCACACCATGCAAAACCTGATGTCCTTTTAACAGACAAGGGTCCCATTTCTTAGTTTGTATGTAGAAGTTAAACACTTTCTTTTTGCCTCTAAATGAAATTAAGATTTGACATACTGAGTGAAGTGCATAGGGCAGTTTTATCTAGGATATAAGGGATTGCTCCAAGCAAAATTCACACTGTAACAGACCAGAGATGAACACAGAGGACTTTTGTCAAACTCAAAAGAAATGCTCTAATCACATCTTGTAATTACATAAGTAATTCTTTCCCAGTATTACATAAGTATTCTTTCAGGAGAGTTTTTTCACTCTTAAGATTTTGATGTGTATTTATGCTGTTTAAATGAATTTTAAGTATTTGGGTGAAGGAATTAAAACACAAATAAAGTATAAAAGCTGATCTTTCAAAATTACTCTGTAAAGACAGCAGCTCCCAATGATTTCCTGTGGGCATTTCAAATGAAGCCTTTCTGTCCTTACTGCCCTATCAAAGAAAATGGTGATGTTCAACATATAATCAGCCAAATGGCTTACTGATTCTTTTTCAAAAGCATGGGACTGTGGTTTATGAAGATAATCATGACTCAAAGACCTTACTCAAGGATTAATCTATCAAGTGGAGTCACAACCTATTCCTCCCTTTCTATGTCACTTTGTGATGAATAACAAGTTATACGTACAAAGGGACTTTTTTTCCATTGCAAGTTAATGACACACAACAAAAGGATTTTTGGTTGTATTAGTGGACTCTTTTCTTGCTCTCTTTTTAGAGCAACAATAATCCAAAGCTCTCTCTCTCCTTTTGTATATAGAGAATCAAATCCAATTTGTAATATACAAGACAATGGAAAACAAATTTTTAACTTGCTTATACCTGTTAGGTGAGCCCTTCAAAGTCACCAACTGTACACAAAGAAACCTGGTACAGTTGACAGGTCCTTCTCATAAAGTAGTTCCAGGAGAGCACCTAGATGTGAAGTATCTACTTCAATTTCTGCTTGTCCACCAGGGAGGCACACTTCCACTCTCACTCACTTTCAGAGATTTCTGTACACAATGCATATTTCTCTTCAGTAACAGGAAGATTTCATTTTCATCTCTTTACTTCTAAAATACCTGCATGAGTCTCCTCCAGAAGCATAAAATATATGTTTTGCATGACAGATTATGATTGGACATATTCAAAATGCTGTCAAGAAGCTGGAAAAATTATGTTCATAGACCTGCCAAGTTTCATTCATTTTCAATAAGTCTCTATTTTACTGATGATTTAAGATCATTTGGAGCAATTTGGGGTATACAGAGTGATTCATAATAATTTTTCAGGCTCCCTTGAAAACTAACATCTTTTTAACCTTATCAGGGTTATTTTAAAATAATATTTTAATGTATCTCTTAATTTGTTTCTGTTCTCCAATTATATGTTGACTAGTTTCCCAGTGTGCTCTTTTTTTATTGTGCTATGCATTGGTGAGAGGAAAAATGAACAGTAGTGCTCTGACAGGGAATGAAAACAGATAACTACCTCAAAAAGTAAAGGTAATTTGTATTCTATAGAAATTTACCAAAATCCAGAGTTTTCCTTCAGCAATGGTAGGCAGGAAACTCTTTCTATCCTACCTGAGCTTTTGAAATCCTGAAAAGAAATCAAAAGGAAAAACAGTAATTATAAAAGGGTCAGAAAACTCACCTACCAGATGAAAATCATTACATAATGCAAATATTAATACTGCTCATTAAAAAAAAAAAAAATCATCAAAATTTCCCAAACTAAATGCAATCTAGAGATGATTTCCTCTTTCTTTTTGAATATTGTTAATGTTTTTCCTTTAAAAGAAATCCAAAATCCCACAAACAAATGGTGGTGGAGCTAGGCAAAAGAGTATATCACTTTTCAAAATCTTCACTCTCTTGGTTCTTGGGAAGAACTTACCAGTTCATCCTTTAACCTTCCACCTCAGTAGTAACATTATTATATGAAAGACTTGATCTTAAAATTTATTTGCATAGAAGTTCTGTTCTAGACCTTCAATTACTTACTGGTGAAAAGCCAACATTTTTGAAATTCGAAGCCCTGTCATCCATCAGCTTTTCCACTTCCACAGATCTTGCCGGTAAAAAATAAAGGTTGTGTTTGAAGCACTAACATGGTATAAAATGCAAACTACACAAAAGGAATAATGGTGTCCATAAATCATTGCCTCAGTAGTAAACCATTAAGAAGAAAATCACACTTTTTATTGTTTTGTTATGCTCATAATAATTTCATAAATTATAAATTAGCTTTACAGAAAACTTTAAGGAAAAGTTAGACTATTTTCAGCTTTTCTTTTTGTGTGTGTACAATGAAGAAAAAGATACAGGCAAAAAAATATTTACTTCCATATTGAAAATAAAGCCAATCTATTTATTCAAGGGATAGGATGCGTTTTGATGCGTTGACAAGCAGACGAGATAGAGCTTGTTTGGTTTTGTTGCCAAAAATTATAAGTGGTTCATCTAGACAAATTACACTTTCAGCAGCACTTCATTTTTAATTTCTGTGCCAACTAGATTTTCTGGGTTTAAACTGAAAACCCTATATTGTTTAATACAATTGATATTTCAAGAACTACTAAAAGAAATGATTAAAAATAAAATACTATGTGTGACATGTAATTTTAAAAATTTTGAAATATGACTAAGCCACTTATACCATGCTGTATAGAGTTTGCAAGTGTTGATCAAGTAAACAAGACAGGGTAAAATCTACACTACGTGACTGAAGTCCCATCAACTGATCCTAAACAATAGTACAGAATTTCATATGAATTAAATTAGTGTTTACTGGAATGCAACAAAAAAATCACTGCTACTTTTTTTTCCTATTCTCTAATAAAATGTGGTAAAATATGAATACCAAAACCTGAAACACTTTTTAAAGCATCCTAGAGTAGAGTCTTAATATGAGGGAAGCTCATCTGGGATCAGGGCCATAATAATAACTATTCTCAACTCTCTCTTGCTATTTTTCTTTTGATAAAAAAATGGTGTAACACAAGTTATTATAGGCCCCTAGACATTGCAAGGTTTTTTTGAGAAGAGATTTATATGGATTTTGTGCTCAGTTGTAGCTGAAGAATATAAAATTTAGCATTCTAAAGTTTCATGCTTCTGGATCACTACTCAGCAAGCCAAATTCTTATTATTTCACTTCTTACTCAGACATCTAGGATTAATACAGCAACCCATCATGTTGAAAAATATCAAAGCTTTATATGCTAATTCATGGTTACTAAAAAACTTTGAAAAATGAGAGAAAATAATGGAAATTATCTTTGACATTAAAAAATGTTTATGTGACATTAATAGTGTTTCTGTTGCGCCTACATGTGGTCAAGGAGTAAGACTTGAAGGAAGATATGGTATTTCTCTCTGTTTTCCCACTGAACAGCAGTGATTATGTGGACTGACTGAAACATCAATATTATGTGCTATCCACTTAAAAGAAGCTGAGCACATAGTTTCTAAAGCACTATCTCAATTTTTAACTATAACCTATTTCTCCTTTTGGGCAAAGAGTATAAACTGCAGTGAACAAACACCCTAGAGTATTCTGTAGCGTTTTGAATTACTTAAAAACACCAGGTGTTGCTGGGAAAGTTTCCTTTATTCTATCTCAAGTCAGATGTAATACCTGTTAGAAAATACAATCATAAACCCAGACGGTTCTATTTTTTTTTTTTTTTTTTTGGTAGTAAGCAAAGCAACCTATATAATCAACAGACAGGAATATTGAGGGGATGTGGTTTTATGCTATAGCATGGCAATAGGGCCCAGTTGCTAGCTGGTGCTGTTGCTCTATGCGACTATCTGGTATAAAAGGTTTTAAAAATTTGAATCTGTAATTAAATTTAACATCAAGGTGCAGATCAAACAAAGCAGTCACCATTGTCCTTCCTTATGTCTCTCTTTTGGTTTAAGTTTTTAAACATATTGAGAGAACAGATTTTTTTTTTAAATAAAAACATCATCAACATTAGTTGTAGTTCTCAAATTGAACATGCACCGGGGATTCAGGGTTTATGATGATATCCAAGAATAAGATTTGTTATTAAATAACCTTTCATCACTGAAAATTAAATACATTCATTTTCCTATGTATAAAGCAGGGAGTGATATTCTCAGAAAAGGAGAGTAATTTCACGTTTTCCTTCTCTTTTTGCAATAATGTTATTTCTATCATTTGTCTATAGTTTTCTCTCATGTATTTCTAGCTTATACCTCTCTGTTCCTCAGATTTGGTTTATCTCTAAAAAGAGATGTCCTAAAGATTTGGGAGCCAAAAAGCATAGTTTAAAATATTTCTTTCAAAAGACAGCATAACAGGATAAAAACATAAAGGTAGTTGATGTGAAGCATTGAAGGAGTTTATGATAATTTTGTAGACTTGTATTATCATTCATAAGGCAAATTCAACTGAGGCATAAAAAATTGAAATTTCTACTCTTTAAACATAGAAAATTCTATGCATCAGAATGCAGCACAAGCTATATCTAGGTAAACTGGTTGGCAGGTTAGGTGCAGAAGTAACACTGCATTAATTAGTCCAGGCTGGTCTACAGTCATGCAGTTCTAGGACAGAAGTTAAACTTGTTTTCTGTTGGTCTGTGAATTAATTCAGTCTTCACAATATGTGGATACTCCTTGGATTATCAGTGAAGAACAGTAGACCAATTATTTTAAAATGACTGGAAGTTAGCATTCGAATGAATCAATTACCAGTCATAATCTCTTCTGAAGTTCTTGTCACAAAGAAAAAAATTCTGTATTTCTTAAATAATTTAATTAATAATTTGCTATCTAGGAGTGTAGATTACATCATATTCCAATGACTGCTACGAATAACAAATGACAATTTGCTCCTGGAGAGATTCCAACTGAATGCAATAAGAATATTTTCACAATGAGAATGATCAGCCATTGGACTAATCTGATCAGGGAGGGGTGGATTGCCCAACATCGGACACTGGTAAGATTCAGCTTCACAGGGTGCTGGGGTTTCTTGTATAGACTGCTTTTGCCAAGAAAAGTTTGACCACCTGATCCTTGAGGTCCCTTCCACCTTTGTATCCCATGATTCTATGAAATTAATTCCATTTATTATGACTGCCTAAGGTGTTAACTTTAATGTCTTAGAGTATTCCTTTCCTTTTGGTATAAAGCAAAGGAGATTCTTTTATGAGAAGAGGAATAAGTGTGTCAGTTTCTATCAATTCCTAGTTTGGAATAACACCTGGAATGACAGTCAAAAATATCAAAAGTTCAACCATTTCTTTTTCAGAAGCACATGATAGCCAATTCTATACCAAACTCTTAGTGACATCATCTATTGATTTTGATAATTTTACATGAGACAGTTTACAAAACTTAGACAGCCAAAAAAATTATTCCTTTGTGACCCAATCCAAGGTCTTCTGGTTTTGCCCCTCTTTTCTTTTCAGACTGTTAGGGTTTTACTCCTCCCCAATGTAACCCAAAGTTCAAATTAAAAGCCTCATATATTCCTTGCCTCCAGAGATGAGATCTTTCACTACCACATATCAATAGTTCTTGGAAGTTCAAAAGGAAATAATGGTATGGAATGGGGTTTAGGCTTTTGCCATGTATTCCAGTCCGGTTCTCTTCAGGCAACTAAGGTCTAAATCTAAATAACCCCTGCTTTCCATTTTTACAACCTCTTTACCACATATTAGAGTTCTCTAATGTTCTAGACCTTTTGAGTTTTCCTCTAAGCTGTAAGTGATGAGCACTGCCAAGGAACTCAGTACCCTTTCTAGTTCAGTCCATACTAGTCCATTCCCTTACAGGTGGACCTGATTCTAAATTTCTTTTGCTGCTACAGAGAGAGGTTTATGTAACTCTCAGAACAGAACCATAAATAACACTATTAACATGTGAATCTCACAAAAAGTAGCTGAAGAATTTGTTTAGGATAGCAGGCGGTAGTTTCGCCACCCAAACTAGGGAATGAAATAGTCACACCAAAACTAAGAGGAGGAAAAAATGCTTCTAAAAGTAAGATATCACGCTATTTTGTAGGTATGTATTCCATGAACATGGTAGTATTCTTTGTATAAGCTGGCCCATGCAAATGCATTTTATCATGAGACTAACACAAAGGACGTTCTATTTCAATATTAGTATGCTGCATGCAATCTGAAATACATTCCTTTTATGTACAAAATAGTAAATTTTTCATAAGAGTGTATTTTAATGAATGTTGGCATCGAAATATCACTGCCAAATGATTGGGACTCTGATATCTTGTAAGCTCATCACCAGCATAGCAGACAAGTCTGGTTTTGCTCTGTGAACATTAAGATTCTAAGCAATATCCTCAGTCTTGTTTAGCACCCCTTTTATGACATGTTTATTTCTCCAAATCTATTTTCCCTAAGCTCTTATGACAGCTTGGATCATAGGCCTTTTCTTGCAGAATGCTCTCCACTGCTGCTGTGGGAATTGATTGGCAGGTTATCATATATGAGAAACCTGGCACCAATATCCTGCTCAGGACTAAATCTGACATAGCTGGCCCTGGTCTGGTAGCTGAAAATTGTTAAAAAGTTCAATTTCTGGGCTGGCGAGAAATAATACAGATAGGGACAGTCACTTCTAACTCTGTGAAGTACTGATTCTAATCTGTTTATTAATACCATGAGGAGAGTTGTTATTAATTTTTACCAAAGATCTTGGACTCAGGAGAAAATTCTAATATATAGTGACATCTAATTTGTTATAGTTGCAGCAAAGTGCAGTCTTCAAGGCAATACAAGGTGTTGGCAAAACATTAATGGTGGTGAGCAAGTAATATTTTTCATAATAACTCTTTAAAATTTCTGACATCAAATAATATTTCTAGCTATTATTGTATTATCATTCATAAGGCAAATTCAACTGAGGCATAAAAAATTGAAATTTCTACTCTTTAAACATAGAAAATTTTATGCACCAGAATGCAATACAAGCTATTTCTAGGAAAACCAGTTGGCAGGTCTGGTGCAGAAGTAACACTGCATTCTAGCTAGTGGTGCCATCAAGGCACAATGCCTCTAACTACCCTTCATAAAGAAGAAAATTGTTTGCATCATTACACTGATGATCTTAAATCTTATTTGTTTGTCAAATATATGTAAGACCTTCAGCATTTGGCAGCTAATAATAAGGATTAGTATTCTAGAATGGATGCTGGAATGGCTGAGAAAACAACAACAACAAAAATCCCTCTTGTGATTAGACATATAAGTGAAAAACTTGCTTGGCAGAAATCCAGTATCCATATATTAATGTAAATAGCCATTACAGCAACTTTCTTTATTGCTGTTCTCATGAGATTCAACAACACAAAAAACAAAGATGTGCCGACTGTTCTCTACTGGGATAATCTGTTACATCCCAAAAAGTAATGCATAAAATGTATTGTTCTCACAAAAGCTCTCCTATATATAAAAATAAAAAGCATTTTCATTTCAATTCTAGATCGTAACAGTCTTGTGCCACTATCAACTTTTTCAGTCTATGATTGATAGTACAATTCCCTGAATTTAATAAAGCGTGCCAGGCAGAAGAGCAACAGAAGCATCACTAGGAATATGTCCTGCTGAACGAGAAAGGGATAAAATTTACGTTTTACCTTTTTTGAGACACAAAGGTATTTTAAATAACTTAAATCAACACCTTTCCAAATATTTCCCAAGATGATTATTAAAGTATGATTTTTATATTCCTAAGGAAAAGAGAAAAAATACTAAAAAGTGTCCAAAAGCATATCTAATTAGCTAATCCTGTCCCTAGTCTGACGTAAAGGTAATCTCTGCTACAGGTAATCTTACAGGTAATCTCTGCTCTCAACTTCTGAAACCTTATTGCACTAGAAAAAGAAGGAACAAACATGACTCGGCATCTAGATGATCTCTGTCTTCATGCCTCCTCCCTTCTTTTGCCACTCTAAGAAACTGGTATCAGGGAAAGATTTGGATTTTAAAGACATATCTGTGCTCAGATAAGAACATAAAAGGAAAAGGCTTGTTTTGTGTTTCTCTTTCTTGTGGCTGGATGCCACAAGTGGGATGGGGCAACCCAGGATGTACAGACAGACTGAGGAACAAGAGGCTGAAAAGCAGCGCTGTGGAAAGGGACCTGGGAGTCCTGGTCGATGGCAAATTGAATCTGAGTCAGCAGTGCCCTGGCAGCCAGGAGAGCCAAGTGTGTCCTGAGGGGCATCAGGCACAGCATTGCCAGCTGGGCAAGGGAGGGGATTGTCCTGCTCTGCTCTGCACTGGGGCAGCCTCACCTCGAGTGCTGGGGGCAGGTTTGGGCACCACAAAATGACCAAGATATAAAGCTATTAGATGGTCCAAAGGAGGACAATGAGGATGGTGCATGTTTTGAAGGGGAAACTGTATGAGTGGCTGAGGTCATTTGGTCTGCTCAGACTGGAGAAGACTGAGGGAAGATCTCATGGCATTCTACAACTTCCTCGTGAGTGGAACAGGAGGGGCAGACACTGATCTCTTCTCTGGTGACTGGTGACAGGACCCAAGGGAATGGCCTGAAGTTGTGTCAGGAAAGGTTTTTCACGCAGAAGGTGATTCTGTGGTTCTATCATACATTCTTGTATCATATGATACCAGTTGTGGTAAAAGAAGAGCTGCTGAGAGCTTTTTTACAGCACCCCAGGGTACAAAATTATCATTACAATCTGGCTTATACTGAAGAATAGACCTTTTATGTCTCATAAAAGCAAGCATTTTTGCACTGGGTGTTAGCAAAGTAAGTTTTCCCACGCTATGTGGTCCACCAGTGATGTATGCTGGGATAGCAGGCCAAACTCTTATCTATTGCACTTTGGTAATCAAATGCATTGAGATATTATTTATCCTTATTGTGTTTCTTATAAAGGTTTTTATAAAATCAACAAATGAGGAGATCTCTTTGACCTTTTTTTGACAATTTCACTTGATAAACAACTTGTATTATCCTTAATAAAAAATACCAAACAACAACTAAAAGTAGATTTAGAATTTGGTAGATTTCTGAACCTTATTAACCACATTTATCCACTGCATCTTGTCTTGGCACCCGTTTTGTACAGAAATTCTGTACTGGTTTGATATTATTATACAATATCAGTCCTGAAGGTTAATAAGCACAGTGGTAGATTTAATCAATAGGTTTCTTGAAGGAGGTTTTATTTATGAGTGTACCTTATCTATAAATACTTCACTATATAAAGAAACCTTCTACAAAGTGTTCTTTTTTTTTTGGAGTTGAGGAGCTTGGTAAACAGAGAATTGCAGTTCACAACATGTTCTAAAGCCTACAAAACAGGACTAGGAACTCAGCCTTCCAGGATTAATTTTTACTTCTTATGCTTTAGAGTATCTAGATGATTATAAATATACAACTTGGTGTGCTGCATTGCGAAGCCAGGTTTCCTGCTCGCTGCACGCATGCAAGCCAGGTAAGAAATGAACTGACATCAGGAAGCAATCAGTATTTTGGGAACAGCATAGCAGGTCCACTGTTCCACTTCCCTTTTGTTTCAGGTATTCTAACCATCATTTTCCCCATGGTGCTGAGCCACTGAGAGAAGGAACAAGTTCTCTTAGCTTTTGCCTATTTATCTTGATACCAAAAAGAAAGCAGATTACTAAAATTCTCCAAAATGGGTATCCATTACGAAATGGAGTTCTTAATTTATCATCAGAGACAGCTCAGAAAACAAGAAACAGGACAGGGTTGGTCATCTGGTGAGAACAGAGGGGCAGATGGGGCCAGGATCATCATTAGAAAAATTGGCAAAGATATTTAATTTTGTATTTATTTGTTTTAAGTACCTAAACCCAGAACTGTGTAGAAGTGAGCATCTGGGAGGAGACAGATGGGGTAGGGCAAAAGGTACAGCTGCCAAAACCATAGGAAACAATAGAGTAACTTCTAGAGAGACTGCTTGAGAGAGAAATTCTGAGGAAAAAGATATGAGTTAAAATATAAAGCAGCAAGTCATGTAGAATTATAGACAGTAGAAATGGGAAGTGTAAGTTTTGCATTGTTGAAATGTGAGCTGTGTGGCTCCTGCCATATAGAACAAATTAAAGTTCAGCTTACAAACTGTTCTCTGAGTGAGGAGTTAAAGTATTACATCTCTGCTCAGTGCTTAAATCAAAGTGAGCTCTTCAATCAGGAGAGAGTGGCCAGGAGAGTATGCTAAACAGTAGGATAAAATTCATTTGTACAAACAGCATTTAAGAAAACTTTCCAAGATCAAGTTAAGTCAACAGCACAGACCAAGAGAATCCTATAAATTATAGAGCAGAGGTTAGAGAAGTCTTCTAAATGTAAGAGATTTTCATTCAGGTAAAGGAGTACAAAACTTGATAACTCATACCTTTTAATAATGTATTAAACAAAAAGCTGTTCATCGAAAAAGAGAAAATGGCCAGTTCTGCAGTCTGACAAATCGAAACATTGCTTATGAAACTTCAGCTGATTTATTCCGGGGTTTTCACCTTTATATTTTCTTTTGCTTCTAAGTTTGAAAGATCACTACCACACCCTCCACCCCAAGTTTTAGAAAATAAAAAAGTTTTTCTGAATATCATCTGTCAGCAAAGAAAAAGTCTCTCAGAGAATACAAAAGTCTGTAATAATTGCTGCTTTTATTTACCAGGAAATGCAATGCTAGCCAATAAACTAGGCTGGCTGAGTTTGGACGTTTGGGATAAAGGCAACCAGAAGATATTTTTGCAACATCTTCCAGAGCAGTTACTCTCATTGTCAGCAACAGAGAACAGAGCTTCTCTTCAGGACAGAGAACTTCAAGCAACACACGAGCCTAAACCTGATATAAATGAGCATATTGTTTGCATGGTAATATCTCTGTGATAGAAAAGCTTGCAAAGCAGGATTCCTTGGGATCATCTGAGCATATGTGTAGTCACCATTATTTTACATTCATAACCCCACTCTGTGCACCTTTACCAGCACTGCTCTAGAAAGCAAGCAGTAGCCTTTAGGGGATAGTGACAGGGTCACCAGGGCTTTAGCCACCACAGTAGTGGGACACGCAGGGGCTGTGCAGCTGAGTTTGTGTTAAACCAAAAGCTAGTCAGTTCATACATCATCTGCCTCTGTTCTCCATTCTCAAGACTGCTGGAATAATAGAAATTATGTACCTCACACAAAAGATTTTTTTTTTTTTAATGGAACACAGCAATAAACCTGTGTCTCTCTTACAGGAGAGGGATAAGTGTAGGCATCAGTAGAAATATGAAGGTAACAGTTGTGGTCAGAGAGAAAAGGGGTGGAGTTTCCACCACTGTTTAATTCCATACTACCCACACCCTGGCAGGGGCATGGTTTCAGCAGAATAAAGACTGGCCTGAAAGTGGAAGGGGGTAACACAAATGGATTTAATTTTCCAGCTGAGCCTTAAACCAGCACAATAACATAGCCAAAAGAAACAATTTAACCACTCCATGGCTGAGCACATCTGTAGATCAGTATTAAAAAATGATTTAGAGATAAATCCCACATTTTTTTAGAAAATGCATATTGAGCTATTTTGCTAGCTGAAGAATATTAAACTGACTCACAAATATAAGAAGGTAGAAAAGATTGAGACTCTTAAATTTAAAACATAGTATTTCAGCTTGTCTGCCTTCACAAGAATAAAGTACTAAAAATAAGCATGAACATGAGAATACTTAATTTCAAATAATTGATGTCATACCTAACCACAGCCTGACACGCCTATTCATAGTTGCATTTGATTTTTATTGAGAAAGAAATTTGCCTATTGTACTATCACTACTGAAGGCAAGCCAATTATCTACTCTACTTTTTTAATGCTGCCTGCTGGTTTTTATAATTCTTAAATAGCTTATATTGCCTCTTATTCTTGGTTTCCTGTATTCTTTAGCTAAGTTACCTAGCTAAACATTAACTTCTAAATGTTAGGTTAGCAAAAACAACTACTTAAAACTAAAGTTTATCAGAAGATCACTTCTCACCTGAAGCTGAAACAAATTCCATTTTTGATGACTTTTTGACATAGAACTTTTTTAGGAAGAGAAATTGCAAAAAGCTTGAATTCTGAAATAGTATCAATGCACATATGTTGAGTCAAAGTGTTTTGGTGTTTTGTAAATCAGACTAGTTTGGCTTTGGGTTTTTTTTGGTTTTTTGTTTTCTGTTTTTTGGTTTTTTTTTTAATGAAAGCAATATCTTCCTAATTCATATCATACTACATACACACAATTTCCAAGTTTTTAGTTTAGATTTGAACTTTACAGATACTGTAACAGAAATTGAGACATGTAATAGGTTAGGATTTAAGCTATTCATACACCTAATTCTTCCATTCCATTACATTTTTGAAACATAAGATCTGAAGTTTCAAAAGCTTTAAAATAGTGACAATTTCTCTTACCCGTCCTGTTCCTCTAATAACTTTTCAATCTTATAAGGGTGTTTATCCTCAAATTAATCAATATAATAAAGTTTGAAAGTCTGAATGACTTAGGACAGCCTTAGAATAAGCAATCCATAGTTTTTTTGTTTTCATGGAAAAACGAAAAAGCCACTCTTGTTAATGTCACCTGTTAAAGTTGAGCAATGGTAAAGAAGATTTTAGCCAGAATTAAATAATAATTTTTAAAGTTACATGCTCTTTCAATAAAATTTATTTTACCAATGCCCACTTACTGTTTTGGTACATTGTCATAAAAGCATAGTTTCCTTAAAGATATTTACTTAGCCATGTATTGGGCCTCCCAGGATTTCACAGTATGATTCCTAAACTGATTTAGGATGCCACCCAAGAAAAAAAAAAAAGTACATTGCTTTGTCTTGTTAACTGCTATTGGAAAATGCCTCCTAGGTATTTAAATATGTCTTTTCAGAACCAGCAAACACTAGGCCTCGTGGAAAGCTCTGTATGTGTTTATTTTAATAAAGAAAAAACCTATTTGCTTAGTCAAATATACATTTGGAATATGTTCTCCTTCACAAATTTTTTATTTTCCAATTTAAAAAAAAAATAAAATTACCCTTCAATCTCTCCTCCCCCTTATCCACAAGCAAACACTTCAAAGGCAGTATTTTTGATTCCTGTTGCTGAAGATTTAAACTCCAGATGGTTTTCTTGCTTACTGACATGGCTACCTTATTGGATCATTTCTCCTAAAATGCAGCACTGACTGAGCTTATATCAGAGAAAACCACATATTGGAGGAGAGCTGCATTACAGGTATGTATCATGAATGTGTGACCAAGCTGAGCAAGTCAGGCCATGAAGAACTGGGACATGAAATCTTCTGATTACAATCTTAAGGAGTTTTCTCAATTCCAGAATTGAAACATTTACTTGTATATGCATTTTTCCCAACTCTCCCACTCATTGCTGTTTCAAAAAATACATACAAAACTAGTGGTTAATGTAGATATAACAATTTAAAACAAAAAATAAATTTAAAAATATATTTATTAATTTTGAGAAATGATCATGTGAAGGGAAAAAAGCAATGGTGGATTTGAAAGTTCCTAAAGAATTGCTAGAAATCATTGTCTCAAAACTATAAACTGAGGTGCCATAAAAGAAATTTCTTTTTGTTGTTATTTTTTGTTTTATTTTTTGGTTTTTATTAAATGAATGATAATGTAAGGGAGCTAAAATAAGAGCAAGGAAAATCAATTATAATCACTATCATTCATTGTCTAGTACCAATGTCTGATTGCATAGAGAAGGAATTCTCATGTCTGGACCTGAAAACTAATCACGGTCTGAAAATAAAAAAAGATATTTTGCAGTTCCTTCAAGGATTTTTCTTAAAGTATCTGCCACACAAATACATCTCTAAATACTTTTGTTGTAAGGAAATTAACCCTCAAAAATTTAGTTCTATTTACCTCAGGGTAAAAATTTATGAAATACAGTTTGCAGGTAAAATTTTATATGCTTGAGGAAGTAGGTCTTAATTAATAGAAGGAGATAAGGAACTAAAATTTAAACCATTTTAGTCTAAATTGATGAAAGTCTATAAACACGTTATCCATCTGTCTGGTTTGGTTTTACTTTCCTAGCACACATACAAAAAATCAATAGGTCCCTAAAGTCTGATAAAGGACACACAGGAAGAAGGAAAGTTTCTACATCATGGAAGTGCTGGTGCTCCAGAGATGGTTGCAGTCATGTAGCATGAGATTTTCCATGAAAACAAAAATTATACATTGCTTCTTATAAGGCTGTCCTACCTCTGTTAATGTTCCTGCTTCTGATTTTCCTGTCTTTGAAGTCCAACACTGGTCTCAATCTTTAAGGCAGAGAGAAAATGGAATTGAGGAGTAACACTGGAATATTTCAAAGCCTGCTGACTTCCCATATATTTCGACATGTTTTATGTTGCATAACAGGGGAGTGAGATAGTACAAAACCTTCAGAAATCCTTCCCTCTCCTCCTTTATTTGTTAGAGTCTTCAATGCAAATAAATTTAATACTTCCAATGATTGATTCTACTGAGAAGATTCTTCATTTAATGGTGATTTTAAAAATTTGGCAATGACTGAAAATAGTGAGAATAGTCAGTGACAAATAAAGAACAGTGAGATGTTGAAGGCACTATGGTCTCTTCTACCATCTCACAATTCTACATGTCCTAAACTCCAAGCTATGTATGTTACAGGCGCTGAGAAATTTCCTTTCTTCACTGATGAATCAAAATCGACTTTATTTGCAGTTGCAAGTTTTGTGGGGTTGCACACCTGATCTTGGACTTAGAGGTGGACATAAATTTTAAAATCTTTCAGTACTCCTGAGCATCTGAAGGAACAAGAGCAATGGATAACACATATGGAAAACATGCCAAAAAAAAAAAAAAATCGTATGAAAGAGTACTGGCAACAGGCTAATTTTAGGCGTCAAAGACTGTATGGACGACATAACACACTGCCAAATTCCCAGAAATACAAGCCCACATGGAGATGGGATTGAAGCTGCAGAGATTGGAAAACAATTGCATACTGAGTAGCACTCGGTGAAATGGTTTATATGCTGCGAAATAAGCCTTTTTTTTTTTTTCTTACCTGCCAAGGGGAAAAAAAGCCTTTTTTTTTTTTTGTGATCAGAAAATTTTCACACTGATTCATAAATAATTTTTTAAACCCCAAGAACCGATTTCTCCCTGCTTCTCAATTGAACAAGTAATTTAGCAGCTCGGCCATTGCTCTACACAAAGAATTCCCCCCTTCTCCATCCTCACAAGGACTTTGAAGATGGTACATTTCGTACCTGCCATTAAAAAGTCAGCACGAACTCTGAGCAGCTGCTGAGCCATGATGTATATGTCTGCCAAAAAATTCAGAAAGTATGATACAAATATTTCATACAAATAATTTTTTTGAGAGATATGCTTAAGAAATGGTGACTTTTTTTCTAAATGGCAGTTGCAGTTTTTAGCTTAGTGGCCCATATTAATATTTTTCAGTTACAATAATTTATGACAAATGTGAGAATATATGTTTTATAGCTACATGTTTTTCTACATCCTTTTCTCTTTTAATAGTATAGTAGATATTCTTAATAATGCTCCATTTGTCCCTTTGTCATAATATAACTTCACTTTTCTCTCTCTCCATCTCATATAAATTTTGTCAATTATATCAATTATTGCCACCTGCAAAAAAAAGACATTGAAATCAATTTATCGTATCAGTATTTTTATACTTTCTGAATTTAGGTGGTTCTTTAGTGGATGACGAAACAAATTCATGGGATGAATCACAGAAAAAAGACTCAAGTGTTATAAACAGCTGATGTTTTCAAATGTCCTCAGGAAGTCTGTTCAAAATGAAACACAATAATGTTCTCTGCCTACCCTATGCTATTAACTTTTGTGTGGGCGTATGTATAATTTTACAGATTTCCACAGGAGATTTAGAAAACAGGTCAAGGTGACAGCAACTCTGTTATATAATTTCCATTATAAAACTCTAAACTACTTAAAAATCAACTTGAGATTTTACCACAAATTAAAAAAGACCAAAAAGAAATTGCTTTTCGTGTGCATGTTTAACCTGAAGTGTTAGACTTATGGACATAAAGACAGAGATGTTTTCTTGTGAAACCATGAATCTCTTAAAGCACAATAGCCTTTCTCAGGAGACATATAACTCAAGCTTTTCTCAGCTCTTCTTCCTCTCTGCTCTTCTTCCCCTCAAACTGGCTGAATCAACTGCTAAAAATGTATGAGGAAAAATTAATTATAGAGGCGTAAAATGGTTTGATTTGGAAAGGCCATTAAAGACCATCTAGTTCCAACACCCCTGACATGGACAGGGACACCTTCCACTAGAGCTGGTTGTTCAGTGCCCCATCCAACCAGGCCTTGAATTTTTCCAGGGATGGGGCATCCACAGCTTCTCTGGGCAGACTGTTGCATCATCACCCTCACAGTAAAGAATTCCTTCTTTATATGAAATCTTTCTCCATCTTTTTTATAAGATCCTTTTATGTCATGAAAGGTCACAATAAGATGTCCCTGAAGCCTTCTCTTCTCCAACTGTGCTTTCTCGTTCCTAACCACATCTCCACACATCTGGGTAGTGTTCCTATATTCTTCCTCTGGGACACATTTCTGGTTCCTGTCTGTGCATTTTCTTCTTGGACCAGGAAGTCCTTACTGAGTCATGCAGTTCATGGGCCTTCCTTGTCCAAATTAATGCATGTGGCGATTGAGAGCTTCTGTGCTCTAAGAAAAATGCCCTTAAAGAGCTGCCAGTTTTGTTCAGCTTCATTGTCCCTGAGGGCCATTTCCCAGGGGGTCTCATCCATTTCTGCCTTAAACAACAGAAAGTTTGCTTTCTCAAAATACAGCATCCTGACTCTACTCTTCACACGGCCCATGCCCCTCAAGACTCTGAATTCCACTAGGACATCATGACTACAGCCCAGGCTGCCACCAATCTTGACATCCCTGATTAGTTTTCTGTGTTGGTGAGCAACAGGTCTATTAGCACTTCTCTTTTGGTCAGACTAAAATATCATTCTTAACTACCTCCAAGATTGTCCTGAACAGGTTACAGTTTGCTGTGCCACTTTTTCAGCAGGTGCAATGCTCCAGTTGTGCATTTTGTTCTACCATATTTCAATAACAGCAATTAGGTCATAACTTCCAGCTCCTCCTGCTTCCTACCCACGAAGTGGGCACTGGTGTCGAGGCTCTTCAGCTGGGATATTGACTGTCTCACCTTTACAGGGGAACATGCCCTAATTTCTTTGAGGCATTTCACAGGTGTTTCCCTATTGGTTCCTAATGCAGTAGTAGTAGCCCCTGTCTCTTCTCAAAAAATATCGACATGATACCATGATTCAGTGGTTTGGACAGCTTGAAGAATCACTTTCAAAGATCTTGGAAAGAAGTAGGTTTTAATATAAATTTGTGAAAGTGCAGCTTAACAGATTTCAATGGCAAAGCTCACTCTATTACTTACTACATAGATTAGGCATACACAGGAAAATTGGAGTAGAATCAATTTAGAATGATTTACAGGGGTACCAGGGATGCAAAAGGGTAAGGGTGTAAAGGATATAGATACAAAATTAGAAGGGGTTTAGTAGCACTTAACTAATCATTAACTAATTTAACATGTATAAAATTATTCAATAGGATTTGCTATAATTGTAACAATGACATTCATGCCATTATCAATTCATATGCATGCACCCAGGCAGCAAGATGTATACATCTCTATTTGTGTGTGTAATGGTACCTATCAAAAATTCCCAGTGGGTTCAGCGGAATACTCACATCGTATCCTTAGTGTTTCTCACCGGGCATGGGTTGCACCTCAAGGAGTATGTGTGTGTAGGGCAGTTTCAAACCTGTTCAGAGGGTTTCATAATGATGATACCTTTCACTCAGGCTACAATTCAGGTGAATAATTTGCCAGGGCTAAGAAGGATAATTTCTAATCCTTTGTTCCCCGCTTTGATCAGGCAACTGATATCCTTGTATGGTCAGAACTGTTTCTACTTTTACCATGCAAGAGCTCTTGGTATGGTCAAAAGGTGCTTCACCACACAGCTGGTGTGGGAAAGGGGCACTTCACCATTCAGCTTGTTTGGTCAAGCCTTTTCAGGAGCTCCTGAGATCATAAAACTGGTCCAAGGAGGAGGGTGTTGGGGTGGGGGAAGGACCACACGTACAAGATGTTAATAGACATTGATGTATTGAGAAAGAAGAAAAGGATGTCACCAGTATCTGACAAGATTTGGCATTGAATATTTTATATAGTGATATTAAGAGTTCTAGGTTTTACCAGTAGCTCAAATGAGTAAAAAATTATTTTTAAAAGGTGAAGACCCTTACATTACATGTCTGTTTAAATCTTAAATATAGATATATAAACATACAATGTATAGTGACTCCAAGTACTGGCATTTTCTTGTAATTTGGAATCAAAACCAGCAACTTTTAAAATAATAATAAAAAGGCAAGACCTCTTGAATTATGCAGCTTAGGCTTTAATAAACAAGATTCATTTGAAATATTCAAATGCATATTCTTCCTTCCTATCAAAAAATACAAACCAATGAAGGACATTTTCGCCAATTTAATTAATTCCACTACAAAGTTTTATACAACACTGGAATTAATCATATTGTCTAACCTGACTTATCCTAGCAATTTTGCAATGCGTGGCTCTGAAAATATGATTTCTTTCAAACACAACATTTGAAAGAAAAATATTTACTTCACTTTTTTTTTGTAAAAGCAGGAGAATAATAAAGGTTAGCAAATACGCATAGGCAATAACACAAGCTTTCTCCCAGCATGTTCTATTAGCAAATTTTATGTCCTATTGAAAGAACATATGACCCAAACTTGAACTCATTTCTAATCAAAAGTGATGATACATTGCAATAATCTGGAAGCATGCTGTGGAAAAACTCAAAAGCAGAAGGAGAAATCTGGCCCCATTTTTTGACTTGCTGTGAAGACAGAACTAGGGAAAGATTTTTCTGCTAAAGCTTAGAGGAAGAAAAAGAATGTTTGAAAGCTGAAATATAAAACAAGATCTGACCTCTTACCTCCCAAAACCTGAAAAAGAGTCAGAAAAGACCTATGAAGGTTTAAAATTTATATCCTAGGGCAAGTTTTTCTTCAAGTATTTCAACAACAGAAAAATAATTTTCATAACAAATGTAGTCTGGTGAACCAGACAGTTTTAGGTATATGACAACGTTCTCAACACATTACTCAGTAACTATACTATCACCTTAAATTCAGTCCTTTCTTCCAGAGTATGCCACTTAATTTCAGGGTTTAAGAAGATCATGGTGAGAAGAGCATTTATTTATTAAAAGATAAAGAAATGTTTTTTTAAAGTCTATCTAGAAATGTCAATTATTGCTATTTCTCTCATACATCCAGACCTTTGTTAGGCAGATAGCAAAGCTGGGTTAAGAAGTAAGGAGAAAGATTGATGAAAGAGAGCACCAAAATTTAGGGGTTCTGGTTCAGCTACAGAAAAAATCTCATGCAAAGGCAGTTAATGACTTTGACTTTGGCTACTTCTTCCCTTAGCTCTAAGCAGGCAAGTATTATGCTGCTAAAATCTAAGAATAAGTACAGCTATTTTCTTGTGCCTTTGTGCAGTTTGCATGAAGTGCTCAATTAATCTCGGAATTTCATCAGTGTCAAAATAGAAAGAACTGTTTTTATTTTAAAGCAATTAACCAATACTTTTAAAAAATAAGAAAATAAAAATGGAAATAAAAGTTCATGATTTTTTCTCATTTCAAGAAATTGTGACAAGCTATACAGCAACATATTTTATACTCCGTATTGCTACTAGCCTTGTCTAGATAAATGTGCAAATAAATATGCAACTCAGCAGGATTCAGAAAAATCTCAGCCTTTCCATACAATAGAAGAATAGAACCCAACAACAGTTTCAGGAATTGTTTCTCCTTGAAAATATATTAGTCATGTGGCTATTGCAATCCTTCTTTGTACTCAAAAAAAAAATTGTTCACAGTATCAGAAAATTAATTTACATATCATACATACTCAGCAAATGCATGTTCTACCCTGACAGCAAAGACATATCCTGGGGAAAAATTTAATTAAAAGTTGAACTGTAGCAAACAGTCATCAGGATGCACTTATTCAGTATGAACAAATCATATGTTGAAAAAAAAAAAAAAAAAAGATTTCTCTCCCCAGTCTTTTACTTGTACAGACTTTTACTAGTTTAGTTAACAGAAAAAAAAAAAATTGATATGCTTGGTCATAATGTACAAAGTATTTTAGCTAAATAGTTGGTCAAATAGATGGCTGGACAATAGGCCAGCTGAGGCCTTCTGGACAAGGAAGTGATTTGTCTTCCTTGAGAATAGAACGTGGTTGTCTCTATAAAACTATGTGCCTTAAAAATGGAGTTAAACAATTTGAAGGAAGAATCACCAGAAAGGCACGAGTGTCAGGTGTGCAGAATGAGACATTTCCATGGCACTGGATTACAGCATGGAGACAACTCAAAAGATTAGCACCCATTGCAACTGTAGCAGGGAACACAAGCATGGGCTGGTAGCAGAGACCTTGAGAGTACAGGCAAAGATGACACCAGAGGGACACCAGAGGCGCAGCACAAAACACTGAGAACATCTTCTGAACCTTTAGAGCCAGGTAAAGTAGGATTCAGGGCATAACAAAGCTAAAACAGTATATGCAAAACAACTCGTGGTAAAAATGTGAGGGGAAAAGCAATAAAATATAAAAAACCAGTTGCAGACTCTACAAAATGTGAACAGATGAAGACTACAGAGCAGAATTTCTTCCACCTTTAAGGACACCATGTTTCACCAACACCACTGCATATCTGCCTTAAGGTTTTTCTCAAAGCATCTCTTTTTCATTCATTGTTAATCATATTTTGCTACTGAAACTAAGGAATAATATTTTTTCTTATGACATTGATAGCTTAAGTTAATTAAAATTTAAAAAATCAGCTTGTGTGCATGTGTGTTTTGCTCCAGTCTTCCCATATGACAAAGTGGTTTAATACAGCAGCCCAAAGTCAGAATAAAGTTGTATGCAGCACGCCAACAGCAAAAATCAGAACAATAGTGGAAACTAGATGGAAATTAGATTTATTAACCTCGTGGCTTTCTCTCACAATAGAATATTCTACTTTCACTTTTTCTGGGACAGGAAAGACTGATCATACTCCTCACTTGTCACAGGTTCTGAATTGCACTTCTGAGACTCTCCAGTAACTCTTCGTAAATGGAGAAGTTAGTCCAGATTCTGAGCCCAGTTTAACCTGTCTGGTACACCTCATCAGGGCAACCAGGTGGTTTCAAAGTAGGGGTTGTTTATGAAAGAGACCAAAACTTTCTCATCATTTTTTTCACTATGGATGGTACTTTGAGAAATGCATTTTTTATTTCCCCCCTAGAATGTGGTGAATTTCCAGTTAGACAGAACTATGGACCTGATGTGTCAACCAAAAGAGTCCTATAGGAGATAACATTAACACAGAGGATTTCTTCATTGACATATGAGCTCAAATCTTTCCAAATTAGGCAGGGAAGGCAGAAGTGAGTGTTCCTTCTCTCTCCTGTTCATGTGCTAATTTTTCACTCAGCCTGGGTAAGAAACTGGCCTTACTGAGGCAAATTCAGTCTTCATTTTCTTCCTGTGCCACAGTAGAAAGACTCCCTAAAAAGAGTATGCTAATGTTTAAACTGAAAAGCTTATGAAAATCTTGTTTCAAGATTGATGGCACTATTTTACCCAGAGGAGAAATTCAAGTGATCTATTCTTTTTGTAGACTTGGCAGGAGGGAGGGAGAGAAGGTCCTTAATTAGACATCTCTGAGATACAATCATAACATACCAAAATGTAACAATAAATTTAATAGCTAAGAGAACACAGTATTTCCTTTCCTTCCAGTTTTGTCTCATGCACTTTATACCTCTAGGGAAATAGCTGAATATTATTTCAGGAAAACTGTTCTCTTTTTCTTCTTTTTTTTTACAAAAAATATTATTCATAAAAACAACAGCAGATGAAAAAAAAGAGGAAAGGTTGTTATGGCCCATATGGATCATCATGCAAATTAACCTAAGAAGATTAAAGTCCCTGAGCTGGTATTATCCAGGTTGAAGATGCATTACTGCTATTTTTGATTATAAGAAATGATAAACAAAAAGGAAGACAGCCTGTTTTCCAAGCTGTTTAGAACTCCCTCTCTTTCTCAGCAAGGAGTTGACCAAAAAGGCAAAAATTCTTCCCTTCACTTTTTGTAATAAATAAACAGGAGGGGATTATGATTTATTCCCACAATAATCTCTATGCTTAAAAGTACTGGAAGGGTATTTACAGTTCCAGTTTCTTGAGGATGCTTCAAAATGTGTCAGCATTATTTAAAAATAGGTCCAATATTTGCCTGTGGACAGCAGACTTGTCTAGTACTGGATTAGCCACACAAAATAAGTTCAGAATAATTCTGCACTCTTTCAGAAATGTCAAACATTAGCATATACACTTGCAAAGTTCAGTTATTGTTATTCTACATCTAGAAAAAGCTGTTACAAAATAATCAGATGAAAGAAAAGGATTCTTCAAGTTCTTTAAAATAATACTCCATTTTTGATTTTTCTTTCATTTACTTCAGCACTGTTCTCTTGATCTTATGGTCCCAGTCTACATAATAGTTCACCTCTTTGAGTCGTTGCCTTCCTGTTTGAAACACACATATTAAGAAGCAAGAGAATGCTTTCGTAACATCTACTGTAGCCTGTAGGACTTCCCTGCAACCTGAGGGCAGAACAGAGCCACTGGGTTGTGCTGGGAACACTGTGTCCTATGTCCTGTTTGTGAATCCAACTTCTTGTTTAAAAGGGTAAGGGAACTTTCTGCTGATAAAAATGTATTTCAGTCCTTGTTGGGATCACTTTTACCAGCAAAACCAACAACAAGAGAAATAAAGAAAAAAGAAAGCTTATTTTTTTAATACTCTGAAATCCTCCTGCTTATTTCACCTAGATACATTCAAAGATAGTGGGAAACAGAATTAAGTCAATGAACCTTGGAACAGAGTAAACCAATTCAAATCTGTTTGGGTGTGACTTTATTCCCCTTGCATATCATTTCACAGAAGGCAGATATCGTCCTGTTTTCTTAATCTATCCTGGGGAACAGATGTAACTATTCTTATTTCATTCTACCTGGAATTTGGGTTCATTTAGTTTTCAAATCACTTCCTGAAGAATAATATGCAGCCAGCATGGCCACCTGGCACTGCAGAAAATTAATTTGAAATGAAAGCTGCGGTCATGTGAGTGAATTACGGATGCCAAGGCCCTCAAAAGCTGCTTATTTCAAATTACTTCTCTGTCATCACTGAGAAAGAAAATGTATTCCTTTTAGATGAATTTTTAATTTCTTTAGTTGCAGAGACAGACAAATATGGAGCTCAGACACAGAGATAGCTCATCAGATTTGATCAGGTGGTAGATTACTCAGGAAAAATGCACTGGACATGAGCACAGAAATATGAATTCTTTTGCCTTTGCCTTAGACCTTTTGCCACCTTTTCACATATTATCCCTGAACTCCCAAACACATAACTGTGTCCCTGGGGAACTTCTTTATTTCCATATTTGTAGTTGTTGGCCACAGAATCTCTTATTTAACAGTTATGCTCAATTAAGGAATTATCAGCAATTTAACACTTTAAAATAGCAAAGATGAGTGTGTACCTGATGTACAAATGAACAGATTTCTGAATGCCAGTTGATAAGGAAGACTTTACATTATTGTACCAATTGTACTGTAAATGAGGTTTCTTTTGCTTCAAAATGCAAGTAAAATTTTCAAAAGTTCTTTCTCAAAAAATGAGTTCTATTTAGAGGTCTGAAGTTAGAGATAGGGATTAGGAATGGCATTTTTGGGTGTTCAGGATGCTCCTGGAAAAAGTTATACATTTTAGAGCACTAAACAATGTTTCTTCTCTTCTTTATGAATGAAGACATATTGTGAATGGGCTCAGTCACAAAGCTTGCCAAAAAAAAGCATTACTTTTCATGTGATGAGAATGGGCTTCAAGAAGAAAACTATGAACCCCATACAAAGCAATTCAAGGTCTAAGTATAAGCTGCAAACATATATGCTTTCTGATTAAAAATCCAAAACAAACCAAACCAGAAAAAATTCGGTTTTTTTCCTCTCCATTTACATAGAAATAACTATTGAACCCATGGAAAATGAAAAGCCTGAATCAATCCTTAGACTTTTTGGACTGAAAAATTTCTTTAGGTCAATATATTAGGTAAACATTGCTTCAGACATAACCAATGTAGGCTTATCTCTTCCTTCACAGCAAGATTTAATATCAGTACTGCGACACATTGTCTAAAACTGAATGCAAGGCACCACATCAACCTGACCTGGCAGCATTGCTTTTTTCTCCTGTCTGCTTTAGAGATATTATTCTCTCATAAAAGCCTTGGAAATAGCCTATCAATTTGCATGACATTAAATAATCTTTTTGGAATTGCTGCATTACAAAATACTCAGCTGCAGGGTGTCACTTAAGTAATTACAAATAAAAATACTTAAAGGTCTGGTTTATATGGGCTAGAGATACTGTAAATTCACCATTCCACTGTAAATCTGCTGTGAATCAAAATCTGAAGTCTGTGGAAAACAATGGGAAAGGGTAATTTCTGTTTTATTCACTGTATCTTCACACCTTTGTTTATAATCTGCTGTTCAGAGAACTAGATGGCACAGTGGCTTACTACTCTGATTTTTCATGTGTGAGATAATGCATGATGTTATCTGACATTTCAGAAGTGAGAATGCATTTCATTGTCTGGAAGTTTTCTGTTTGGCATGTTTGCTCATGTCACAAGACTATGGCTTGTTTTATTGCAACTATCTATCCTGTTTCAGAATAAAACTGATGCTGCTGTGGCAGGAGTGTTGGAGGTCAGGTTATTTCTGTGTAGAAAACACTGCAGGGAAATTCTGGCCCTTATTGGGCTACATATCATATTTTGATCAATACATGTTTTTCAATACACCTCATTATGTGCATCTAAGGAACTCTGAAGGAACGCTGTTTGGAGGGAAATGATGATTTATCAAAACAGAAGGTTTGCAGGGATCGATCAGGTTCAGCTAAGCTTTTGTTCAGAAGGCTTACAGGTGCAGAAAGAAATTTTAAGTATGAGAAGAAGAGAGTAATCTTGAAAGCATACAACATGCACTGCTGACAGCATGATGTCTAGGGTGTTGACCAGTCTCTTGGGGATGGTTTTTTATTCATACTTGTTCCACAGCAATATTTGACCACTCTTTGCCTGCATGTATGCAGCATTCCCATGTTGCAGGTAAGAAATTAAGATATTTAGTATCTTAAGAAATGTTAAAGGATCATATAAAAAAATCTATATGACAGAGATAAAAGGGAAAATTGAAATTGATTTTCTTAAGTCCTCTGATTTTTTTTACGTGATGCATATCATTTCTGTAGTAAATATATAATCTTGTAACTGCTCTGTAGTAGTATTCCCTCACCAAAAATATAAGTCCATCTTTGCACTTAAACAGCTCTTACGCTTTCTGCTTTCTCCATTTGCTCATATGAAGACTTTATGATAGACTCATCTACAGCAGCTTCTTGTAAGAAAATCTCATTATCTGAGTGTATGTTCAGTCTTCCGGTGAGAATCTTTTGCAGTAAAACCTCTCTCATTTTTTCCAGATATCCATTTATATGAAATAGAGCCAGGTCCCTAGTTCCATTGGGACAGACAGGATTTCTGCCTAATTTTGTTCTACTTTTCTCCCCTATAAATTTATTTCAGTTAGTTGCTGTATCACTTTGGCTACCACAGGCATTAATATAAATTTCCTCCTATACCATTTGCATCCCTTTGATCTGAAAGTGCCATGAGACCACCCATGGAGTTTGTAACATTTCCAGCAGGAAAAATAAAATAATTTGCTATCAAACCACCTCTTCAATACCATTGATTGTCAACTAAACAAGCAAAGCTATTTTTGCTTAAAAATAAGGGTATTTAAAAATCTACTAGTACATCCTGTTAGTGTTCTAATGCTGATGCTTGAAAGCAGTTTGAGAGATTACTATGAGTAATCTTCTTTCACTTTGATGGTCTCAGCATGAAAGAAAGAAGCTGGAAATTAAATAACATAAATGTAATACTTTCATATGTAATGCATAGTATATTTAACCTATGTGTGACATCCTACCCTTAAAGGAAAGGGAACAGTCAAGATTCATAAATGCCAACCAAGATGGTTGAAAGAAAGCCAGAGGACCTGTGAAAGTCAGAGGATCTGCAAAAAACTCAGAAAGTTTTATTAGTAAATTATACACATATACATGTCCTGGAAACTGGTGTGTTAGTTATTGCCATCAATCCTTGGTTGTCTCCACTGATGCCATGAAGATTTTTTGCCTTTTCTTTTATACCCCTGTTACACCTTTTTTACAACTTCTGTATTTCTAGTGCTTTTTCCCTACATTCTTGGACTTGTTTGTCAAGCTAAGAGACTAAACATTTTAGAAGCTTCATAGCTAGGGATCAGTGTGCCCCAGACTCCAAGGCCCTCTCCAGAACACATTCTGTAAACCAAGATAGAACCATCCAGGGGAAGGCTCCTTGGGGAGGGGGTGCTCATTTGAGCCCCTCATTGGGGAATCTTTGATAGATCTGCTAATTAGTAAAACCTATAATGTTATACCAGATCTTTTGGGGTGGGCATTTATTGCGGGGTGCATTTCAACGCATATGACATGGATGTGTGCACCTAAGGATCCTTACAATAAATACCAAGGTAAAATCCCTTTTCCCCTTCTAACCGTGTTTGACTCTTGATTTTAAGACCAGGAAAAGGCATCACCACAGCCATCCAGCTATCAGTGTTTGAGACATACATATTAGTCCCTTATATCTGGAGATTCTACACCTGTGGAATTCACTTCTATAAGACTTCAATCAAGCATCTTTCAAAATGAGTTAGATGTTGTATGTCTAAAAGTTGCACATTAAGCAGCTCTAATAATTATAAATTTAGAAATGCTATTATTAGTTCTCAAACCTCAAGGAATAAATTGATTATGAATTGGATTTAGGAAGAAGTATTGTACATGAAGTACACTATGGTTTAATTGTACTTTGAGTATAACATAAGTTAAGTATACTTCAAGTACACTGCATTTTCCATAATGCATAAGATAACTGGTACAAAAAAAAAATTAAGTCTCTTTTAAAGGTGAGTGGTTATGCACGTCATAAAATTATAAATCAATGAAAATCATATAAACTAATAATTTTTGTTTATTAAATTATGTATATTGCATTCAAGGTGTGAAGTTAACTCTCACACAATACATTACCTGGAGGTGTGGCTCATATTAAAGCCTCTCCTCATTGTCTTAGGTCTGTAGTTCAAAGAAGAAAAAGAGCTTGGGTTTTAATTCCAGCCTTACTGCTGCTTTAACACATTAATATGTTCTCTTTAGGGCCAGATGTTTTAATTTGATGTGGATGTTAAGCTTTCATATCTAATTTACAAATAAATGCTAAAAGTTACACACAGGCAGACACTCCCACACAGAGAGGATGACTTCCAGAGATCCTCCAGACTGGAGTTTTAACTTCTATAACTGCTAGGTTACTTGCAATTAACTATTTCTGCAAAAACCATTAACAGCAAAATACTCTTTTATAGCAAACAATGTTATAGCACATAATTTCCTTTTCACAGATGGAAAATTAAAGCATGACAGATCTCTTATGCCAAATACTACATAACAAATCCTGTAAGAGCAGTAAAAATAGAAAACAAAAGTGTCAGTTTCATGCTTCGGTTCTTTATTTTGATGGTAGTACTTCCCTGAAGAAAAATCTTTCCCTCAAATTAAAAAAAAAAAGAAAAAATCCAAACAAACCAAGGCCGAAGCCCCCCGAATTTTATTTTGTTGAAGACAATATTAGCTGCATCAAGAAAAGGGATTTTTATTCTGGTTTTATCCTTCTGTTAATTCATATTTTGAAGACAGTATAAAAATTTTCAAATCACATTTGCAGCCAGACGAAATTGCAAAAAGTCTAACCTATTACTTCAAGGTAATGAGTCAGAGTGATTCACTGCAGCCTCTTGGAGATTTCTGTATGAGCCAATCAAATGAAAGGACACAAAAGCCATTCATAGTGAAGATAATCCTTCGTTCTAACTATTACAAAATCTGATGCCATTAAAATGTGTAAGAGTGAGAACAAAGGAAATATCAAAGACATCCCCTCCCCAGCCCCCAAATTCCTCAACACAAATAGCAAAACCCTAAAATCGAACAGGACCCTGCTCCAGTGTGGGCTTCCCACAGTGTCACAGCTTCCTTTGGGAGCATTCATCTGCTCTTTCCTGGGCTCATCCCTGGGCTGCCGTGGACCTCCATGGGCTGCAGGGGCACAGCTGCCACACTATGGTTTGCACCACGGACTGCAGAGGAAACCTGCTCCCAAGCCTGGAGCACCTCTTCGCATCCTTCTTTACTGTCCTTGGTGTCTGTAGAGCTGTGTATCTCAGACATTCTCACTTCTCTGCTGCTCTTACAGTTGCTCATTTTTTCCCTCCCTTCTTAACTACATTATCCCAGAGGTGTTACCAGTGTTAATGGTGGGCTCAGGCTTGGTCAGTGGTGTGTCCCTGTTGGAGCCAGCTGGCATTCACTCGGACATAAGGAAAGCTTCTTGTCACACAAACCTAATGCTCTCATCAACAAGAGGAAAAAAAAAATCTAAGGTCACACATTCAGTCCTTGTGAGGGGGTTCTGCATGGACTTCCAGACACTGACTTTCTGCATGGAATCTAAACACCAACCGAGGCTTTATAATGAAGTATAGATGCCTCAGAGTTGTATACAGGCAGTGATAATGGCAAGTATTTTGCTGCTTAGCAGTCCTGTCCTGAACACTCCTGACTGAAAACTCCTGCAAGGTAAGCCAGCATTCACCAGCCTGGATCCTTTCCTTACAGTAAATACAGGCACTCTTTCACTGAAAGCTCAGAAATCACCATTTTATTGTACCAAAAGGCTTGAGTTGCTGATTTATTATTTTTCTTAATTTCCCGTGTAACACATTAAACATCATAGGCAGTGGATAACAGATTTATCTGTTATCCAGAAGAAGACAGTGTCCCGCTGAACAGGTTTTCAGGAATGTGTCAAAAGACGATAAATGGAGCATAATGGCAGTGGTTAGTAGAATGAAATACAGTTGTACCCATCTTAAAGCTGTTTTCCTCTACTGAGTACCTTTCTTCCCCTCTTCCTTTCATTTTCCTCTTTTCTTTCTTCCTCTTTTTTTTATTTCCTTCCTACTCTTTCTTTCTTTCTTCCTCCTTTCTCTCTCTCTCTCTTTTAAAATCTCACTTATTCATTTTCATGCTCCATGAAATTTTTATCTGATTGACCTTATGATATACAGTCCCTGTTCTTGAAGGAAATAGAAATGCCTTGTCCAGGCTTTCCTTTCCATCTTTTTCTATTTTCCTAAATGCTGAATCAAAATCTTAATATGAATACAAACTAAAATATCAACTCATAAGAGTGTCATCTATGTTCATCATTTAACTTAATGTTGTTAATAGAATATAATAATTTAATATATCTAGATTTCTTAAGGGTTCATAATGCGTGTCAAGAAGCAGTTGATATAAATATATTTTTAAAACTACTGTATATGTTTTTTGCCCAGAGAATAGTTCATTACTTCACCTTTGAATGGATGTCTACATTTAATTTTTTATAGCAAACATCATCCTTTTGGCTGAAGAAGAGACTTCAGATCTGATTGCAAGGTTCCATTTAAAAAAAAAAAAAAGAAATAATTCTGATAATTTTTATCATCTTTATCTTTGGTCCCAGGAAATCAGAATCCAATATAAAATGTAGAATTTATAAATTGAAGATGCATTTTGTGATAGGTCTATTTTTGTCTGTCCCCGTATTTAAAGAGCTCATGATCTTTCTATAATTTTCTAAAACTTTTTTTTTAGTTTTTCTACCATATTCCTACTATAATAACGTCTAAAAGAGCGATCCCTTTTTACTGACAGACAGAAAAAAACCTTTACATTTTACATTAAAGAGCACTGAATTGAGTTATATGTTTTTTACATTAGTCAGTTTTGTCTTACTTTTTCTTCCTAGAAAAGTCCAACAATATCAAAGGATCTCTGTTCATATCCTGATCTGACTCTAAAGCCTTTTAATAGTCTTTATATAACCTTTTTGCAACATTTTTAATTTCTTCCTCAATATAATTTGACCTGTATCAAACTTGGATAGTTATATTTTGGCTTCTTTGGGGGCTGTTTATTTGTTTGTTTGTTTTCTTTGAGTAATTTATTTAATCAATATGCTCTGTTATCCTACTTTTTGAACTAATATTTCAGTACCTTCTGTGAAATTCCTTCTTCTGTGTTCGTGACTGTTCTTTCATTACTTCGAACAAGACTTACGGCCCATGTGAGTAATTCCATTTAGCATATGTATTTCCAGCCTGAATTCTATATTTTCTGTAGCTTGTTGGTGTGGCCAACGCTTTGTGTTTCTCAGACTTCTGGGTAAAACCTTAGTGGATATTCTTAAAAAAAAACATTGATTACAGTGACATTTCTCAGAGTTGATATAAGTCCCTCCAATATTCTCAGGTCTGAGAAGAATCTGAATTGACTTTTTGGAAACCTCCTGGTTATCTTCCCCTCTTCTTTCACATCCTGCTGTTATTGTCATCATCTTCCCATGGGTCTGACTAATTTATTCTTGCTCTGTAGCACTCTGCCTTCTGATTGATGAGTTTTCCCCACTCTTTAGGGAAGTGTCTCTTTCTTCTTCTTTCATAACTTTTTTTCCTTTTGACTTGCCTCTTTTCTCTTCCTGACTTATTCATGCGGCCACATTCTTCAGCACATCACCCTTTCTTCAGAGTTTGCTTTCTAGACCCTCGGTAAATTTTAAGAGCAGAGATTGGACAAATAACTCATCTTCCTATTGTGTTAGAAACCTTTTCTGACTTCTGTCATCTCTCCTTGGTGTGTTTTTATTTCTGACATCTATTTCTCCATGAACTCTACCTGTCAATATTTCATTCATAAATAACTCGTGTCAGGTAGCCACTCAAGAATGACATGCATCTAGCACTGCTGGCATCCCATAACTCCTTTTGTCTCCTCCATTTTTCAGGTCACTTCCACTGCTGCCTCAGGTTCTATCTTTTTCTAGTTCTCACATTTAAAAAGAAAAACAGTAGTCCTGAAATGTGCCCCTCCTGGCCAAGATATTTCTCATTTTCTTCTCTGTCTCTCATTTGACCTATCAGGTTAAAAGTGCAAAAACAAAGTTCTTCTCCTCAGCAAATGGTAAACTGCCGTGAACTGAAGAATTGTATTTCAGCTGTACGAAGAAACCTCTGGACAGATTCTGCTCAAGGAATTTTCAGAGGAATGAGCCTGTCAATGGAGCAAATGCACATGGAGAAAAATGTTCTCTCCAATATTTATACTAAATTGTTTATACTTTATCACCTGAAAATATACTTTTGAATTAAGTATAGCAATATTATTTGCAGGCATCAATTTCAGTCTTTGACTGCGCTTGTAAGGTAAAAAGACAGTAAAGGAAGAATAAACATTAAAAGAAGTAATTGAAAGAAAAAAGAAATGGAAGAATAAAGTTCCTGAAACTTGACTCTTTAAGAATACCAACATCAATCCACACAGGTAGGTATTTTAAGAAATTTTTTTTTTGCCAGATGTTGTGCTAGAAAACCAAAGATACCTGGCTATTATCTTTATCAATGATTTGGATGACCAGATCGAGTGTATCGTCAGTCAATTTGCAGATGACACTAAGTTGGGTGGGAGTGTTGATTTGCTGGAGGGCAGGAAGGCTCTGCGGAGAGATCTGGAATGGCTGGATAGATGGGCTGAGGCCAATTGTGTGAGGTTCAACAAAGCCAAGTGCCGGGTCTGCCCTTGGGTCACAACAACCCCAGGCAATCCTACAGGCTGGGGGCAGAGTGGCTGGAAAGCTGTGCAGCAGAAAAGAGCCTCGGGTGTTGTTTAACAGCTGCTAAACAGGAGCCAGCGTGTGCCCAGGGGGTCAAGAAGGCCAAAGACATCCTGGCTTGTATCAGAAATAATGTGATCAGCAGGACTAGGGAAGCAATTTTCCACCTGTATTCAGTGATGGTGAGGCCACACCTCAAACCCTGCGCTCGGTTTTGGGCCCCACACTGCAAGAAAACTATTGAGGTGCTGAAGCGCGTCCAGGGAAGGGCAACGAAACTGGGGAAGGGTCTGGAACACAAATACTATGAGAAGTGGCTGAGGGGGCTGGGGTGGTTTAGCCTGGAGGAAAGGAGGCTCAAGGAAGACCTTATTGCTTTCTACAACTGCCTTAAAGGAGGTTGTAATGAGGTGAGGGTTTGTCTCTCCTCCCAGGTAAGAAGTGGCAGAATGAGAGAAAATTGCCTCAATCTGTGCCAGGGAAGTTTTAGATTGGATATTAGGAAAAAAATTCTTCGCCAAAAGGGTTATCAAGCACTAGAACAATCTTGATGGAGTCACCACCTGTCCCGGTTTGAGACAAACTGGAGGAAATGCCCTCTGATAGAAAGCAGGTTTCAGCTGTCCCTCCCCCACCAGGTTCAGGAAAAAAAATTCCTCGGATGAAAGTGGAAAAAAAGTTATTTATTTAACAAGCAGGGGGCACGCAGGCACCAAAAAAAAAAACCAAAAAACCCCAATGTACCATGTTAAATAATAAAACCTCTCACTGTGAAGAAAACCTGGGTAGTTTCAGAGTTCTTTGTAGGTGATAGCTCTGCTCTCTCTGGAGCTGGGGTTTGGTGTGGGCCCCTCCAGGCCATGGTGTAAGGCCTCCTGATGTTCTGGTGTTGCTGAACAGTCCAGAAGAGAAGAAGAAGAAGCCAAAGTCCCAGGAAACTCCCTGTTTCAGCTAACAAACAAAAAGCTAGCTAAAAAGCAGGAGAAAGCAACCTTCTTCCCTGCTGCAGAGAGCCAAGAGCTGAGGAGAAGCGAGCAAACAAGTTATCTGTGGTTTTGAACACAGCTGCCAAAGGAATTTCACCGCCTTCCCCCCTCTCTCTCAGGTCTGCCTTAAAGACACAGGAAGGCACAGGATTCATGTCTGGGCATAGAGCAGGCGATAGGGGATACAGCATCATAAAGTCACCCCAAGATACCACCCTTGCCGATACTTAAAAAATGCATCGATATGGCATTTGGGACATTTTATAGGGGTGGACTTGGCAGTGCTGGGTTTACCCTTGTGTCTCGGTTTTGAAAGACAGGTGTCTGCTAGGGAAGGCAGAGGCCCCCCTTGAAGTGGCAGATATAACCCCTTTTCCCTCCAAGTTATTATATTTTGAAATCAAGAGCCTTTAGGCGAAGATGTGGGAAATAGGAATAACAGTTCTTTACTATATATATATATATGTATATAACCAGTCAAACAAAACAACAACAACTACGGCAGTAACAGCAATCACAAACCCAGTGCCAGCCTTCTCGGCTGTCAGGCTATTTCCCCTCGGGTGCAGTTCTGCTCGCAGCCGGCAGGGGCGCTGGCGGCTCCCGGTGAGCAGGGCAGGTGCGATGGTTCCCCCGCGGCTGCAGGGGGCGCTCCGGAGCGAGCTCGGGACACACGCGGCACCGGTGCCCCGGGATCCCGGGAAGGGATGGAACAAAGGCTTCACAAACCGCTGGGCAGTTGATCCCGGGCTCTCAGGGACAGCAGGCTGGAACGGCAGGGACGAACGCAAATCCCGGGTGGCAGACGAGATGTATCCAGATGGGAAAAACCCACGGAGGCCCAGGCAGGCAGGGCGAGCAGGGCTACAGCGTAGCGAAAGCTCGAAGCAGCAGCGGAGCAGGGCAGCCACAGCTCGGTCTCCAGCAGGGCAGGGAAAGCGGCTTTTGGGGTCCCGGCGTTGTTTCCAGCAGGAAGAAAGAACGGCCAAAAAGAAAGAAGCAGCAGCTCCTTTCTCTGCAGCTTCTCTCTCCGGACGCTCAGAGCGAACTGACCCCACACCCAGGTGTAGACAAAGGAGTAGCCAGGTCCGCCCCACTCCCCTTTTGTCTTTCTTAAGTACAGCTATTTGTCCCCTAGCAACATGCATATGGGAGAAAATTCCTTTAACAGAGAAAAAAACAGACTAAACTAAAACCCCAACATTATCCACCCCGAATTTTTTCCCATACTAACATGTTACATGAAACTTAACTTTTTTAACCATATAAATCTATGCATTACCCAAATTATATACAAATATACATGCTGATACTGATACAAGTACAGAGCCATGGGTAGTTCACCCTAAAACAAGGTCCCCTTGAGGTAAGCATCGGGTCTCTCCATCCTTTTGCATCACCCACCAGGTGCAACCTGGTCCCTGAGCAAAAACAACCCCACGGATGGGTTTGTCTTTGCTCAAGGCAGACTTTACCCAAACAGTTTTTCCAAGCATACCTCTCATGTGCACCACTGGAACCTTATCCCCGTCTGTTGTTTGTAGGGGTTCAGATTGGGCAGGGCCTGCTCGGCTGGTGGAACCTCGAGTGTTAACTAACCAGGTGGCTCTTGCTAAATGCATCTCCCAGTTTTTGAAAGTCCCCCCACCCAGTGCCTTCAAGGTGGTTTTAAGCAGTCCATTACACCGCTCAACCTTCCCAGCTGCTGGTGCATGGTAAGGGATGTGGTACACCCACTCTATGCCATGTTCTCTAGCCCAGGTGTTTATAAGGCTGTTCTTGAAATGAGTCCCATTGTCAGACTCGATTCTCTCAGGGGTGCCATGCCTCCAAAGGACTTGCTTTTCCAGGCCCAGGATGGTGTTCCGGGCAGTAGCGTGAGGCACAGGGTAGGTCTCCAGCCACCCAGTGGTGGCTTCTATCATTGTGAGCACATAGCGCTTGCCTTGGTGGGTTTGAGGCAGTGTGATGTAATCAATCTGCCAGGCCTCCCCATACCTGTATTTGGACCATCGCCCGCCATACCACAGAGGCTTCACCCGCTTGGCCTGCTTGATCGCAGCGCATGTCTCACAATCATGGATAACCTGGGAGATACTGTCCATGGTTAGATCCACCCCTCGGTCTCGTGCCCACTTATAGGTGGCATCTCTGCCCTGATGACCTGAGGCATCATGGGCCCATCGAGCTAGGAACAGTTCTCCTTTATGTTGCCAATCCAAGTCTATCTGGGACACCTCTATTTTCGCAGCCTGATCTACCTGTTTGTTGTTACGATGTTCTTCATTAGCCCGGCTCTTGGGGATGTGAGCATCTACATGACGGACCTTCACGGATAGCTTCTCTACCCGAATGGCAATGTCTTTCCACTCTTCAGCAGCCCAGATTGGTTTTCCTCTGCGCTGCCAGTTTGCCTTATTCCACCTTTCCAGCCAACCCCACAGAGCATTGGCTACCATCCATGAATCAGTGTAGAGGTAGAGCTTTGGCCACTTCTCTCTTTCAGCTATGTCCAGAGCTAATTGGACAGCTTTGAGCTCAGCAAATTGGCTCGATCCACCTTCTCCTTCAGTAGCCTGTGCAACTTGTCGTGTGGGGCTCCATACAGCGGCTTTCCATTTCCGGCTAGCGCCTACAATTCGGCAGGAACCATCAGTGAAGAGGGCGTATTGTCTTTCACTCTCTGGTAGCTCGTTATATGGTGGGGCTTCTTCGGCACGTGTCACCTGCTCCTCTTCTTCTTCAGAAGATAACCCAAAAGTCTCACCTTCCGGCCAGTTCGTAATTATTTCCAAGATCCCAGGGCGACTTGGGTTTCCAATTCGGGCGCGCTGCGTGATGAGGGCAATCCATTTGCTCCAAGTAGCGTCGGTGGCGTGATGCGTAGAGGGAATCTTTCCTTTGAACATCCACCCCAGCACTGGTAGTCGGGGTGCCAGGAGGAGTTGTGCCTCTGTGCCGATTACTTCTGAGGCAGCCTGGACTCCTTCATAAGCTGCCAGGATTTCCTTCTCTGTGGGAGTGTAGTTGGCTTCAGATCCTCTGTAGCTTCGGCTCCAGAATCCCAGTGGTCGGCCCCGAGTCTCACCAGGCACCTTCTGCCAGAGGCTCCAGGACAGACCCTTGTTCCCGGCTGCAGAGTAGAGCACGTTCTTCACCTCTGGTCCTGTCCTGACTGGGCCAAGGGCTACGGCGTGAGCAATTTCCTGTTTGATCTGGGCGAAGGCCTGCTGCTGTTCAGGGCCCCAGTGGAAATCATTCTTCTTGCGGGTAACCAGGTAGAGAGGACTCACGATCTGGCTGTACTCGGGAATGTGCATCCTCCAGAAACCTATAGCACCTAGGAAAGCTTGTGTTTCCTTCTTGTTGGTCGGCGGAGACATTGCTGTGATCTTATTGATGACCTCAATGGGAATCTGACGTCGTCCATCTTGCCACTTTACTCCCAGGAACTGGATCTCTCGGGCAGGTCCCTTGACCTTGCTCTTCTTGATGGCAAAACCAGCTTGCAGGAGAATTTGAATTATTCTCTCTCCTTTCTCAAACACTTCGGTTGCGGTGTTCCCCCACACAATGATGTCATCAATGTACTGCAGATGTTCTGGAGCCTCACCCTTTTCTAGTGCAGTCTGGATCAGTCCATGACAGATGGTGGGACTGTGCTTCCACCCCTGGGGCAGTCGGTTCCAGGTGTACTGCACGCCCCTCCAGGTGAAGGCAAACTGATGCCTGCACTCTGCTGCCAGAGGAATGGAGAAAAATGCATTGGCAATGTCAATAGTGGCGTACCACTTTGCTGCTTTGGACTCCAGCTCGTACTGGAGCTCCAACATGTCTGGCACGGCAGCGCTCAACGGTGGAGTCACTTCATTCAGGGCACGATAGTCCACAGTCAATCTCCATTCCCCGTCAGACTTGCGCACAGGCCAGATGGGGCTGTTGAAGGGTGAGTGGGTCTTGCTGACCACCCCTTGACTCTCCAGCTCGCGGATCATCTTGTGGATGGGGATCACAGCATCTCGATTTGTCCGATACTGCCGGCGGTGCACTGTCGAGGTGGCAATTGGCACTCGTTGCTCTTCCACTTTCAGGAGCCCAACTGCAGAAGGATTCTCAGATAGTCCAGGCAGGGTGTTCAATTGCCTAATGCCCTCTGCCTCCACAGCAGCAATCCCAAATGCCCACCTGAGTCCTTTTGGGTCTTTGTAGTAGCCATTCTGGAGGAAGTCTATGCCCAGAATACACGGGGCCTCTGGGCCGGTCACAATCGGATGCTTTTGCCACTCCTTCCCAGTCAGGCTCACCTCGGCTTCCAAAAGGGTCAACTGCTGTGATCCCCCGGTCACCCCAGCGATGGATACAGGTTCTGCCCCCACATGTCCCGATGGCATTAAAGTACACTGTGCTCCAGTATCAACCAATGCATTATATTTTTGTGGCTCTGATGTGCCAGGCCATCGGATCCACACCGTCCAGAAAACTCGGTTCTCCCGTGCCTCTTCCTGGCTAGAGGCAGGGCCCCTCTAGCCCTGGTTATCATTCTTTCCCTGGGCGTACATGCTCGAGGTACCTTCAAGGGGATCCGACATATCATCCTCCCTTCTGTAGTGCCTGGCAGCTCGGTCACGGGAGGCTGAGGCTACCTTCACCTTAGCGGAACCCCCTCGGTTAGTGCCTCCCTCCTTGAGTTCACGCACCCGCGCTGCCAGGGCAGAGGTGGGTTTCCCATCCCACCTTCTCATGTCTTCCCCATGCTCACACAGGAAAAACCACAGCTCAGCTCGTGGGGTGTACCCTCTCTCTCTCGCAGGGGGACGACGGGCTCTGACTTGGGGGCCTGTGACTCGCACTGGTGCCACGCTGACCCTCCTCATCTCCTCCCTCATCTCCTCCCTCATCTCCTCCCTCATCTCCTTCATCTCCTCTTTGAGGTCCTGGACCACAGCAGAGACATGAGCTTTTAGCGGGCCATTGATCATGCTGTCATAATGCCTGAGCCTGTTGGCAACAGAGCCCACTGTTTCTCGGGTATTGTCAGCATCAATCGTTGCAATGAAGGTGGTGTATTGCGATGGCCCTAGCCTTGCCAGGTTCCACATCATCTGTCCTGTGCACCTGACCTTATCGGGGTCATTATCATGCTGTCCATCCTTCCCAAAGAGTACCTCTAATATTGCCACCTCTCTTAGCTGTTGGATCCCTTGCTCGAGTGTCTTCCACTGCATTCTATGATGATACTCCTGCATTCTTTCTTTGTGAATGAACCTTTCTCTCACACTCATTAAGAGCCGCTCCCAAAGAGAGAGAGGCCCTGGCTCCCTCACAAATATCTGGTCCACACCTGGGTCCTGGGTCAACGATCCCAGATACCTTGCCTCACCACTATCCAGTTGCACACTTGTGCCCATAAGGTCCCAAACCCGAAGCAGCCAGGTGGTATAAGGCTCACGCCCCCTTCGCACAATGTCGTTTCGCATAGCACGGAGACTGTCGTGCGACAGGGACTCAGTGATGACTTCTGGCTCTGGCTCTCCTGCTGGTTGTGAGGGCCCTGGTTGCCCATCATCATTAACTGGTCGTACTGATTTGGTCTTATACTTCCTCCTTTGCACAGGGGCGACTGCTGCTGGCTGTGGTTGTCCTTGTGGTTCAGCTGAAGCCTGGATGGTTGTAACATCCGTGGGTTCCACTGCTGCACCATCGGACTCACCCTCTTTGGGGCAGGGAGAGGGTTTTTCACTAGCTGAGGAGGTGTATTCCCTTAGCAATTGGCATATCTCCTGGCGCACCTGGCCCATCTCCTGGCACATCTCCTTGCGCACCTGGCCCATCTCCTGGCATATCTCCTGGCGCACCTGACCCATCTCCTGGCATATCCCCTGGCGCACCTGACCCATCTCTTGGCACATCTCCTGCATCCCTTTTGCCAGTACCCCCACCCAGTTTGGGTAGTCCATTTCTGAGGTGGACTGTTGGGCAGTATCAGTCTGTGGGGCGGGATCTCTAGTGTCTGGGGCTGTGGCAGGCTCTGGCTCTGGGGTAGGATCTCTAGTGTCTGGGGCCGTGTCAGGCTCTGGGGCAGGATCAGGCTCTGGGGTCGGATCTCTAGTCTCTGGGGCTGGTGTCCGGGTAGATATCCAAGCCAATCTCAACTTATCCTTGAATGCTAAATAGAGTAGGCCTATCAGCAGCAGATGGTTAGTATTCAGAGGGAATTTAAACCCTTCGAAAATTGATGGGGTGGGCCCAAAGAACTGGTTGAGGGGTTGGGAGAAAACTTCCCCTGGTGTCATTTCCTCACAGAAGGTACCATTGTTAACATAACCCCAAAAACATGTGCTCAGTGTGTGATAGCTGTTTATCCATGTGCCCACATTCCGGAGGAAGTTAAAAACCCATGAATTCCTCACCTTCTCGACCCATAACGCAAGCTGGATAACAGCAATGGTAGCCTTAGTCAGAGGACCCATATTCAAGTAAGGAGCTGCAAAGGGGAAGAATATAGCCACGGCTACATGCCACCCGAACCAGGGTAAACTAGACCACATAGTGCTGCCTAACAAGGTTCCAATATCCAGCACACAAAATAAAGTTATCGAGGAACTGTTATTCCTTTTTCACCTCTATCTCTTAATGCCCTTAGGCCCCACGTTGGGCGCCAAGATCTGTCTCGGTTTTGAAAGACAGGTGTCTGCTAAGGAAGGCAGAGGCCCCCCTTGAAGTGGCAGATATAACCCCTTTTCCCTCCAAGTTATTATATTTTGAAATCAAGAGCCTTTAGGCGAAGATGTGGGAAATAGGAATAACAGTTCTTTACTATATATATATATGTGTATATAACCAGTCAAACAAAACAACAACAACTATGGCAGTAACAGCAATCACAAACCCAGTGCCAGCCTTCTCGGCTGTCAGGCTATTTCCCCTCGGGTGCAGTTCCGCTCGCAGCCGGCAGGGGCGCTGGCGGCTCCCGGTGAGCAGGGCAGGTGCGATGGTTCCCCCGCGGCTGCAGGGGGCGCTCCGGAGCGAGCTCGGGACACACGCGGCACCGGTGCCCCGGGATCCCGGGAAGGGATGGAACAAAGGCTTCACAAACCGCTGGGCAGTTGATCCCGGGCTCTCAGGAACAGCAGGCTGGAACGGCAGGGACGAACGCAAATCCCGGGTGGCAGACGAGATGTATCCAGATGGGAAAAACCCACGGAGGCCCAGGCAGGCAGGGCGAGCAGGGCTACAGCGTAGCGAAAGCTCGAAGCAGCAGCGGAGCAGGGCAGCCACAGCTCGGTCTCCAGCAGGGCAGGGAAAGCGGCTTTTGGGGTCCCGGCGTTGTTTCCAGCAGGAAGAAAGAACGGCCAAAAAGAAAGAAGCAGCAGCTCCTTTCTCTGCAGCTTCTCTCTCCGGACGCTCAGAGCGAACTGACCCCACACCCAGGTGTAGACAAAGGAGTAGCCAGGTCCGCCCCACTCCCCTTTTGTCTTTCTTAAGTACAGCTATTTGTCCCCTAGCAACATGCATATGGGAGAAAATTCCTTTAACAGAGAAAAAAACAGACTAAACTAAAACCCCAACACCTTGGAACCGATGGTCTTAGGGGTCTCTTCCAACATAAATTATTTCATGATTCTGTATTTATTTTTTTCTGATTCAGCTGACTATACCATTCCTCATTAAATAAAGAATTAAATAATGAACTCTTCCTAATTTTGCTGGAGTGAGAAGCTGAAGTAATTTTCCAGAAACAAAATTCAGACTGCGACTGCATAACCAGCTTTTGTCACAGCCTGATCAGAAATGCAGCTACAAGTTGTTAAATTATAGATAAAGAAATTATTGATTAACAGTCCTTTGGACTATTAGAGTGAAAACTAAAAAACCTTAACTGTTCTCTGATGTACTGATGTGGGCCATAAAAGAAGGCCCAAACATATGTAGACTAGAAAATTTTCAAGGAAAATTATTATCATGGGTTGAAAGACTTTAAATCTTCAAATACAGGAAGTTTATACTCAGGAATCAGTCCACTGACTTCTTGGCCTTAAAGGACTGAAAATGTACATGCTGTGTACATGTAATATCCCAGGTATAAATTATTGCATTCCAGAGATTACTGGGAATAAAAAAAGTTATTTTAATATAATTTTGTCTTCAAAAAGCTTCATTATCTTCAAATTTTAATGAGAACATCAAAGGAAATCCCAGAATAACCCATACCTTGAAGAACTGTAGTAGCTGGTGCAAGATTATTAGCAATCTAGAAAAAAGTGAAGAAAAATTCAGAGTCCAAACAGTTCCATAACAGGCTGTTTGGAAACAACTGTTCATTAATTTTTAGGCACAGCTTTTAAAACTTTTTATTTTCAGCAGAAGGAGTACATCTCTATCATAAACAGAATAAATTATATATTTACCTTGGAATATGGTCTAATATATGAAAACATAAATATTTATTAACACATTAATGCAGGGGCTGTGAGCTTTCTGGCATCAAGCCATGCTAAGCTGTGCATCTGCATACACAGAGGACAACACATTAGCATGTGTATGCTAGACCTTCCCCAATTCTTCCTCCTCCTTTGTTCTCTGTGAAAACTAATTACATTTAGAATTACTAAGCCTCTTCTGCACTTTGTTGAGTAATAAATGGATAGTTAGTCAAAACGGAAAAGCTGTGACACTGCAGGGTGAGTGTCAATTAGACCATTTTTAAATTGCCCTTCAGCTTGCTGGATTAACTTTAATTGATGTCCCAGTAATATCCCCTGTTAAATAATTTACAATGGTTTTTGACTCCCCAAAGCATTACTTAATGCTTTGCAATTATTAAAGTAGCATGCACCATCAAATTGGCCAGAAAAATTAGTTGAAAAAAGGGTAGGATCTGTTTCGTGTGAGGAAGTGTACACTATGGACACAGATTTTCCAGTATAATTACCAGTTTAGAGGTTATTAATGTTTGTTAAGCAGACAGAACCTACCAAGAAAGATACTTTATTTCTTCCTTTCCAATAAACAAAAAATGTATTTTGTCAAGCCAAATTAGACTCACAAATGCATATTTCCTTAATTATAATATACAGCTCAGTGTCACAGAGGTTGATTTTTTTAGTATTTGGTTTTAGTAAGATCACCCTAATGTACTTCCAGAATAAGAGGAATAATCAGCCTCCAATAAATAAAAAGAGTGACAGAATATTTGCTGAATAAATCCAAGTGAGCAAAAATGGTTGAATATCATCTACTTCATTTCTTAAAACTTCTGTACTGAAAAGTGCTTCTGAATAAACACTAGGACATTAATTACATGAAACACCAAATGCTCATGGCAGAAATTTGTAGAGAGAATTCTGGTTCTAAATCATTGCTTATGGAGGTACAGCATAAAATATCAGAGAGAGCTGGGGTTCTTTTTTCAGTGGAGAAAGAAGTTAGAATTTCTAACATAAGAAGTATCATGATACTGATTACTTAGATGAGTGAATTTCAGACTTATTCCTTTGAAGAAGAAATGCACCAAATAATTTCCAAGTTTAAAATTCTACCAAAAGTTTACCTCAGATATTCTAATAATCATGAGTAAAAGAAATATTTTATGAATCACCTTACCATTCTTCAGTTAAATCTGAAGATAAAGTATGTAAGTCAAGATCTATTTTATACTACTCACTAACTGAATCAAGTCCAGAGATGAGGGATCTATACTTTATCATCCAGTAGACCAATGAAAATAAGGACCTGACCGTTTTCATGGACATCAATCCTTTTGCAACTACGAATATATTGACCTTAGTTGCATTAAGCCAGATTTATACTGATATGAAAGGGAAAACACATTGTTTATTTTGAAATGTTACTCCTCTGATTGGTTGTAATTATGCAAATAAAATATATGCTTGCCAAAGGCAGCTGATAGATTAGCCTGAAAAATTATGGTTACGGCACTGGTGAAAGCACAGCAGCTGGAGAGCAGGCCTGTAACTACATCTAAAACTCAATGAGGTGTTAGAAGGAGTAGATATTTGTTCTTCTACAAGACCTGACAACAGTTTCTTCAATCAGCCAGAAGTGTATGCTTTAGTGAAAACCTATTTTCCTTTTTTTCAAGTGTATTCATATCATCTTTGCTATCAAGATTCCTTCTAGATGCAGCAACAAACACACAAGACTACATCTTGAAACGACATCACTGAACTGCAAGTCACTTGTTTTTCCTCTCTTTCCGTCCTGTTCTGGAAGCCAGATCAGCTCTTAGAAAGCTGCCTATGGGAGGTACAAATCTGACATCAATAAGCTCATTTGTATGACATACAAAAGATTTACCTGCCTCCAGTAAATCATGCCATAGCTGTTGTCTAAAATCTCATTGCAGTTAGAAGTTTTAAGACCAATTTGCTACTTATGAGTAAGGAAAGGATGTGTATCAGAGCATGCAGCAACATAACCTGAACATAATACAGAGACTGACCAGGCTTCCACCAGTTTTGGCTTTTTGTAATTTCTTCCCTTCCTGACATGCATTTTGTCAGAGTAGTTAATGCTGCCATGCTTTGTATTTTATTCTCTTGGAGCAGAAGAAACACATGAAGCGAGAAAGAATTTTTCACTCTGTCACAAATGAACAGGAAAAACGTAGTCAGTGTAATGTAAAAGACTAAACCAATTACAGAGGTCATTTTGGTTTGAAGAGGAAAAAGGTCAGGGACTATGATTGAAATCCTCCCTAAGTGAAACATGGCAACCTAAGCATATCTTTAGCATAACATCTGAAAAAGGTTTCCAAGTACAATCTGAGCACATGGTGAATGTAAAATGCTGATCTGTGTAAGTCAAGGAGAATTCTGACAAGATTTTACCTTCAGCATTTTCTCTGAAATTTGCTTCCCGCCTTGGGAGCACAATAATTTCACAGTCTTTTAACAGGGCATTCATGTTCCAGTTTAGACAGTGTGTGTATAGACATGCATAGTTATGAATTCTGCTTCTGGGGTTTTTTTTAATTGATAAATGTTTCCTTTTACTAGGAGTCTTTTTCCTAGATGTCTTGCATGACACTGTTTTTAAGGGAGTTACAACACACTTCAAGATTCTGCAAAGTTTATTAAAGACAACTGAGAAGTAAACTGCTTTTGCCATGAAAAAACAAAAATTATTCTTTTCCATATGTAGGGATTGTGCTCCATGTATCTTCCCAGTGGAGTGAAAATTGTGGCTGAGATGAGGAGTGTTTTATTTCAAGTGTGGCCTAAGTGCAGCTATTCCTTAGTAACAACATGGTTCATGGTTTGAGATTTGAGAACTGTCTTTTTTAATATACTGAGGTCACTAGAACTCAATCATGTAAGGATGAGCTTGTACAGGAATCTGTCTGGGAACTGGAAAGGTATTGGTATTGTGAACCACAAATGTTTATGTGAAGTCATTTCTGCCCTCTTTTCATAGACACCTGGCAATAACCTCAACTGTATTTTTCACTCATTAAAAAAAATAAAAAAAGTCTATAAATATAATATAGAAAGAGACATTTACACAATCCCATGTGACCTATTTTCCACAGGGTAACAAAACAGTACTCCTCAGTTAAGCAAGTGCCAGGTGAAACAACCATGCTAGGCATCTAACATTAATACAATACCTTGTATTGGCAATTAATAAAAACATGAGTCAATTACTGTAAGTCTGCTCCTGAAAAGCCTCAACATTTTTAAAGCACATTTATGCATACTTTTTCTAACCGCTTTTTGAAAAAAAAAAAAAAAAAGCCAGTTTTCAACAAAATTTAGTAAAAGTACATTTGTAAAAATTAAGAAAAACGAACAATCTTTGCAATTAAAAATGCATACAAGTATTTTACAAAAGTATATTTGATTATTGACTGTGAATTATTTTCCTTTAGATTTGGTGTACTTATACTGTTGAAGCGAAACACATGCCAAAGTTAAAAAAAAAATAAATAAAATTTTTAAAAATCTATGTAACACAGCAGGAAAGCTTGTACTTCTTATAATAAAATACCCAGTACTATCACATTTTCTCTTCAGACATTTTAATATTAGGAGACTGTAAACACACAGTATTTCAGTTTTATAGACTGCCCTCATGAGAAAAATAGAAAAAAGTGTTCTGAAATATAGGAATTGCTTTGTATAGTGAAAATGGTAGATGGCTGTGCCGTTTTGAATTTTCATTTTTTTCAGATAAAGCAGGTTCTCTTTTGCTAATAATGCAATCTTTGCAAAAACCCCCCTCCAAAATGTAAAAACAGTTAACACCTCCCCTTCCTCCTTGTTACATACTCATTTTGCAGAAGAAATGGTTATCAGGTTCACTGGGAGGCTGGCCCTGAGTTTCATCTAAGTTCTCTTTTTCCTGCATATAATGTTGATTAGTGGTACAGAGATTTCTTTTTTCTTGTTTTTAGTACCATTTTCTGTGCAATTAAAAACATTAGTATGCTGGCAGTTGTAAGGGCAGAGAAGTTTTGGATAAGCATCTCAGAGTTTGTCAACAAAGCAAGACAAGTTGATTCCCCAGGAAAAGACAGAGCAGGTTTCCTGTTGTGCACTTCCTCAGATAAGAGTTCACAGCAGAGCATCTCACAATCACAACCGAGAGGCATGAGGACATCAGCAATATGGACAAGGCAAACCTTTGTTAGCTAGTGTCTGGAAGATTAAATTGTGGCAATGGACCAGTTTTGCCTTCATGTTCCCTCCCTTCCTGTCAAGCATTGAATAGTTTTATCTACCCTAAGAGTAGGAGATATTCCCTTCACAGTACAGTCTGCAGAGCAGTGACTAGTTACATACTGCTAGTGTGTAATATCAAAACTCCAAGCAGCCATACCACTAAATTACTGATGCTGATACGCTCTTCTTTCCTGTCTGCAAGACATCCTGTTGTGAGCTCTGTGCCATTTCTGTAGGAGCCTGTATTCCCTGTGCTAAAATACCACAACCAGAGTAGAGCAGGAAGGAGATCTCTGCTCTACTGACATTCTACCCTACCAAAACACTGCTATGTCCTGAAATAAATTTATTACTAGCACAATATTCTTGTGTGAGATTAGCATTAGTATTGTAAACAATTCAGATTATAATCCCCACCTGTAAGTACTTTGATGCCTTCAAATTAATTTCAAACCAAGAACTCTCCTTTATGTATTAACATCTTAACATCCATTGGAGTAACTCATCCATTCATAGAATATTAAGAAGGATGCTCATTTTGTCTCTTCAAATGACAAAAGGTGCTGCAAGTATCCCCACTGCAACAAAAAGGATTTCTTTGCTGATGTCTAACCTTCCCTGCTGGTTCATTCCACATCGCATATGCAAAAAAAGTATGCATGTGCAAATATGTCAACACCTGCATGATCAAAATCCATTACACAAACACTTGGTTTATCTTCCCAAAACACACCATGTTCTTCCAAGCAGGTAGGGGATGAGGACAGAAGTTTAAGGTCTGAAGCTATGTGCTAAAGTATTTAGGCAGTTCCTGAAATACTTAGGAAGTTCCTGAATTCCACTGTACTCCATGGAAAGAATCCATGCTGGAGCAGTTCTTGAAGAAATGCATTTTGTGGGAAGGGCCCACATTAGAGGTGCTCATGTAAAACTGTCTCCTGTGGGACAGACCCCATGCTGGAGCAGGGATCAATACTGGGGAGTCTGGATACAGTTGAATTCAGAGCGGAAAATAAACAGTATTTTGCTTTCAGTGTTTTTTTCTCATTGTGTTGATACACGGAAAAGGGATAACACATTAAAATTAGGTGGTAGAACAGGAAACAAGATATTTCAAACCTCTTATCTAAGAGAAAGAAATCTCTCTCAGTCTATCAGAACTAATAAATAATTGTGGAATCTAGCCATTACTGACAAATTTGAGAGCTAATAATTTCTTCTTCCTCCCTGTCATTTCCTGCCATCTATACCCTAGCCTCTCCTGTTAATACTCCAGGATTAGTCAGACAACACTCACATTCTCTGTGCTCCAGGTATTGAATATATGAGATTAGACAGCTAATAATGAGTTTTACACCAATAAATCACAAAAAACTGTCCAGGCAATCCCAATGAACAATTTATAATCAAGGGCTTTTTGGCAGACACTTGGTCCTTGGTTATGCATGCAGCACTGTCACTCCAAGCACATTCCTATTATCTACGAGTATATACTTTTCTCTTTCCCAGCCTGATGGAGAGAGGAAGCTTGATTGGCTCACTGGGAGAGAGGGTAAAGGGCTAGTATGCTAATGCATGTTTCTGGGAATTATTTATTGAGGAAGGACAACCGCACTGAAAAATCAACTTTGCCTTTAGCCTTGAGGAAGAAGGTCTTTTAGTCATTCCAGTCTTAACAGAGATAATATCAGAGTTTAGCTTCTGCTGTGTCACACATTCATCCTTCCAGAATGGTCTAAACATCATCAAGACTATTAAAAGAACAGAAACTCACAGTTTTGGCAGGAATTTTGTCTTTAAACTTTTACCTAAGAAAGAAAGGAATAGTGGTGTTAGTCAACTTTGTACAAAAATACATATTAGGACTTTCAACACTGTTTATTTTGACTTTGAAAAATACACCATAAGAGAATCTGACCTTACTGCTAAATATTGGGGGATTTTTTGCTTATGCAACAAATTATTTTGAAAGCATACTAATTAGACCTAGTTATGAGTGTTGCATTAATAATGAAAATGTTATGCATCAGTAGTATGACTAGAAAGCTTTTTAATTATAAAATAAGGCTATACCCAAGAAATTAATTGCATAATCTATATTAATTCACTTACTATTTGAGTTACTAGGGGGTTTATTTTATAATTAAAAGCTTTCCACTGATACTACTCCTATGGATCATTTATATACGCAGTGAAAACCTACATGAGTTAATTTACAGATAATCAAAACCACAGCCTTTTCTATGCCACAAATTAATTCTAGTAAAATAATTAAAACCTTCATTTATTATGTTGCAACGGTCAAAATAATGCTCTGTTAGCCCCTGACTCAGCAAAAACGTATTAGCTTTGTGCATATTGGCACTTCCAATCAGATTTTACTAATTAGTAACTTTCTGATGAAAAAAAGTGAATGAAAAATAGCTATTCATAAGAGTATCTTGAGCTGAAAAGAAATTCTAAGGGGCCTTTTTGAGACAAGCATGTGCTTCTCTGTTTTCCACCTCCTGCTGCCTTGCAAGAAGTAAGAGGAGCAAAGTAAGGATGGATACAGAAACCAAAGAGCTGCTCTAAGTTGTGCAGCTGAGATAAGTACTTCCAAATCATTTGGTCAGAAAAATCAAGCGGTGCATGCTCAGCTCAGCTACCTCTCCTCTGCCTGACTGGCAGTTACTTCAAATTACTTGCTGCCCTAAACATCAGTTTCAGCATGGAATTTGAGACAGTCCACATGGCATCAAGAGGTGACAGATGGGACTGAGGCATCTTGTCCAAGATGAATTCAGATAATTTTTTTTGTGTGTGTGTAAATGTGGGCTTGTGTAAAAGGGATCTAAGTGATAGAACTATTTATCAAACACATTCACATGTATGTAGTGATTTAGGAATGGTATTGCTCAATTTAGTACTCCCACAAAAAAGAAAATCACAAGCCTCTCTACTTCCTCCTCCAGCAACAGCTGCAAAAGGCAGAGATCATGGGTTGAGACAAAAACAATTCACTGGAAACAGGAATGAGACAAGAGAAGCAACAGTGTCAGCCTAATCACAATTTTGCTGGACTGGAAAACATTACAAGGATATGCAGTATTTTTAATGAAGGAAGAAATCCTTCTTTGCCATCATTCAGATATTGAAAAGAGTAAACACATTTTTTAATGCTACTATTACCATAAATGAACTTTTCTATTACTAACAGAAAACAATTTCTCAGAAAATTAATACTTTAAAGGCACATAGGATATCTGAACTTAAATCTGAAAATTGCAAAATGAAATTGTCAATCCTTGGAGCTAAAGAAAGAAGTCTCTATTTATTTTTTCAATTTAATCTATTATTATATTTTAAAGTTTTTTTCATCCTGGGTCAAAATCAAAGAGCAGATCCTTTTTCACAATTAAAATATATTTTATTATTTTGAACTACCCAAATTTATTTTGATTCTTTTTGAGACAATATTTTAAATAGGTCCTGTTCTTGTCAAAAAAGAATAAGAAGTAGTTGTTGTTGTTATCCTCTGTTGTTTTCAGTTCTTCTCAAGAGGGATGTATCTGCATTTGCTGTTCAAAGATGTTCTGATGACAATGTCCTGTGCTACTGGCAAGAATTTAGAGCCTGCAGAAAACCATATTTTATGATTTTATAGTTTATCCATGTTTTTCAAAACATTAAGAAATGGAAAAAGTGAGAGACTGAAGAGAAGTATCCACCAGTGAACACGAACTCTAAATCAGGGCCCTGGATTGTTGTCAGTGGGCTTTATACAACTTGTAAAAATGTGAGCCTTAAACTTCACAAATGAAACTAATTTCAAGGGCTATAAAAAAGCAAACAAAGAATGAGAAACATCCAGAGAGAGCTCGAAGTGCCTGAATGGAAGAGGTCCCTGCTGGTGAGCAGAGACCGAGTCCTCTCCAGCCTGTCATATCAGAACACCAGTACCGGACACAAGTCCTCTCATGCACTCGGATTTAGCCAAATAGGCTTTGGCAAGTAGGGGTACCTTTTGCCAGAATGCCAGGAAACACACCAGGTGACATTGTCACCCTTTACCTTATGATCCACAGTTTTGTTCAAGAGCAGCAAAGAGCAAAACACTAGTTTGAGAATTCATCCTACCACAAGTATGAAAACCAGTCTTTGAATTTCCAGTGTCTCTGCCAGCTGGCAACAAATGGAATTCAAGATGCAAAATGCATTATGGAAATCAGATAAAGTTAAAAGGAGGAAAAAAAGAGGTTTTCTACTTGAAAAGGGAAGGAAAAATTACTGAGTTTTAATGTGAAATATTTTCATAGTGCCAATACTAACAGAAAGTAAGTCTGTCACTTTTTCAAATACAAGGAAGCTTGTAAGGCTGATATATTTATAAGATAAAAGATCTGGAAAGAAACACTGACCAATTGCAAACATGTGAAGGAGGACAATTTCAAGTATTCACAAAAATAAAATTCTGAGAATTTTTTTAAATATTCTTAACTTTCATATGACAAAAAATGTTAACACCTTGAACACTTTTAATATTATGTCTTCTTTGCTTTTTCCTTTCAGTTCTTCATCAATTTTACTGCTGCACAAAACATTCAACCCCACCTTGAATACCGTGTGCAATGTTGAGCTCCATGTAATATAAACAGGGTATAAAAACGTTGGAATATGTCCCAAGGTGGGTAAGAAAGATGGCTAAAGGAGTAGAGGGCATGACTTTGTTCAGATTACAGAAAAGGAGGCCGAGTCAGAACTTATTGCTGTCTATGATTTCTGCATGATGGGGAGCAGAGATGGAGGTGCTGATCTCTTTCTCTGGTAGTGGGACATAAGGGAATGTTGAAGCTGAATCAGGGGACTTCAGATTGGGTATTAGGAAAAAGGTCTTTACTGAGAGTATTATAAAGCACTGGAACTGCTCCTGGGGAATGGGTCATGGCCTCAAGCCTGTCAATTTTCAAGAAGCATTTGGGGAATGCTCTTAGACACATGGTTTAATATGTAGGTTGCCCTGTGTGGAGTTAGGAGGTGGACTCAATGATCATTATGGGTCCCTTCCAGTTCAGCATATTCTTCAAGTTCTTAATTAATTTTTCTTTGATTCCAAAAAAGTGGATGTATTTTCCCATTCAGTAGCTGTGTGAAAATCAAACTGCAGCTGTATATTTTACTTACTCTTCCTTAAATGGCATGCCATCCAAAACTACAAAGAACTGCGTTATGCATTTTATTGGTATTTTAAATCCTCCATTCAACTGACATTTGTCAAAACTTAACGAAAACATCAATGCAAGTTTGTTTTCAATAAAACCTTGCAGTACAATAAAAATGTCACAACACCCCTAAGATACAAAGTGCTGTCTTTTTAAGTTGCTTCGAAGTTTGTTTCTTCTGTCTCACAAGATGTTGACCTCTGAACAAAGTCCGTGGGGACTGTGGTCAATATACTCAGGTATATTCAGCATACAGTACTGAAGAAAGTGAATTATTAAGCAGGGCAATTTTTTTTTCCACTTGGGAAAGAAAAGAAAGCTTCCTCTTGTCAGTTAACAGGTAGGATAGATAACACTTCGAATTAAAAAATCCTTGTTAGTGGACTGTTGTAATAATTCAGGCCTTCTTAATTTTGTTCCAAAGACAGAAAAGTTTTTTGTTATATGTTACTCTGCATTGCTCCTCAGAACCAGACTGCAGTAAATGAAAAGAAAGATACAAAGAAAACAGAATTAATTGCTTTGACAGGTTTCAAAAACAATACATACATATTCCCTCAGGGGTAGGTTCTTAACAACATAGGGTTTTTCTTTCTCCAAACAAACGCTTCATTCAAATAGTGTTATGTATCATTACTGGAATTTTATTTATTATTTTTCTTTATTCAGTAGTGCAATCTTTATTCTGCACTAACCACATATGCTTTTTACATTATTGTACTTTTCTCTTTTTTCATATATTTTTGGATTGTTCTATGTGCCTAACACACTTTTTTTCCTTTGGCAACAGTTGTGGGATTTTAAATTTTTTATATTTTAATCCTGCTTCCAGAAGGTTACATATTATTACAAAGACTTGTTGAAAAAAATAGAAAAAACTATGGGAAGATTATTTTCCAGGAGAGGGAAGACACTTTGTTCCAAGAGTCATCAGTTTTTATATCCATCTTCAATTTTTGTCTTTGAAAAAATTCTGAAATTATGAATTCACCTTTTCCTTCTAAGCAGGAACTGAGGGGTACCAAGCTAAATTATCATTTCCATGTGGAAGATTTAAAATTATGTTGTGCAGTAGTCAATGGACTGGAGCAGCAGTTCAGCAAGCTGATTCTAAATCTATCTGTGATGATAAAACGATCAAGTATTTTTAGTGCTTTATCTTCATTCCCACACTTGTTAAGTCATCCAGGAAACCACCGTCATCCAAACGTTAATTTGTACATTCATAGCAGGACAACAATGAAAATTAATCTGATTTTGCCTTAGTGTAAAAATTTACATGATGAGGAAGATAGAAGATATTAAAACTTACTAATTACAATGAATTTTAGATTTTTCATACTCCTCTGAAAAAGAAGTGAATAAGTATATTTAAATACAGGTAATATATTTTCTATAAAACACAGGGACACTCAAACTGTTTATGTAGGAGAACAAAGATCAATACTTCTGTATGGCCTTCTGACCAACTATCAATTTTTAATTTTGGGCAATTAAAAAAGCCTAATTGTGATACTATTCTTATCACTGCAAAGTAATATCTTCTTTACAGTCTTTTATGTATAAGGAAGATTGGAAAGATATTTGGATGAGCCAAAAAGACACAAGTAGCAATGCTACTTGTTCTTATTTCACAGATTATTTTTTACAAAATGCAAAGGAAGTGCAAACTATGCTGCTTCACCATCCAATTCTTCCCATTAGTCTTTTTTACTACTTGTCCTTCAGGATGACTGTCTTTGTTAACAAAATGTCTGGATAAAAGGTTTTCTCAAATATAAATTCTGGTGTTGAACTCAGTTAATATAGCTATTCACACAATTTTCTTTAAAACCTTTCTAATTCAGCAGTATATAGCTCATTTCCCTCATATCCGGAGCTGTAAATTACCTTAAGAAATTTCTTGCTGAAAACGACGGTAACTGTTAATATAAAATCAACCTAAACTCTTCTCTTAGAGGGGTCTGTTTCTTCCTTAAATAGGAGGCAAGTTCTGCCAGCTGTGACTACCTCACTCACCTATCTAAAGTTCCATAGGTGACAGCCAAATTCTTCCTGCTTATCTGTGGGACTAGCATCTTACTCTATAACATGCTTATTTTCTCACACTGACAAGCTGTTGACTCACTGAGCAGAATGAGAAGTGAATGTGGAGATCATGCATCAATCACTTTCCATCACATTCCCCAGCCCAAATGTCAGTGATTGGACAAACTTGCTTTGACAGGCATCCTGTCTGGACAAACAGCTTGTCAGTTTTCACATAAGATCAGCTGCTCTCTCACCATAAGCTGCACAACCTGAATCACTTCAAATATTCCCTGGTGGAAATGGGTGAAATTGCATGAACAGAGAAGGCATGGGAAGGGGGGGATGGTGTCATTTTGACAATTTTAGAGTAAATTACAACATTCAGAACTTTACTTTTGGTAATTATTTTGCTGTAAGAACAAAAGAGAACAATTCCACATTTAGTATTAACATTAACCTACAGCTGTTACAGTAATTTTTTCTTTCAGCAAAAGCATGGTTCAGGAGATGTCCCTGATACAGAAGTGATGCTCCTTATTTGGGGACAAGCAACTTTCAGAAGCATGATTACATTTACATGAAGAAACTAAGAAAACAACCTTTCCTATAGCAATCAATGCCCAAGATAATTGTCACAGACACATTTGAAGGATCAGTTTAGTTCACGGTATCTTTTTAGACCAAGGATCTTTACCCATTAACAAAGTACATATTAGAGTACAAGCAAAATATAATGGATTATTATCATGTTTTCTTATTAAATGCATTACAAAAAGAACTACTTAGGTTGGTCAGGAACACACTTTATTACTACATTGGGACTTTAATAAGAAAAAACCAAAAATATAATACTCTATTGCAGCCAAAAGCTGAAATTATATACTTGAAAAAACATGACTAAGAAATGTCTTGCAAAATGGTGCAAATTTTTTTATTAAACCTAAAAATGGTTTCTTTTTATCTGTTTTGTATTGAACTTCTCCTAATTATAAACACTGAACTTTTAGAAAAATCTAATGATGACAGTAAGACATTTCAAGCAAGCATAAATCAAAAAATGTTAAGTATAAATTTAGTCCTAGGAAAATTTATTGATTCTGCATCATACAGAAATGGACAATTACACCACCAGAATGGATGTCTAGAAATTTGGATTAGCTTACTGAGAGGGTTGTAAATTAATATTTCAAGAGGTTTTTACCAGAATACAAAATCCTGTCAACAATAAGTCAATTGTGATATATGCATAACTTCACAGGAACAATAAATTTGCATAAAATTTTATATAAATATTTTTCCTTATTAACAAACTCAACATTAATAATTATTGCTTATTTCTGTACAGGTCCCTGGGTGTTGAAACAAAACTGTGTGTGTGCAGTTCACATTGTAGAAGCAGAGTCCAAGTGTAATATTCAGAACACCTCAAAAACCTGATGCTACATGGTGTTTCCACTCTGCTGCCATTTGGTCATCATGGTGCCATTCCTTCCACCACACAAGGTAATTTTTCTGCCCTTTGGCCACTCTGTGGCTTAGACCTTATGTCTGTAGGCATTTCCCAGTGACATCAACTGCTCCATTTTCAAAGACAGACTATTCCAAATAACTGAAAAGCTCCATATATTAGCTCCAGTTTTTTTCCCCAGTGCTACTATTCTATTTTTTGTTTAAAGGGAGACCAACCATAGCAGGAAATTCACCAAAGTTCTTGACAAAAAAAAGTGAAAATAGCTAAGATGATGAAAAATACATACTGATATTTTTCAAATTACTCTTGTAAATGACAGTGTTTCCTTTAAAACATTAAAAAAAAAAAAAAAATCTGATCTCCAGCATCTTAGTATAAAGAACAAAGTACAAATCAAAGTGGAAAAAAATGTACCCTAATACATCAGGGAGAAAAATACCCGTAGATAATGGAATGATTTCTGAACATGCACATAACCCAGAATAAATTTGAAGTTGCTACAATTCATTGACACAAACACATATTTTTCTGGAAAAAATCTTTAGAATTTTACCATTGATTTGTTACAAGAAAAATATTCTGAAGACAGAAGACACATCATAAAACAGCTCTATAAAGAGATGTATTCAAATAGTTTGGATATAAATTTAGCATCGAAGAAGCACAACCAAAAATTACAGGCAAAAATAGTAGAGTGATCTAGAATCTCCTCAGGTATCACCACTTACTGAACACCAGTAGTAGCAGTGACAAAAATACCCACTTTTATGAGAACTTATAATGATTGTATCTGGGAAAACCAGAGAATGTGAATGTGAGGACCTGACCATGTGAGGACATGATCATGTGAAAACATGATAGTTTACTGCGAGCCTTTAACATGACAAACTCCCAAAATTCAATGTCCTTGTATTGTAAAACAATTTTTCAAGGAAATCTTCCTGGTTTCCTACCAGGAAATCTTACACAAAGTTCACTTCCACCAAAATGGAACTCTCCAAGGACTAAATGAGTGACTCATGTAAAGAATATTTTGAGTCGAATTTTGCAATTATTGTTTCACAGGCTGATTAGTAAGAATTTGACCTGATCTGTAGAGGATCCAAGTGATTAAAAGTCCAGTTAACTAGAAATTCTGCTTGACTGAAAGCTATGGTAATTCTGTGTAACAGTAAGCTACACTAACCATTGCTGTAGATAAAAAATAAGCTATGCTGATTTTAAATTATTATTTAATAATAAAACTCCAATTATAACTACAGCCATGTGGCCAGTCCTCATTCTACCAAGGAGCCCTAAAACATGTATGCATGCTTTATGTAAAACATATATATGTGAATATATTATATATAACATATATGAATAGGTTTTATATAACGGATATAGATATATAGACATATAAATATGTGTGTGTATATAAATATTTATGTAAAACATATATATAGATATGTTTTATATACACATGTATATACATATGTTAAAGTGTTCCCTATCTGTTCTGCCACCCCCTAGACACAATGTGCAGTTACATTCTGGAGCAAGAGATTAGAGTATGCAGCTCATAAAGAAAATTCACTTGAAATTCTTATTTTTCTTGTAGTTGTGTAAGCCAAGTCTATGACAAGCATTCAGTCCAAGCCCTGACCTTACACATCAATAAAAATAAAATTTCTAGGTATCAGCAAATATTGTTCTAGTGTCTAGGAAATGGCCAAGAAAACTCTGGTGCCAATGTATTTAATTTTTAATTGGGATAAATGTTATGTGTCTACCAAGAACAGACTTAAGTTGCAGGCAGGCACTTAAGAAAGATAGATGGAAGAATGGACTGAAACAAAGGGAGGGAGAGGAAAGGGAAGACAGATGTGCAGGCAGAGAAGGATGTGGATACAGGCTGATAGTAGGGAAGTCTGAGAAGCATTGGGATAGGTGGAGCTTTCTAAAACCATTGCCTCCTTAGGGAATGCAGGAGGCCCTTCATTTAAAGAAAAGCAAATACAGTAACATGTCATCGCTCCTAGCACTGCCTGTTAACAGCAGAGAGACCAGTTTCGCAGAACTGGTTTTCAGGGGATCTTCATTTTGATGAGATCTTTTTCAGTCCTTCCCTGTAGGACAGGATTATAAGATGCAAAATCCTGCATCTCAGCAGGTTTGCTCTGTCTCTAATGAGATAGAAAGGAAAACCCTGTCCAGAAAAATACCTAAAATGAGAACAATACAGTACTCTGCATGACAGCTTGCCTTTAAGATGTAAGACATGTTGTACTTTCTCCTTTCTTTTCTATCCATCAAATTCATTGTCTACCTTACTTAGTACCATAGTAAAAAATAAAAAAAACCCCACCAAACAAAACAAAACAAAACAAAGAGAAAAGTTTGAATTTAAAGAGCCTTTAAATATCCAGACAGTTTTAGCTGTGAATTGGTAGCTGTCTTTTTTCTTTTACTGTTCCATACATGAGCTGACCACACAATCCCAGTAACAATTTGAGTTGAATCTCAGCCAGAAGTCATGTAGAAAAGTTTCTTTACACAAGATTTGCACATTTTTGCAAATCTGTGAAATCCACATATTTTGTCCTTATCTTGTAAAAGCAAAGTCAGACTATAATGGCTTCATACAGCAAAAATACATATACAGAAGCTGTTAACAGTATTAATTCTACTGTATAAAAGAATATATGGTATGCTTTAAGTGGTACATAAACACACATATGTACCATATATATGTAAATATAGTGTATATGGTTTCTCTACCGTTCCTAGAAATTATTATTTTAAGCAGAAATTCATCTAAGCATTTAACAGTAGCATTTTTCTAACTAAAATATTTTAATTGCTAAAACCTAGACAAAATAGACCTCATCTAGAGAAAAAGATAGGATGTTTGCAGGTTTTTTTGATTGTATGTAGTATTCTGTAAGAAGTGTGTATTTGAAATCCTGTGCAGAACCGGGATAAAGTGCTTTCAACACCACCTTCTATCAAATATATTTACTGATTTTATGTTAACTGCTCGTATACTCAGAGTTTGTCTACAAATAAAGAGGAAAAATCAAATTAAGGCCTCAAGTAAAAGATGCAGTTAACAACAGCTCCACAGTTAGGAACACTTCAAATCCATATCTGAACAATGACAAAAATCTATTTTATTTCAATGGTGGTTTATTTTATTAAGCACTAAAATATGCAACTGAAAGAATATTAGAGATAAAAAATCTACCTTAGTAAGCAAGAAAAGCCAGGTGAAAGGCATGCACCTGTCCCAGCCAGAACTCATGTGAGTGGCTAAAAAAGAATCTGGAATCAGGTAGGGCTCACAGATGGTGGTAGGAGTTTAGGTATGTGTTTGCATAGACAGACAGAAAGATGCTTAATAAATGATAACCAATATATTCAACAAAAGTTATGTCTAGAAAATGATGTGTGCTAAGCTTTTGCATATATCTGTTCATATACTGTCCTGTCCAGAGGAACAAAACACAAAACAAAACATGAAATCTTTGGATTGTATGTGTTGTTGACTATTATGAATACATAAAAAGTGAAGAAAATAGAACTTTATGAAACAAAACTTTATCTAACCTTTCATTTAATTTTCAAATCCTTTGATAGGCTTTAGAAATGTCACAGGAAACATGGTACTTTCTCTTTATTACTTTGTGGCTTTTCCTGGCATCAAAAATGCAGCTTAATGAAGCTCTAACATTTATGGGCTCTAAGATCTTTATTTGTGCGAATTTATCGCATTTATAAATTATATGAAGAGAAAGAAAGTCTCCTGAAACTGAAGTGCTCTAACAGAATGAGTAGTTATATTTGCACCAAGGCACAGTAAAAGGCTTTAAAAAATAAAAGGAGCTGAGTCTGTCAAAAAATATTGTGGGGAGATAAAGAAAAAAACCCTGTAAATCTGTGTCAATAGGAAAGCCACTCCAGGGGACTATTAAGTATTGCTGTGGTCCAAGGAAGGTGTTTCACATGGCAGCCATGCAATGTGCTAAGGGTTTGCAAACACTTGTTCTAGCTGGAATTTTTCTTTGCAGCAAGAAAATAGACATGAGAGATTGTACTAGTTTGAAAGCAAACCAGTGAGAGACTCAAAATCAGAACTACAGTTTAATAGGAAAATTAAAAATAAATGCAGTAGTACAGAAACACTGACAGAGTCAGGGTACAACCTGACACCCTGCCTGGCGGGGTGGTGGTAGCAGTCCGATTAAATGGTGGCTGCAATCCCTCCTGATGTGATAGATGTGGTTCTGCTGAAGCAGTGACCCTGTAGAAGGGTCAAGGTGGTTTTGTAGCTCTTGTCCTCTGGGAATCCAGTAGGTGAGGGCTGGCTGTGGTGCTCCAAACCTCAGATTATATCCAGGTAGCAATGCTTGGTGTATAAAAGCCAGTGAGCCTTCATCAGTGAATGGAACAATTTCACAGAATTACAGAATCACAGAGTCTTCCAGCCAAGGTGTGTGCAAATTCAAGGCCAATGCAATTTCATCTCATACAGGGCAGAATCTTTCCTGGTCTATGCCTCACTCAGAAGGGGCAGACACAAATACACAATTCTAAATGTCCAATTTGTTTTATGAGAAGACCTAAAACAAGACCAGTTTAAGTTCAATAGCCAGTAAATGTAATAGTTTCTTCCTATGATGATATTTTTCAAAATTACAGCTTTAAAGCCCAGACACATAGGAAAGCCATTAAGGTAAAACCTATTGTAAGCTCCTATAATGGAAAAATATCAACCAAGGAAAACAGAGAAACTCGATGTGCCTTTTTCCAATAATAATTAACTTGATTTCACTGAAAGGGAAAAATAATAATTTAAAAAAAAAAGTATATATATATATCTATATAACCATGTCATCTTGTTACTGTTGTGAAATAAAATGAAGTAATATTTGTGTTTACTTTAATTTTCAGTTGAACAAGTTTTCCATATTGATTTTTGTACTTTTCATCCAAATAATCTCTCAGAGATTTTTTTATTCTTGTACTGTACTTCCTATTGCTCTACTAGGAATCCGTATTAAGAGTTATATGTTGTTAAATATTGACCCAAAAATAGTGCAGTAATTTAAACTCTAGGCAAACAAAATTGATAACATAAATATTTTTTCTTGATGGTAAATGTGCAACAGTTCCCTTTTAAAAATTCCTCAAACACTCTAGCTCAAAACCAGTTTAAGCAGTTGGGCATCAAAACACTTAAGGTCCATTTGTTGTTTATTACTTTAGCTATGTTTGACTGAACAGTCACATTAGAATTACTGTGGGAAAGATGTGGTCTTACATTCTTTCTTGCACTGGTGCACATCTGATTGCTGTTAAAAAAAAACAGGCACAGCAGAAAATTATTCACTTTTTCATTTTGTTTTTCTTTTGCTATTTAGCCTCCTGAGATGGTTCATAGTAGGATCAAATAAGAAGCAGCTGAGTTGCTCATAAAAAACTGCCAAATTTATGGAAATATTAAGCAAAAACCAAGGAGCAAACAGAAACATTCCTGCAAAGCCAAAGCTTGCTGTGATTTTTATCAGGTCTCCTTCACTTGGAGAATAATCTTTGCAGGACATGATGACCAAACTCATGTGAAAATCGATCCCCTCATCTTGGGGAAAGTTTGGAAGTTGAGTTCTTCCACAATACAACTGGAATATCTTGTTCTAGAGCTTCTACACCACCATTGCCATCTCTTCTACACTCTTACAGCATCACAGCTAGAGTAGAAGTGTTTTACCTAAGTCAGAGCAAGATGAACTCAAAAACATCTGGTTAGAGTCTCTCTTATATTAATACATCATCATGAAATGCAAACATGTCAGACCAATTAGCCATTATATTTAAACTCTTGTTAAGTTACTATTCAGTCAATAAAAGCTAAATATAGGGAAGGGGTTTGTCATCAAAGCCCAATGCTAATATGTTTCTAGCCAGCTGCCTTCACAGCCTCTTTTCATTCACTCCATGCAACCACAGTTCCCAGAAATGCCAATCTGCTTGCTGACACTCTTCCCACCCTGTATGTGAGCTACTAATTTTGAGACTAAGCATGAGCAATTTTAATAAGCATGTGCTCCTTTTATAGCACTAAGCATAGCAATCTCAAAAATAGTATTTTCAGAGTGTTGCCTACTTTGTGCAAATATAGCTCCATTAACATCACTTTAAAAAAAAACTGAAAAAAAAAAAGAATCTACACAAGTCTAAAAATGAAGGTGAGACTATTAAGAGAATATTAACATTTTAACATTTTTTTCCTGGTAAAATTAAAGAATCTGTTTCAAATTATGGCAAAAATCATAAATACCTTTGTCTAAAAAAGGATACATTTATCAATTTCAAAGAAATGAATAGTTAAGCTACTATGTATAAACTAATTTTTAATGTAAACACTGCTGTAGGTGGGGTTTTTTGTATTGCTGTCTTTTAACCACCATCTCATTGGAAAAAAAAAAAATATACTTACCAAAAAACTCATAAAATATTTATCCTACTTGTATGCATCTCATTTTTGCATTTAGAATTTCTAAGTAGTCTTAAAGCTCCTTTTAAAATATGTTAAAATTTTGTAATTTCCTCTTTGGCACTAGTGAATGTATCCAGATTTAGGGAGTTCTGCTTGCCTGGTGTTTTGGATACAAAGATTTGTTGTACGTAGAAGCACATCAGCATGTGCTGCACACTGCTCTAAAAGCTGTGTAAAGCTCTACAAGCTGTGTTGCTACTTTCTTGAATACTAAACACCCAGCAAGGTCACTCCCAATATCAATGAACAGAGTAATTTCATAAGTTATAACCAATATATAAAATGGGTTCTGAATTATTCCAAAAAAAGAAACCTCTGTTTTCCTTCTCACTACTGGAAAAAGACTGAGAAGTTTTATGTATCAGCTTTTGAGTATCCAAAGGCAAAAGATGCAATCTCTGGCAAGAAGCTTGGTCCTTATGCCCTCAGAGAAGTTTTAAACCAGGAGTTCGTCTGCTTACAAATCCTGCAAGGGGACCCTTTCTGGTATCATGCCTAAGTCAGAGTCCACAGACAATATTTGATCGTGGTGTTTGTGAAAGTGGTTGAGTTCTTTTTCTCAGCCTAATGGAGAGGTTGTGCATTATCCAGTTAAATATTCTTGCACAGAGAGGCAGACCCAAGAGTCACTGCAGTAAAGGCACATTTCCTCTACTATTTCAGCAGCACTAGGTTATAGCGCATGGCACTGGTAGTGCTGAGTCCTTGCTCACTCCCTGCAGGCAGAGGACAGATCAAGAGGATCCCAGACTCAGCTCATCATGGCCTGTCATCTCCGTGGTCCAGATGAAGATCCTCATTCTTACTTCTGGTTGATCCCCAGCCTGAGTCTGCTCCCCCACTCTCCCTGTCTTTAACAGAAGCACTCTAGCATCTCTCATGCCTTCTGCTTTCTCAAAAAGCACTGTTCTTTCCTACTCCAGCTATGTACAGGTTGGATTTCTCTGCAGAGAAGTGCTAAGGGAGGCATGGCACTCAATTGCCACTACTGAGGCAAAGCAGGAGAAAGATGGTAGCAACTTCTGCCCAAAAGGCCAATGATTTCCACAGTGGTTTTCCATAAAAGATATAGGAAAAAGTGTTGGTCCAGTTATTTTAAGGCAAAAACATATATATAGACATTCTTTAATGTTACACATTGCAACGTCAGCCAACGGCCCATATCAACATTTTATATGCATGTGTAAGAAAATTAGTTTTTGCTCAAAATTTTTCTACTTGCACTGTAAACTGTCGATATCCAGATAAATCTATTCTTTGTTTCAGCCCACAAGGCCACTACTTCAGAGTTCAGAGCTGCCCATCTGCAGACTGAGCAGGTCAATAAAAAATGACACTGATATGCTTAATCCATCAGTATTACAGAACCAAGTGGTGAAAACAAGAAACAAATGCTTACCAGACAGATCCTACCAGTCTTATGTTATGCCACCTGTTTGCCAGGCTGTGTCCCAAAAATACTGGCGAGAAGAGGGCTACCTCCCTGTTTTGCCCAGCCTGCTCTCCAGTGCAGTGTTATCAAAGCCTCTAGGTGACTTCTGTCAGACTTTGTCCTGAGGGATTTTCTAAAGTTTATTATAACTCAGAAGGCCAATAGAACTTGATCGACTGAGAACAAGAGTGATGTGAAGATCCCCACCCTGAGAGGATATGCTATACAGAGAATAGATGGGGTTTGAAATAATTTTATTTTTCTTCCATCTTTCCTAGAGGTCATTGTTATCTGTTTCAAAAGTTCCCCCTCAAAAAAGTAGACATATATCAGTCCTGGCTCACTTGGGGTACTGCAGCAACATCATAGAGATTTTAAGAGGTTTTCATTGATGGCTCTTTAAGGTAAAAATTAACATATCTGAACTGCTTTCACATTTAACATTTTATTTTTATTTATTTATTATGGTTTATTTGAGAAAATTAGTATAAATTGTTGGCTGTAACATACACGTAGCATTTTGGGACTTTTTAAATGTCTTCTTCATCCCTTTTTAAGGCTTTAAATATGCTATCATGCTAGTTGGACTAAAGAGGTTTACAGCCTTCACTAAGAAAGTGGGGGTTTTTGGCTAATTAAATACTTCATCCTATAAGACTTATTTATTGTTTGACTCTAATCAGTTTGACTAAAATCACTGGAGTCGGGGTTAGGCAATGATTGCTGCATTTGTTATGTGATGAATGGAACATCACATAAAATATGAATTGGCTGGAAGAGATTCAAGGATAAATCACAGCTAGGAGCTGACATTGCCAGTGTCCGGCTCTGTGTTCATTTAAAAAAAAAGGAGAAGGGAAGGAGAAGGGAAGGAGAAGGAGAAGGAGAAGGAGAAGGAGAAAGAAGGAGAAGGAGAAGGAGAAGGAGAAGGAGAAGGAGAAGGAGAAGGAGAAGGAGAAGGAGAAGGAGAAGGAGAAGGAAAGGATATATTTTTAAGAATTCTGCTACATCCTAAAATGATTTTCTTTTTCTCTCCATGTGTAGATATATACATGTATGTATGTATTCCTGCAGCTCACCAGTCCTGCTCTTTGACTACTCTTTAAGGCAAAGAATAAATATATTTGGCTGTCTAAATTTATTCTTATACTGAGCTCAGAGAGTTAAAGTTCAAGACATAAATATGTTTCTAAGTTTTAACATTTCCTTCTTATTATTAACTTTTCAGTATAATTCTTGATGTTTCTGAGATGCTGAAGCCCTTTTTAAAATGTTAATCTAAATTTTTAGCCTCAATGAATCCATTTGGAATATTTTATACAGATAAATGACAATAAGTGAGTCCTGCAGATTAAAAAATTATTTTCCTTTTTTTTATGAGTGCAGATTTTAAAGCCAGAAGGGGCCATTATAATCTTCTAAACTTTCTGTGGTTATGAAGCCCACAGTGATTTTGAACAACTTCTTTTTTGAATAATAGCATCTTTTAAATCAGTCTTAATTAAAAAAATCTCCTTAGATAAAGAATCCACGATACTTTCTATTTCTCAAGTTATGAATTTCAGTGCAGTTTTCATTCCTCACGCAGTATTTTAAATGCAGTAATTGTGCTACACATTTATATGTCTGCTTCATATGGTACAAAGGATTGCTTCCTTCCTATGTGTTATATTTTAAGAAATCCCTTAGGAGATCTTGTCTACCAAACACAAAAACTGAAGTTTCATTTTTTTCCATTCCAAAGTTAAGGTTCCAAAATAATAAAATATTTACACATTTTTATTGAATCGCAGCCTCTGTGTTTGCTTGAATTCAACTTTGCTGTTGATTCTGTTAGAATTTATCTATGGGTTTTTCTTTGTTTATCTTTTGACTTTTCCAAGTCAAAGAGAACATGACTTAAAAGCACTAATTTTAGTGTGCAAAAAATAACTTCAGAATTTTGTAAATAAAATCAAGAGTTCTCCTCAGGTATTAACTGGCAAATGCATAATTCCAGTATCTCTAAATACTGTGCATTTCCATCTTATCTGACTCTCTAGAATAATTAGAAAAGAATACCCAGGCAAAAATATACAAGTTCTAGTACACAAGCAAAGCTTTCAAGACCAGAAATCAGTAAAAAACCCCTCAGACTCAGCGACAAAATCTCAGCACATTTCCTTCTTTTTACAGATGTTAATATTTAGATTTATTATCTGCAATAATGGCACATTTCTCACTTCCATGCGTCCTTTAATAAAACAGTTGACCTTCAAAAAAAAAAAAAAAAAGGTAACAGTAGATATAGATAAGATAACTGAAAGTTTAAGCTTTGCTTCCAGTCCAGAGCAAGTTCCTCATGTTGAAATAATACATTTCAAGGAGAAAAGGTAGACTGTGATGCAAATGTCCTTATAGTATAAATCTGATCCCAGATTACATTCAGCTTTTGAAAGTCTATTTTCTAGCTTCAGATATCATAACAAAGGAGAAATCCAATAAACATATAGGATTCTTTTTATTTTAAAAATAGTTTCTGAATTTTTAGTTCAGTCATACAGAAATTAAAGTTTAGTCTTTATGCAGCTTTATACTCAAAAGCTAGCTAAAAAATCCTAAAGCAGCTTTGGAATTGTAAATACCATTTCCTCAACCACAATCTAATTTTCAATAGCTCTTATTCTTAAAATATTCCACTATGATACTATCTTTCCATGATGAAAGGATGACCTATTATCATGTGCTTAAGCCCCAGAAATATGAATAGAACATCTGATTTTTCATCTGATCACTGCCATGTGAGTCAGTGTTTCCAACAGGATTGTCTCTTAAATTTTAAGGCATAGCATGCTCCTACTTGCACTGGATTGATCAGATGTGTTGAGTGCTGTGAATTGGTTTTGGTTAAGAATATACCTCAACAAACCACAGCCCATGCACAAGCCAGCTGCCTCTATAACCCTTCTGATGGCATCTCTGTAATCTAAGATGGCAGTTTCATGTCAATTCCTTTACTACTAGGTTAAGAGAGAATAAAACAGGCAAGTGGGAATCACGACAGGCTCCATTTTTGGGAGGTGGTTGGTGTAGGGTTTGGGTTTGGGTTTTGGTTGGTGGGAGATTTTTTGGGAGGTGGGGAGTGTTGCTTGGGATTTTTTTTTGAAGGAGGTTTTGAGCTGTTTTTTAGAGGAAATGGTATTTCCATTTTATAGTTTTTTGAAATTTGTAACTGGGAATTGATCCAAATCTAGAAAAAGTGCCTGGTCAAATGATCCTTTTCCTTCCTGTAGCTGAAAAACCAGACTTTTTATACATGAGGTTCCATTGCTGATGACAAATCAGTCATTATGGTAATACTTCAGACACAACTAAAAAGATGAGGGGGAAAACAAATAGAAAAGTAAAAAGCCTTTCTATAAGCAAACAACTTATTTTCTGTTTTGTTTTCTCTTGAAGAAGGTACTTTGTGGATTAATCTGACAGCAGGTAGAGTTAAGATACCATATAAACATAAACATGAAATATTTTCTTTAGGTTTTAAAAGGAATTTAATCTAATTGTTCTTGAAATTTATTACCTATTGGATTTGCATTCTGACTCCAAATGAGCAGCTTATTTTTAATTCATCAGATTCATCTATGGTTTTGTATTTTTAATGTGAAGGGTAGAACAGAAAAGATTCAGTACAGGCAGATGCCAGTTTTAATATAATATTCTCCTACTTTGGGGACTGTGCTAGCTGTGTGGGTTACTGAGTAATGCAACTCAGACTTTATAATTGACAGTAAATAATGCTCTTGCAGTCATCTACTTCCATTTGCTAAAGGAAGACAAGCCATAATAAAATCAAGTCAATTTGAAGTACTAGAAAACCAATGAAATACTTTGGATATCTCAAATTTCTGTTCAGGAGGGAAACTGAAACCCCCTAATAGACATTGGTGAGAGAAAGATGATTTTTGAAGTTCATATATTTCTTAGCATAGAGGTCTAATTATTTATAGCCTGCAAACCAAAAGCTCAAGAAGGAAGAAAAGTGCATGGAAAAAGTGATGAAAAAGTCAAATACAGAAGCAGTTAAGCCTGGTCAGCACTAGAAACAGGCATACACTTCTCTGAACAACCTTTTCCAGTGTCTCACCCCTCTCACTGTAAAGAATTTCTTCCTAACATCTATTCTAAATATCTCTTCTTTTAGTTTAAAATCATTCCCCCTTGTCCTATTACTATCTGCCTATGTAAAAGATCACTCTCCTTCTTTTTTATATGTAGTGGAAAGCTGCAGTGAGGTGTCTCCAGAGCCTTCTGTTCTCCACAGTGAAGAACCCCAGCTTTCTCAGTTTCTATTTACAGGATAGATGCTCCAGCACTCTGAGCATCTTTGTGACCCTCCTCTGGACCCACTCCAACAGGTCTGACAGAAATAAGGGGCTCAGCTGAAGCAGGTGTCATCCATCCTCCTGCAGCAATAGGACACACTGTGCTTTGGCACCAAAGACATGATCTCTGACTCAGCCTGAGCTGTCTCATACAGTAGCGGAAAAATCTGGCACTCAGCTAAGTACTACCAGAAGATGTGCTAGATAGAATCATCACAGAACCATGGAATTGTTTGGGTTGCAAAAAACTACAAGATCATAGAGTCCAACTGTAAACTCAGCACTGACAAGTCCACCACTAAACCATGTCCCAAAGCACCAGGTCTCCACATCTTTTAAATTCCTCTAGGGTTTGTTGACTCCACCACTTCCCTGGACAACCTGTTCCAGTGCTTGAAATATGGGGATCTCTACAACTTTCCTCTGATATTCAGAAGTTCAAATCCAAATCTGTAAGCCAGACCTTCCAGACTCAAATTTTCACAGCTCCTCAGATATCAAGAGAAGTATAAAATAGCAAAGTGGTTTTGTCACTGGTGGACAAGTCTTTATGTTTTAACCCCATTTTTTTCCTCTTCTAACCTCTTCTGTGCTTCTGGATGTTAAAGGACATAGATATGTAGTTACTGGAATATATTCACTAATAAAAAGCTAACAAGAGGTTTTTTAGCCTTCATGTATAATGATGCTCAGTCTTTTTCTAATTATAGTGAGAATCTTATACGAGAATCTCTTGGGATTCTTCCTTCTTTCCACAAGGAAGACTTTTATTGTGTTAAGTAGATTCAGATATTTTTATAATAATTGCATGATTTTTCCTTTCTTGCTGTGGCACAGTGTTATTAGCCTCTGTAAATCTATCCTCTGGTGTAAGCTGATAACATAAATGAATACTGGACAAAGTCATTTTTGGGGACATAGTGATGATATAATCTTTTAATTGCATATTTTTCAAATTAGTATATCGAATAATTTATAAATGAGAAAAATATAAAATATATAAAAATGAACAATGATTTTCCATTTGAAATTCTACATCAGAATGGAAATTCCCAATTTTGTAGTTTCCAAGACTTGGCTTGGTTAAAAACAATAATTTTTTTTGGCCATAAAATCTCAAATTTATCAAAAATGACAAGAAAGAGGAAAATGATAAAGTGTATTTGTCTATGTATAAAACTCACAGAATCATATCCTATATGAAAGTTTAAACTCAGTGAAATCACAAGTATCTTATCAAGGCCTATTTTTGTCCAAACATGAGGCCTTCTTATTGAACCTAACTTGATAGCAGGTATTAAAAAAGAGTATACTACCAGCACGATGAAAAGAGTCAGAAGACAGTTGCCACTATAGTGCTGTGCCAGCAGTGAGCTAATAAAAAAATTTAAATTGAGGAACAAAAAACCCAATTAGAATGAATTCAAAAACCATGGTTGAAACACTTCTTTGCCCCTTGCTTCAAGTCCTCTCCTGCTGAGAGTAAAACAACATGCCAGCAAGAAAGGCACGAAGAGCAGCTGGCAGTAGAATAACATACTAGAACTGTCAATGCCATCCACATGGTTCTCCACATGAGGTTTTTAGAGACTCCTGATACTGTAATCTATAATGCATTGGGAAAAAAAAGACATCCTTTTCAAGGCTATTCTCCACAGAGGAGAAAGATAGGGTTAATGCAAAAAAAAAAAAAAAAAAAAAAAAAAATAAAAAGAAAAATATAAAACACTTCCCTTCTATGTCTTTCAACCAGAAACTAAGGAAAGGACATGGTAAAACCAGAAGCAGTGAAAGAGGTTATCACCCAAAATGATGCAAAAATGCTTATCTATGCCTGGCAAAAAGTGTTTAGATGATATCCACTTAAAAAGAGAAAATCAGTTAGAAGCAAAATGTTAGGTAAGATTGCCACAAGACATGATTTTTTTTTTTTTTTTTACTTTATAATTTGCTTAAAAACTATTAGTCTTATACCACATCATAGAATCAGAATCATAGAATATGCTGAGTTGGAAGAGACCCATTAGGATCATCGAGTTTAACTCCTGGCCCTGCACAGCAGCATCCCCAAGAGTCACACCATGTGCCTGAGAGTACTGCCCTAACACTTCTTGAACTCAGACAGGCTTGGTGCTTATACAATTTCCCTGGGGAGCCTGTTGCAGTGCTCAACCACCCCTTAGGTGAAGAACCTTTTCCTGGTATCTAACCTAAACTTCCCCTGACTTAGCTTCATGCCATTTTTTCTAGTCCTGTCAATAGTCACGAGAGGGAAGAGATTGGTACCGGCCCCTCCGCTTCCCCTTGTGAGGATGTTGAAGAGTGCAATGAGGTCTCCCCTCAATTTCCTCTTCTACAGGCTGAACAGAACAAAGTGACCTCAGCCATTCCTCATATGGCTTCCCCTCTAGACCCTTCACCATCTTCATTGCCCTCCTCTGGACTGTCTCAAATAGCTTAATGTCTTTCTTATATTGCAGTGCCTAGAACTGCACACAACATTCAAGTTGAGGCTTCTCCAGTGCAGAGCAGAGCAGGACAATCCCCTTCCTTGCCTGGCTGACAATGCTGTGCCTGATGCCCCCCAGGACACACTTGGCTCTCCTGGCTGCCAGGGCACTGCTGACTCACATTCAACTTGCCATCGACCAGGACTCCCAGGTCCACAGTGCTGCTCTCCAGCCTTTTGTTCTCGTCTGTCTATACACCCAGGATTGCCCTGTCCCAGGTGCAGAATCCATCACCTGCCCTTGTTAAACTTCATACTGTTGGTGATTGCCCATCTCTCCAACGTGTTGAGGTCTCTCTGCAGGGCCTCTCTGCCCGTGCGGGAGTCAACAGCTTCTCCCAATTTATTATAATTGGCAAACTTACATAGTGTTCCCTCAAGTCCTGCATCCAAGTATTTAATGAAGATATTGAAGAGCACAGGACCCAGGATGGAGCCCTAGTGACAGGTCATCAGTCTGATCTCCCCCCATTTACTGTAAACCTTTGTGCCTGACCTGTGAGCCAATTTCTCCCCTCATGTAACACGGTTATCCAGCTGTGTGCTGGACATTTTGTCCAGAAGGATCCTGTGACAGACAGTATCAAAAGCTTTGCTGATGTGCAGGAAGATTCCACCTACTGTCTTTCCTAGATCAACTAGGTGGGTTATCCTGAAGTAGAAAAATATCCGGTTCGACAAGCAGGACTTTCTGCTCATGAAGCCATGTTTGTTGTGACCAATGACTGAGTTGTCCTCCAGGTGTTTTTCAATACCTCCCAGAATAATCTTTTCTGTGACTTCAGCGGGCACTGAATTGAGAGTGACAGGTCTGTAGTTTCCCGGGTCCTCCTTCTTGCTCTTCTTGAAAATCAGGACAACATTGATCAGCTTCCAGCCAGATGGGACCTCTCTGGATTTCCAAAACTGCTCAAAAATCATCAAGAGAGGCTTTGCAATGACATCAGCAGCTCCTCGAGGATATGTTTAAAAGACAATCTCTATTATTAAGGACATAACTAAGACTGAGGAAGCTTATGAAGAAATGCTGTATTATGATGCTTTAGCAATTTAATATCCGCTTTCATTTTGAATATGAATATATTAGTTGAAAGCTTTTCTTCTGTTTTTGTTAGCAGTGTCCAACCAAATGGTACATTTAGGCCTAAATTTAAAAACAAAAAAACCCCTACATAATTACTACAACAAGCAAACATTGATTTAAAAGGCTTTTGTCTTCTCTGTCTGGAATGAAGTTGATATGGTTACTTCATATTTGACCAGGCTTTTTGTAGTGAGTACTTTTGCCCTTTATATATATTGACATTTACGCATTTCTTCTCTAAGATCTTAGAGGACATGACTTATGTAAGAAAAAACCTGCAGTACTTTCATATGTTTTACTTTTCTTCTTTCTTAAACAATGGAAGTGATTTCCACATTTCTTAGCATATAGCACTGGTAAAGTAAGGTATGTTTGGCAGTCAGCATGATAGCCAATATTTGACATTAATTTAAACCAGGAAAGATAGGTCCTTTTCCAGATCAAATAAATCTGTGACTAACAAAATAAAACAGGAAAGTTCTTTTTGCTTGTTTGAAAATGAAAAAAATTCACATTTTCAAGACTTTAAGAAGCTCTGTACTTATTTGAGAGGAAAAAAAATAGACTTATATTTTAAAAAAGATTTCTGTAGAAAGATTTCTATGAGGCCAAGGAATATATTTTCATATTATTAGAGAATTCATTTAGAATGCATGTTTTCTGAAGGCACTCTCTGTTTAATGTATGTTTTTTGCAATTGCTCTTTCTCTTTCCACATGTCTATTCAAATTCTTCACTTGGCTTGTGCTTCTTTAGGCTATGTTCCACCTTCAACATGGTCAGAGGAGGTATAAAATAAGCAGAGTTTCATTTCTACTCAGTAAATTACTTTTTTTATCTTACATGGGCCGTAGAATCACTGCCAGAAGGAATCCACAGAACTGAAATCTATCACAAACAAAAAAGACACCTCTTCCCATTTCCCCTGCAATGATTTTAGTGAGTTAATTGAGGTGGGTTCACCACAGCTGGATGACCTGTGTCAACCAAAGCTGCTCAATCACCCCATTCCTCAGCTGGACAGATGAGAGAAAATGTAACAAAAGGCTTGTAGGTTGCAATAAGGACAGTGAGAGATCAGTCACCAGTTACTGTCATGGGCAAAACAGACTTGATTTGGGGAAATTAATTTGATTTGTTGCTAATCAAATCAGAGTAGGATAATGAGAAATAAAGCCAATTCTTCCAGGGATCCACTTCTCTCCTGAATTCTCTGCCTGATCCCCTCCAGTGGAGTAGGAGGGACAGGGAATGGGAGTTGCAGTCAGTTCATCATACGTTGTCTCTGCCACTCCTTTCTCCTCAGTGGGAGGACTCTCCATGCTCTTCCCCTGTCTCAGTGTGGGGTTCCTCACAGGGGAGACAGTCCTCCACCAGCCTCTCCAACATGAGTCCTTCCCGTGGGGTGCAGTTCTTCACAAACTGCTCCAGTCTCTTCCCCAGGGTGCAGTCCTTCAGGAACAGGCTGCTCCAGTGTGGGTCCCCAGAAGGATCACAAGTCCTACCAGAAAACCTGATTCAGAGTAATTCCATATTGGACATTGGGGAAGCTTATGGTGTCTGCTCACAGGAGCCATTCCTGTAGCCTCTGCTTCAAAATCCTTCCACATCAACTGAATACACATACGAAAATACGTTGTCTCCAGTGTCAAGGACTTACAACTGCAGATAAACTCCAGATAGATTTTAGCCCAGCAGTTTCTTGTTTTACCACCATAAAATATTATACTTGAAACTAGAACAGAGGCATTCAAACTAAAATAATTTCAGTAGTTTCTACAATAAATGCTGATTGGATAAAAACGTTATCTCTCTTTAACAGCACTGAGTAGAGATGTAAATGTAAGGATGCAATGAAATTTCTTATCAGTTTATAAGAAGAAAAGAAGCAGTGTACATTAAATAAACAAATAATCATTCTCTGATTTATCACAACTCCATCTCTACAGAAAAAAATATATCACAGAAGTATTTTTTCCATCATTTGTTTGTTTTCTAATTTGGTTTTAGTTTAGTTTGGGGTTTTTTTTTGATAATGATTAGCTGTTTTTTTAAACAGTAGGGGACTATCAATATCTTAAATCTAGGATTCAAAAGAGAATCCAAGATATAGAACAATTTTGCTTCAGTCCACAAATTCATAACACCATTTTTTTTGGCTGATATTTCAAACAATAGGATTATGAACTTTTAGAACCTTAATACGTGCCTGCTACAAGGACATTAACAACATATTTGGTACGGTTTGCTAGGCTGTCATCAGGTCATAACCAAGTACTGTCCATCACTGTTATACTGACCTTTAGCAATTTGGATCAAGCAGCCTAGAGTCAATAGCTTCCATTATCTTAGAAGCAATCCTCTGGGATATCTGGTCTACGAGTAAGAAAATCTAATAGACGGAACACTGACAAAATCACACCAATAAATAACATCCCTACTCTTGGCCAGCCTCAAAATTTGGGCTGTATTCCACTTAAAGTCACAGATAAACAACTCAGAATATTCTGTGAATCTAAAGTTAAATGTTTGTATCACTTGCTACTCTAGTACCATTTTTTTTGTGGCTGAAATTGCCTTTCTTGCTATTCTATACTTTAGTCAATAGGTGGCAATGCCTACTCCAGTACATTTCCTCCACAGGCACTTGTGATGTTATTTATTCTCCATCTTTATATCGGCCTTCATATTTCAGCCTAAATATTCCCATTCCACAAAAAAAAAAAAAAAAAAACAGACCAAAAAAACCAACAACAAACAAACAAAAAACAACCCACCCATCACACATACCAGCTTAAAAAAAAAGTCTGTATGACATTAACCTCTACTTTCAGAGCCTTCTTTTACCATCATTTACCAATAGTAAATACTGGTGTCTGGACATTTTCTTAGCCTCCTTCCTCAAACTCTCATTATATTTTTACCCCAATCACTTGAAATTGAGATATTTTTGGTAGCAATGCTTCAGAGTCTGCTATCTTTTCTATGATACAAAGGTATTTTTGAAACAGAAGTTCCCATTTAGTTTGACGAAAGACTCAGACATGATTGTATTTCATTATAAACAGTTTTCAGAGGTACTAACCACTGAATCAATTAATCTTCTGGAGGAAGACAATCCTTACAAGGATCCTTGCCAATATTGCAAGGAAACTTTTAAAGAGGTGTGTTGTGAATGGCAGGTGGGGCCTTCTTGCTCCTTCTTCACTCCAAAGTATATCCAAAAATATGTCCACAATTTAACCCTAACTGATCACTCTTAAGAGATCATTCAGCAAGACTTCTATATTTTTTTCTATATAGCGCTTTACATAGCATCAAAGATTTACTCACCTCCTTTTCTAATAGTAACTAAAAGAAGATGATATGAAGAAGAAATGTCTTTTTCCTTTCATGTGGTAATGGAAAGCGGCTCTTGCGGCTCCAGTGAGCCATATTGAAGTGAGATTCTAAACAAAAAACTACAAACTATACTGTTTGTTAAATTAAATGCTATGCAGTGAAGTAACAAAAACAGAACAGAACTTCTTTTTTCCCGGTATGTGCCAGATCCCTATGGAGAGTGAGCAGTAGAACAGGGAAGATCTTGAAAATTTAGTATTTTCAGAAAAGTTTCTTCATTCCAAGATCAATGAAGACAAGCACAGTTATTACACTCAGGCTTAGCTGCCCAGATTTCTGTTAGGGCCAGTTTAAGCAATTACTAAACCCTGGTTGTTTGCTTCAATCTGTGTTGCTCTTCCATTTGTGTTACAGAGCTAAGTGTAGGGCTGCAGACTGAACTATCTGTATTAAGAGTCATAACTTTGGAGAGGTTGGTGATAGAATCAGTCTCCTGATTCCAGTAACAGCTGTAAGGCTTCTCAGTTGGCAAAATCCTCAACTGAAAATTTGTAGTGGTAAATAGTAATAATGCATTTCAGCATTTGTTATAAAAGCTAACTGACAAAAATCTGCGGAAAATAGCTTCACAGAGCAATTTTTCACAATGTGTTAGCTCTGCTTTACATTGCCATTACATTTTTCTATTGAAACAGAAAAACAAAGGAAGACTGCAGGAAGGAGTAGGAATTCTGGTGGAGAGGGATGTCATCCCAAAGTCAAATCCTGTCTGATTCAGTTCTTCATGCTGCTTTGCACGACTGGGGCAAGGATGGCCAGAAGAGAACAAGCCTGCAAGCAACACCATAAACTGTGTATAAAATCAAGAACTTGGGAACAGGGGAAGTTGAAAAGTAAATGTGTAAAAGAAGAATAGGGATAAGAAATCACTACAAAATGACAGCTATTATTATAATGGAATGATTTTGCAAAACAGTGTCTGATATTGACCTCTCATTGATACACATAGGAAATAATTCCTTCACTTTGCTCATGAAACAAAAGTTCTCAGTATATGTCTGTGTTGAGTTTGAGGCATTCATTACATTTCAATAAGAATATATACATCTGGGAGAAAACAAAGGGGATACAATTATAAGCAGTTTTGGCTAAAAATCTCATGAGAAAGAGAAGGCAGAAGAGTCTTCAAATTAATTTGCTACAAGGAAGAGAAAGTAGAAGTGTTGTTTTCCTGTAATCACCAATGAGATCACGTAAGCTTAGACATAAGAGTAGTTGAAATTAGATTATATGGAAAAAGATAGTTTAACTTCAGAAAATAAAAATAATTGCAATAAATTACACTGAGGAAGTCTTCCCTTTGAAATGTTAGGTATCTTTTTGCAGCTTCAGAGCCAGAAAATGGATTTGATGTTCTTTTCAGATTTCTTTCAACCCAAAATTTCTAGGATTCTCTCCACTGTCTAAGAAGTCATACCTTCTAACTCTGTTTTCTACCATCTACTTTAGTAGTTCCAGCTTTCATTTTCAAATGGTCCAGGAGAGAACATAGTATGACAAGCGAGAACACAGACTGCTAATGAGATTGTAATAAGTGCCATTATTTGAAACAAAAGTACTAACAAAAAACCCGATCACTACCCACAAGAAAACCCAAACCAGGTATATTTCCTACTTACTGCACTTTATACTAAAAGAAGGTCAAGCTATTGCAAAACTCCAGTGGTCTTGGATGTGATGTACCACTAATAATAAAACATCTGTAAGTTTAGAACTGTACTTCCCATAACAACCATGTGAGGCTGCAGTGATAGAATCAGTCTCTTGAGTGGTGAGACTTAAGCAATATTAGGTCAACAGAACAGGCTAGAGGAAAAAAAATGGACACAGAGCAAAGAAGAAACATCTTTATCATTAAAAAGTCCCACACAATTGCACTGTAATGTCACAGCTCTTAATGTGTCATCTCAACTCACGGTTACTGATAATAACAATACTTTGCCTTTGGCAAAGTTTATTTCAAATCAGCATGCAGCACTGATTTTTCTACCTCTATGTCCAATATACCAACATTTTGAAATGGCAACATATTATAATGACATCGTTTCCATAACTGTGGAGAATGAAACAATATATGAAGAGGCTAAAAGATGGATAACACAGTAGAATCTAGTCTTATTCATTTCAGACTGCAGACACCTGGTTTTCTTTTTTCCAAATAAAAAGGAGAACAAAATTAGGAAAAACTAAACAAAGCTGAACCAGCTCTCATCCCTTCCTCCAGTTATCCCCACAGTGGAGAAAGAAGAAAAAATACAGTCAAAATACCTGCAGATATGAGTCTAACTGATTAATAATATTTCCATATAAAAGTATGTAGGCAACAAAAAATAAGTTTACCAGGTCCTACTATATAAAGAACATGTTCCCAAAGAGCTTCAAAGGAAATAAAAGAATCACACCGAAAGGGTTGCGCATACACATGCATTCCTGCATACATAAAGACAAGTTAAAATGTGGCTATGGAGCTCTCCTGGACTGAAGAGAAATGGTGACATTTCTGAAAAGGAACAGTTTTGCCTAGCAAGTTAGCATGTGCTACCCTCAGGAGTCTTAATAGGGTCTGGAAATGCATACTATGCCTCCATGACACATCACGAGATATCCTCATCAAAATCCTTAAAAGTCCCTTCAACAACCCCAACTTTTCTATGATTCTATGGTTCTAAGGTGTTACATTGTCAGAGACTGAAATATTATATTTTATGACTTAAACTTGTTCTTAAAGGACTTTTAAAACTGTATTACAAAAGCTGCAGAGAAGACTACCACACCCTGGATGGGGCCCTGACTGAGGCCTTACACTGCTCGCTGATGAAGATAGGATAAAGTAACAACTCAGGGCTGGGGACATTCACTGAGAACCGGCTTAACACCTCCAAGATGAGGACCACAGCCCCAGGGCTATCAGCTGCCAGGCTCACACAGACCCTTGCACCAAAGGGTGGAGGGAAGAGAGGCTCTGGGTATCTTGGAAAGGCCTCTGGTCAGAGGCGCAGTGACTGCCCATCCTCCACTGTGCAGAGGAGCCCAGCTGAGGGGTCCTCACCAGGGTGGGGAGAAGCTTATCCACAGCAGGAGGGGGTGACATGGCCCATCACAGGGGCCCCCCCAAGGGGTCCCCAGACCCTGCACCAGAGCACCAGAGATGATGCAACAGACCCTCAGTGTTGCAAGGGACAGTGTGTCAAGCCAGCCCCTGCAAGAGAGGCACGTGGGCGTTCCCACCTGGCCCAAAGTGTATATTAATCCATGGAATTCTGCACTCTTCAGCGTGTGGCAGCGTGTGGCAGCATGTAGTGGCATGGCCACGGTGGCGACAGGGGACCCTCACCACCAGCAGACCAGATGGAGGGGAGCAACGAGATGTCCTTGGGACCCTCAGATGGATGACATGCGTCCGCCTAATCCCTGTCACCTCTCCCTGTTCCCCCACCCCCTACGCACACTTCTTTTCTTTCTCTCTTTCTTTTCTCTTCCCTTCTCTTTGCCTCTTTTAAATAAAATACATCCATTTTTTGGCATCAACATCTAACCTCATTTGGTTTTAATCTCATTTCTGGGGATATTTTGAACCTTCTAAGTTCTTTTCAGTTTATGCACAGAGACTTAGCTTGCTTTGCTTTTCTGGGTCTAAATCGGATCATAACATACATGCACTGGGAAACCTCCATCTGTGAATTTGGTCCTAAATGCTTCTGGATGATTGCTGCTTTTTGCAAAACCATAAAACTTGTCAAAAATCTTCATTCTGTGCAAGTATTGCATGTGAAACTGTTATTTTAAAAGTTGATGAGGTCTGTTCTGATAGAGCTTTCTTTAGATATTGTACACATCACCAGGAAAGTATTTGTCACTTAAGCTACTTTTTTAGGTGCAAGTGCTGTTCAAAAGCTGCTTGTACAAGCAATCTAGATCACATATTATCGAAACATTAGTCTCAAACCAATAAGCTGCTTAAAACATAAACCCAGTTAAATTAATTTCTTCATATCTGGGTAACTCCAGTGTCATGAGAAGACACAGTATTGTGTCTGGCACAGTATTGTGTGCACTCATTGCAGAGTGTGGGCAGGAGTCCAGTAGCTCAAGCTCATCTGTCAGTTCAGATTTTTTTACAATAACTGTGTATATATCTACGTATTTTTTTTTCTGATAACACGGGTACATTTTCATTTGATCTTGAAATTAAATCCTAATAATAGGCGGTTGTGTTATTTACCTAGTCAAGAAACCTACCAAAGGAATATCTTGAAGTTTCTCTTTATTTATTGTTCTGTAAAGACAGGTATTCCTTGCCCTGTAATTACTGAACAGTCTTCATACTGTGAAGTACTATAAAGTCAGCAAAGGTTACGAGGATGATGATGATGATTATGCTTCCATTACATTTCATCATCAATCTCTATATTCTTTTTATTGAAAGCCTTACATGTAATGCCATTCCGTGATCAAATTTGTAGTATGATAACAAAGACAACCTACTGTCCAAGGCTATATGCTAATGATTAGGTATATTAATCTATCACATGGCTGTATGACTTTATTATAATAAAGCAAGTACATTGAAAAAACTACCAAGGCAGTAGCAAGAAGGTAAAAATGCACACAAGCATGCCAGATTTTACATGAAGGCACAATGGACATAAAGAAATTAGGGAACAATCCAAATAATCGGCAAATCTGTCATTCCTAAGCAGTTTAAATGAACCCATCCAATTTACACAATCTACTAGGCTCACTTTATCTCGTAGCAATTATCACAATCTTACTGATGCTCTTGCTGCTACAGGAAATAGCAATCCTTTGTCTTGCCTTGTGTCTTGCTAAACAAGCAAATTACATCAATTGTCATCTTAATGGAACATACCAACAAGAAGTCCTTAAGGTCTTTTATCTTGTGGAAAAAAGAAGAGAAAGGGTCTATAAAGCCTTTTTGGTTTTGTTTTTCAGTTGAGAAAGTATATTTTACAAGAAGCTTAAAAACCTCTCACAACATGCTTTTCACTTGTGTAATTCAATCTTCTTTCCAACACGAAGCAAATAAATAATCTTACGTTAGCCACTATTTAGACAGGGTATTGAAGCAAATAAACAGACTTTTCGTGGTAGTGGCAAGTTTAGCTTTAGTCATAATTATACAATGCATTTTTTTCCCTTGCAAAATCAAGACAACTATAAAATTTCACAAGCCTGTTTGTCATGGCAATCAGTGTCTTAAGTATTTCATAAGGAATTGATTTTTTTCACTTCTTTGTCAGACAGTGAGGTGTCTTCAATATCCTCACAAGGGGAAGCAGAGCAACAAATACTGATCTCTCCTCTCTTGTGACCAGTGTCAGGACAGGAGGAAATGACATGAAGCTGAGTCAGGGGAGATTTAGGTTAGATACCTAAAAGGTTTTTCACCCAAAGGGTGGTCAGGCACTGGAACAGACTCCCCAGGGAAGTGGTCACAGCATCAGCCTGACAGAGTTCAATTTTTGTTCATTGTTTGGACAATGTTCTCAGGCACATGGTGTGACTCTTGGGGTGTCCTGCGCAGTGTCAAGAGTTGGACTCTATGACCCTGATGGGTCTCTTCCAACTCAGCATATCCTATCATTCTAAGTTTCCACAGGAAGTTTTCCTAACTATGATTTTTCACGTTTCATAAGTTGTGAGACTCAGAATTTTAGAATTACATCTCTTTGGAAAGGCAATCCTGAATAAGCAGTTGATGCAAAAATTCTTAATATCATACAATAATGGGTAGGAAGCTTGTGGTAGTGCACTTTACCACCACCAACTACCACCTCAGGCCACACTGTGATCTGAGAGATGCTCGTTAGGCCTCAGCCTTGATGAGCAGCACCTGGGCTAAGCTTCTCTTGATCTTAGCAGAAACACTGTCTGCTCCTAGATACCAGTGGTGTCTAACAAGCTCCTGTTTTTTAATGAACAGCCTTGGAAACTTATTTTTCTTGCCTGAATAACAAATCAAGTGGAATAATATTTTTGTTATCAAACCTTCAGAGAAAGTTACCAATTTGAATTGTGGCCAGGATCAAAAATTACTATGACTAAAGCACACTCTCTTGCAACCCTGTAAACATTGGTCCAAAGTGAAACCCTTGGAGCTCTCCTGGACCACAGGAGGCTGCAACCAGCATTCTCCCTCTGAGTGGTCTGCCTCTCAGACCAGCGAACTCTCCAGCTGGCTGTACTCAGAGGATCACCAAATGACAACAGCGGATCTTGGGCTGATACTCCCACCTCCTCAAGGCTCAACCCTTCACCCACTGAGAAGCTGTGGACATCTGAAGTGAGGACTTCATTGAATTCAAGGGGAACTTTTTCACAGGTATGTGTCTTGTACAGACTCTTTATGCCTGCGTGCATGTGAGTGGGAATATGCTATAGGAAATGTACCATGAATGTTGTTCTCCTAGATTCTTAAGTACTTTACACTTTTAGTAAGTCAGGCCTGTGAATGAGTTACTATTGGGATAAAATAAATTCTATATTAATCTCTTGCTAAACTGTTTAGCTTCAGTTATCAGTTAAGTACTGTTAAGTTTAAGTGCTGTTAAGTTGAAGTTAAGTTTAAGTTAAATGCTCTTGGGCCTCTAGGCATAAACTTTTAGTCAAGTCCAGGCTCAGTTTAGCACGATGCTCTACTCTGAATCTTGCGACTCAACAGGAGGGTCTTCTGTATTCCTTTTTATCCTTACCCTTTCCTATCCTTTTCTCTTCCCTCCTCACCCTCCCAGCCTTCACATAGATAGTTTGGGATTTATTTGTTTGGACTGACTTCTTTTAGATTTTTGTTTGTTTCTCCTTGGTGCTCTTTAAGCATCTAGTAAGTAATAGAATGAAACTTGCCATTGAATTTTGTCATGCTTTCATTTTTATATCAAACTTGTTTTTGTTGATACCTTTGCCAGTGATTCTTGAAGTGACCTTAAAACACTCATTGGTGAAAAAACTAAGGCAAGGAAAAAAATGTGTCAGGGTCTTGCACAAAGTATGCAATAGAACTGTCAGATCAGAAGTGCCCAGACCCTTTTCACTTTCTTCTCTTTACTGTATATTTTACTATTTTTCAGAACTCATAGGCTGAAAAAAATAAGAAAATCATTTCAGTCAGGTTTTACACAGGTCAGACTAGAATGCCTTACTTTTTGAACTTATTTTAATGAAGACACAAATAAAACAGAAAAACATCTATCTAATGCCATAAACTAGATATTTTTTTCCAAATCATTGTTTCAATTGTATTTACCAGATCCAGATTAATTTTTCTGCTTTTAGGCTCATCTGGGCTTGAAATCCCTAGCAATAGAATAAAAAAAAACTGGCTTAAAAGACGACAAGATTCTGTGCTATTTATTTTCACTTCTGGCTAAGCAGAAGAGAACAGCGAGTTGTCAGGTAAAATCAAATACAAATAAATTACCTAAAATCTCATTTTTCCACGTGGGAAAACCAAAAGAGAATAACAAACATGTATTTCTTATTTAGGAGGTTATAGTACCCCACCCTCACCTCTACTGCACAATGAAAAAAAGGAGGCAACAGATTGCTATCAGTGTCTCAGTTGATTTCAGTCTTACTGTCATAGTTTCACAGTCAATTTAACCTGGCATAAACTGGCAATGAGGCCAAATAAACCTTTCCTGCTGACCCCTTCTTCCTTCTTATTTGCTTTTACTTCTTTTGATGAGGTGTAAGAGTTAATGAGGCCATTGAACACATGGGAGTAGGAAAAGTTTGTATGGATTCTTGTGCTGACGTGAGAGAGGGGACAAGTAGTCAGCAATGGGCTTGCAGTCAGGGATCAGAGATGCTGACAGCTGAAAATGACTGAAAGTCTGCTCTTAGATACTTCTGTATAGGCTTGTACTGTACTAGGGTCTGCAGAGCTGTGTCTTGTGGCCATGCTAGCAGCCCTCTCTGATAGAGGCAATTGGTACAGGTCACTGACATCAGGCTACCTCACACACAGCCACAATTGTCACATGGAGAGAAACAGCTTTTCGAAAGAGGCATGATTATTCCTTATCAGGAGACAGGAGACAGAATGAAACACTTGTCTACACTTAAAGGCAAGATTGGAATGAACGGGCATTGGTAGGCTTGTTTTAATAACACATGGGAGTTTTTGCATCAGCTTCCCTTCAGAGAGCATGGTTCTAAAAGCCTATTTCTAATTTGAAAGTTGCTCAGTTTATGTAAACTATTTACAGTTTGGCTGTTAAAGACTTTTTCAGAGGGTTTTCTCCACTTCTGTTTCCATAATCCACTAGTCTTTGGCTGCCAGCACAAAAGTGTTCAGCTAATAGCCAAGAAAAGAAATGCTGCAAGAATTACCTAAACTGTAAATAATCAAAAAAAGGCAAGATTTAAATAGATATTTAATAAAATAAGGAACACACAAAAAACTAGTCCTTTCGTCAGATTTGAGTATAGAAACAGCATTAAACTAAGTGCTTGGTACAAATAAATAACTGCTACGAAGTATTTTGCATCTGTCTTAAGATACTGACAGACACAAAAAAGACCATGTTAGAAAAGAAGACCTGGTGCTCTCCAAAGGGAAAACAAGCAAACAAAACCCCTTTTGTTGTTTATGTATTCCGTACAATTTTGTTGAGACTACCTGAGGCTATGAAATAGAAACTCCTAACTACTGCAAAGAGGCTCCTCATGAGTCTCCATTACTTTCTGGAAGGTAGAAAAGATTGTCTCAACAACGAGGGACATGCACATGACAGCAGGGCTTTTTGAAAGATAGATAGCCACATATTGTGAGACTAACAAAAATAGTGACTTTTATCCAGATAATAAGCTGCATATGACATCTAATGTTGTTTTGGGATTTTTTTCTGAATTTTCAATCACACTTTTCATGAAAGTACTTTTTGCAAGCTGTGTCTGAAATGGTCTAGATTTACTTTGGAGGATGAGAAAATGAGGAAGAGGATGGTCTTTGAGCTACACTAGTCCAATGCATGAGCCTAGGCAGTATCTTTCTTACCATGCTTCCAGGCTGTCTGTGGGAGAAAGCTTAGGAAAAATTTGCCAGTATGAGCAAGGCAAAAGGGAACAGAAGTACAAAGAGGTTGCTGACATTGGCTGTATGTGTTCCTGGGAGAGTGCTCCTTTGGAGAAGAGCAGTACTGCACAACAGAGACCTGCCTTAATGATCACACAGAGTGAATTCACAATGTGCCAATTTGCCCACAGCATCCTGTGTAGAGCAGTGAAATTCTCCCTTCTCTGTGAAATACATGCATCAACCTCCTCCACAAGCAAGTGTTATGCTGTTCCTTGGCAACACTGGGACACACTAGGTCTTACCACCTGATGTCAACATCCCTTAAGGGAAACTTTCAGGTCCATCTCCCCAGTTTTGCTGTTCTGTTCAAACCCATTCTGACTCACAGAGAACAGAAAATTTGAAAAAATTATCTGAAGCATACAGTGGGGAAAAGCTAAATTCCAAGAAATTTCTGATGACCTGATAACAGAAAGACATAAGATAATTTTTTCTCACACTTGGCTTTTATTAGACTTAGTAAGTTACATCCATAGGGAAGAATCTGGGGGAAAATACTGTGCCTCCAGCTTCTGTTTTTATCTTATCTAAAGTTAATAAGAAAAACAATGAATAGGAACTGGAGAGTGTGAAATAAGATTTAAAATGAAGTCACGGTATTTTGTACCAGCTTTCCCTGAACCGTAAGCAAAAAGGTATTTCTAGCAGAAGTGCTTTCATAGAAACATCATCAGATCATCTATTAAAAATCAACCCGTCTCTGTAGAACAACTCTGTGAAACACAGACGTTGTACAGCAGGAAACATGGAACTAAAATAGGCCATGGGTAAAAGGGTTGCATAAGGAAAATAATTTCCTCTTGGATGAACAGAAAGGTTTAGAAATTCAGTGCTGCTGTCTTTCTCATTGACGTAATATTTCCACTGCCAGAAACTTCCTGATTTATTAGTGTGCTGTGATTTTATACCACCAAAGAAGAACCGTCAATAGAACACGCATGTTTTTTCAAAGGTGGCACTAATCATGAGGATGCTGGAGTCCATTCCCCCCAGTACTCTATAACATCAGTAAAATCCCTCTGAGTGACTCTTCTCTGCTGCACTGGAGTTGCAATTTACCAATGTCAGGAGCACCCTGAGAGAGGGTACACCAGAGCATGAAATATACTCCAGAACAAGAAGAATCTGTACTTGACTCTGGCTGTCTGTGAGCAGGAGGGGGGCAAATCTCCACCAGCTAAAAGGCATTAGAGCAGTTGCTATTCAAATATGCTTCATAAGATAGGCTTGACAATAAATTAATACTTACCGACTAAATACATTGAAAGCTGTAGATATTTCAAAGAGAATTCTTGTAAGATAGTTAATTATCTTTCCTTATTGTTTTGGGGCTTTTTCTCAACTGAGGTAATATTTTTTAGCTCCTGAATAAGGTTTTTTTTTTTCAACAGGTGTGTAGCGGGTTCAGTTCGTAAACCGGGCAGAAACACCAATTTAGTGTAGTGGTTTGGCTCAAAATATCCATTTACTTACTTATTTTCCTTCTGTGAGCTAAGAATTAGGAGCAAGCAAAGCAGGCACAAAACTTAAACAGTTGCAGTACAAAGAAAGAGTTTTATTACTAATAGAATTAAAAGTAAAGAGAAGTAACAAGAAGTTAAAGCAAACCCCATCCCCCTTTCCAGCACTTTCCTCCTTTTACCCAACTTGCACAAAGGATAACAGAACATGGGATGTTAGTCAGTGTTGCAGCTCTTGATAAGTCTCTTTCATATGCTTAAGGTAAAAAAAAAGGGTTTTCTTCGGCTGCACGTGGTTCCCAAACTGCCACCAACAGCAGACCCGCCTGGAAAGAAACAATCTGCTGTGGTGTAAAACATCTCTCCCATGAAAAATCTCACAGTTCCTTTGCACTGCAAAACCATCACATGGGGTTATTAATCTTTTTAAGGATGAGTTACTTTGGCCTGAACACAAAGGCTTTCTTCACCACAAGTCTCTAAAAAGCCTCTCAATGCTTCTATGTGGCCTGGCATAGGCACTCTTCACAATTTCCACGGGCCACACATGAACTTTTCATCTCCCCATGTACTTCAAATGGATTAAAGAGACAAACAGTTTGTGGTATTACAGTTTCTTACCACGGCATGCAAGAAGGTTTTTTAAGCTACGCTCGAGAATCGCGGCACCACCCTCTTTTCTCCCGCTGCCATGTTCAGCTCCGTCCCACGTGACTCACTTCTCTTTCTCCCTGACTCTGAAGCCGCCATGTTGAAGAGTGTCCTTGTTCAGGCTTTATGGAGGATAAAGCCTCGCTCCCTCTGTGCTGCTGGCTGCACTGCAGTGTCTTCTTCAGTTCAGCACGAAGTGTGCTGGCTGCAGACAGGAGGCTCCGCCGGCTCCCGTTGACTGCGCCGGCTCCGCATGGAGAGGAGAGGGACCCGCCTGTCCCCAGAAGCCGCGCTGGATGGGTTTAGCTGTGGCAGTCCATGGCTGGTTTTAGCTGTGAGCAGCCCATGGCTGGTTTTAGCTGTGAGCAGTCCATGGCTGGTTTGAGATGTGAGCAGTCCATGGCTGGTTTTAGCTATGGCAGTCCATGGCTGGTTTTAGCTGTGAGCAGTCCATGGCTGGTTTTAGCTATGGCAGTCCATGGCTGGTTTTAGCTGCCTGCGGCTCTGGGACAGTCCCCCCCCGGTGACCCAGGGTCCGTGCTGCAGCGTTGGGAAAGGGGCGGGGGGGGCTGGGGTGGTGGAGGCCCCTGCCCGGCCTGGCAGGCCGGGAGGTTCAGAGGTGCCCCTCACCTTCCAGCAGGCGAGCTCGAACAAAGGAAATTCCCGCCTTTCCACGCAGTTTAAATATGTAAATTGTGAGAAGTGTCATTAGTCTAAAAGACTCTCCATCAACTCAGGTTAAACCCACTACAAGGTGTCAAAGACAAGCACTTCTTCCTTCCATTGTCACCTTAAGAAAGTTATTCACTCGTGCGTTCTATAGCTAATATTTATAAACAAAGCAGACAAATTAAATAAGTACTGTCCTTAGTAACTGAACAGAAGTAAATAAAACTGTTTTGAAATACGATTCTTTGATTTGCACAGCAGTTAAACAGCCCTAGAAAAAAGTGAAGATTTTTACCTGAGCTGTAACTCTGAGAAGCTTGAAACCTTTCATCTGTGCTTGATTACACACACTTCAGGACACAAAGACAGAAATACATGCAAAAGTCCCATTGAACACTCATGTTTCTACCTAACAGAGCAAATATTTCAGTAAAGTAATTGATGACGCACAGAGATAACTCAAAAAGCAGACACAATTCTTAAAATCTTTTGTCTGATCTTTAATAGAATTTGAACCTTCCCAGCTTAGAAACAGAACTGTATATCTAAGAACAAATTGAATTATTATGCTTAGTCATACCTATCACATGACAATACCGAAATACACCAGAATCAAATTAACAGAAAATTGGAATTTTCAGTCATTCTAAGACTCTATATACCACTATATCACTATATCATTAAGAAAAAGTATGAAACTAAATCTCCACATCAGTGACAGAGATCTAACTGGAGTATTAATACATATAGCAACTAATAATATTGAAATAAATTAACCAGCTGCCAATAAAAATAATTTGTATGTAGTAATGCAAAACAGCTTTGCAAGACTGCAACATTTGTGCAAGTTCTTGACATGACATTAGACATGATAATCAGTTTCTGTGCTGAAATTGCTTGGCAAAACAAAACTCAAAATTACTAAACATAATTTATAAGCCTTCTTAATGTTAACAACTGAGGTATGAAAGTTCTTTCCTTTCTCTAGTTTTGTTTGGTTTGTATAAGAGGAACCAGAAGAAGCAAAAACAGTGTTGAATTCCACAATAAGTACATCATCACTAATCATAACAAAGAAAAGCAAATTCTAATTCAGATTAATAGTTTATCTGGGGTATTAAAAAAGCAAAAGTTGCCAGAAAAGACTAAGCACTAGTGAGTTTTGTTTCTATATATACACCTAGAAAGCAAACTGAATAGAAGAGGAATGTGCTAGGAAGTACATTATAATTAATTTCAGAAACTCTCAACATTCTTAACTAGTTAAGAATAAAACAAACAAACAAAAAAGAGTAGACTAAACCCTGTAGATCACCAAAGCCATTTCACAAAAACCGAAATCTTGGATCAAAGTTAGCTTATACTAACCTGAATGGAAATTTTCTCTAAAAATTACTCCAAACATAAGGCAGAGTCTACATTCACTGAAATACACAAATAAAACCAGTTCAAACTGGCATGGATACCACAATGTAAAAGTCCAGAAGGGAGGCAGGTGAGAAATACATCAAAGGAGGTACAGCAGCACAAGTTAAGGAAAGATATCAAGATAATATACATCTGTGCCTAGCAAACACAAATTATTTTGAAACCACAGAACAGATAACACCAGAGAACACTTGCAATTTAGGTGACAAAACAACAAGTGATCTGTGTACCTGTAGAAAGACAATAAATTATTAACAACAGTGTCTTATATAAAAAAAAAAGTATAGAAGAAATTGTTTTACATAGGAACATTTATAACACTTTTAACTTGGAAAAGATACTCAGATTTTTTTTTTTCCTTATGCAACAAGCACTTTTCAAGGACAAACATACTGATGATTAAATTATTTCTTTCACAAGATGAAACCACAAATTATGGGCAGTTATCCCATATCATCCCAGTTGCATGTGCAGCCTAATCCTTTTCTAAAATTTTCTTGAAAGTGTTTTGCTTTTGCATTGGGTTTGTGTGGCAAGGTTTCAGTAGCAGGGATGGTTACAAGGTGGCCTCTCTGAGAAACTGTCAGAACCTTCTCCCATCCATGTCTGATAGACGCAGTGCCAGCCAAATCCAAGACAGGTTTGTCACTGGTCAAGGCTGAGACCATCGGTGAAAGTGGGGGTACCTCCCGGGTAGCATAGTTAAAAGGGGAAAAGAAAGACCTGCACACCAGGAATTGCAGAGATAGAGAGGAGTGAGAATATGTGAGAGAAACTACAGATACAAAAGTCAGTGAAGAAGGAGAGGGAGAAGCTGCTCCAGCTGCCAGAGCTGAGATTCTCTTGCATCCCATGATGAAGGCCATTGTGAGATGTCCAGGCAGGGTCAATCCACCACAGGTTTTAAACTATCTGCAGCGTAAAACATGAAAAACAGGTTGTCATTGTGCTATCCAGGTGCTGAAGAATGCCGGAACTTCACAGGCATTCTTAAGTCTGTTAAAAGCCTTTGCAATGTATACATACACCAGCAGACTTCATTAGACACGGCTTCTTTAATGAAGTGGAAAAACAGCTGTCTTATACATTTGTACCAAACAAGAAAATAAAATCATGTAAGATACTTAGTAAAAATAACTGAGATTTTCAAAGATTTGAACAAGCATAACAAGCAAATAATTAGGAGAAGATCTGAAAGGTTGTAAATCTATGAGTTTGGGAATCCTCATGTCTCTGGTTTCAAAGGGAAGCTTAGCTTTCTGTGCCTTCCCCTTTGACATTATTTTTCTGGATTATTAACAGTGTGCATTATTACCTCTCATCTAACTCTAAATGATTCTGACAAACGAAGTGCTAAGATGTAAAATACACACTGAACAACACTTCAGGTTCTCGTAAACACAGACAAAGTCCTCCATGCAGCCTTTTGTGCATGTCATATAAAAGCTGCTCAGCCCTGTTCTCTCACCTCAAATAGATACAGCAACTCCATATCAGCTAAGAGCTTCCAATAATTGATGGTGACTGTTTACAAACTCTCTAAAGCTTCTGTATATGTTTCTCTGATGGAAATCTCTTACATCTGTACTATAAACCTGGCTATTTAGTATGAGAAATTAAGCAGGCCATCAGTCTGCAACTGCCTCTCTGTAGGTAAATTTAGCCCCTAGGTGCTTCAGTGTGATAGGAAACACTAATGCAGAATCACTTATTCTTTCTTGGGTTACATGCAAAATAGAGAGAATTATACATAATTCTTTCTTCAAATTGGAGGAGAAATAGATTTTAATATTTTTGTTGAAAGGGTTGTGAGTTATTTCATGGCTGGCAGTTAACTGTAACTTTTAAAGAGATTTTTATGAGCACATCTGGCTTTCAGCCAGAAAGGAAAAAATCTCATTGATAGGAAAGGTGTAACTCTCATAGAGAAGTCACTTTGGTAAACAGTGGTTTTAAGGCAAATAACAGTAAAACAGGATATAAAAAGCCTCTACAGAACTTCTATTATAACCATGCTTTCATATATCAAAGTGCAAAATGACAAAAGCCCTTGTCAATAACATTATCCAGTATAGTCAAAAACAACCTTATGTTTCCTAAAGGCATTCCAAGATCTAGGAATTTTAACTATTTTTTTTAAAACAGGTTATCAAATAGTGTTTGGGACTGGAACTTTACTGTATGAAGTAAAGTAGGACAATGGAGACTTGACATGAAAAATTTTGTAATTCAACACTGCAGAACCAAGAAAGTTGATGTAGGCTTGCCTTTCCCATTTGGTTCATAGGAACTTAAAAACTATTTTGCTGAAATATTTATACTTGGTTCTTTGGCTACTTCTGTTATAAGTCTTGTTCATATATATGACGAGAACTGAAATTAAAGATTTGCACTTCAGTTCTCATATTTGGATGCTTTTAGAAACAGGCTTATTTATCTGAAGTATACTCACAGTAAAATAATATAAATTGAGATAGCCAAACTATACCTCTGATTTGCCTGTTTGATCAAAATTATTTGGATGGGGGACACAAAGGATCCTTTGTTGTTGTATGGCCTAGTTGATGATGAACATACAGTAATCTGTGCAATGCACAGATTACTGTAAATTAAATGAAAAGGAAATATATATATTTCCAAAAGCTTTCTGAGCATCTTAGCTGGAATATGTAATGGTATAGCCTTGTAAACAAAACAAGTTTCTTTATGACATCATTTATGATATTCATTACATAAAAATTTAAACTCACAAAAAGCAATGCCTACAAAGCACTTTTGCCCTGTGGGTGGTATTTTAACAATTAATATTCTGTGGAGGTAGGATTTCTCTAAAAGGCCACAGAGACGGGCCTGGTATGACAAAGCATATATTGAAAGAAATCTTTTTGCCCTTTAAGATTTGGGCTACTAACTCTATGTGGAAATAAAGTTCTTTCAGCTTCTCCTTTCCCCTGAAAAGAAGCATCCTGGCAACTCTTCATACTTTTGTTAAAAATAAAAGTCATGGTCCAGGAATGTGAAGTCAATGTGGACCAACTAACCTATGAATACAGAGCTTACATACTTAGTGACAGAAAGCACTAGAAGAAAATCCATAGAGAAATAAAAAATATAGCTATCACAGTAGTTCAGCAGAGTAAACAATTTCACTAAACATTACTATAATCTTCATAATAGTTGCTATTTATCTGATCATAATGAACAATACTGGTATAGGTTCCTAAAAGTATCCTTGCATTCTAAACTCATATTTTATGTGTCTATAAATGTGTATATACATAAGTATGAATACATTTACATGAACGAGAACAGGAAAAAGGCAATTATGATGTTATAAATTCTGTATTTCTACCTGAGGCTGATGCTGGTTCCAAATTTTCTTTTTAACTGCTTATTTCTCTTGCGTACCTTCCTCATGTTTAGGTACACGTAAACCAGAACGGAGAGGTACCCAGGAAGTGCAGGGCAAAGGTGTAATTTACCAGTCTTTGAAACGTCTTTTAACCCTGTAGTGTTTGGAGACTCAGGTGGATTAATTTTTGTAACAGCCTGGAAAGATTAGAGGTTCCTACAGCTTTTGTGGATAGTATAGACATGGCAGTTTTATTTAATCCCTACCACTTGAAAGTACATTACTGTATGTAGAAAAAAAAACAAGTCAGGAAAGGTTGCAATGTTTGCTTAAAATCATAAAGATTTCTGAAACAGCTACAAGTAGAAAGTTGATCTATCAAAGCCTCACATTTTGAATCACAAACCAGATGTTCAATGTAAGAACGAATTCTGTGACACTAATGGTATTCTTGATACTGAATATTACTGGCAGCGGGTATTTCTTGAAACTAAAACTGTAATTATATATTTCAAGTGAATAATTTAGTGCACTAAATCAGAAAAGTCCTTGCATAATATTAATATCAACATGTAATATATACAGCTTAAGTTGGGCTAAATTTAACATCTATTCTTGCTTCATTCCTTCTTTTCTCCTCCTACATTTATTGATATGAAAGCAAACTATTTGCTGTGGGAAAAGAAGTAGTACAATGAGAGGAAATTACTACAGATTTGGGAAATTGAAGGGACGTATGGCTTTTTTCCTGATGGAGATAGAATATTTTGCTTTCATTTTTGTAATGAAGTATGATATAGTCATCCAGAGATAAGTATACATAGGTCCCATAGATGTGAGATTCAAAAAGGAAAACTAAATTTGAAAAAAACAAAGTGAAACAGGGTTGAAAAAAGGTATGTCAAAGACTAGGTCCTATCCCTACCAAAAAGGAATTGGATAAATATTAATTTTGTTTGTTTTAAAATCTCTTCACTCTTTCTTGATTAAATTACTCCGGTTTAAATTGCAAATAAAAAGGACAGATCAAAAAGTTGAGTTCAGAATCTGATGGACTCAAAGTACTCCACCTGTTGCTGGAGAAAAGAGAAAAAAGCATGGCTGTTTTCCTCCTGACGATTTACAGCTCCGGACAAATAGTGTCAAACAAACTGTTTCTTATCATCAGAAAGCAGCCTTCAAAGATATAGATAAGCAGCAGCATAAAAGAGATTTTGCAGTTCACTAATTGAATGAACTCTGATAACATCAGGTTTTTGCACAGAAGCAAAATAAATACACTTCTACATACACCTTGCTAGAATATATGCAAAAGTACCAGGTGTTAAACATATACATCAAGATAAAGAAATAAAGTAATTATTTTCTAAAATAGAAAGCAGTAACATTTAGTTACAGAGGACATTTATTAAGACTTTTTTTTTTTAATTAATCTAGCATGAGAAAAAGAGACAATCAACAGGGCTAGTATCTAAAGGTTCTCACCAAAAATGCTGTAAAAGTCCTCTAAGTAATGAGTGTTACATCATGCCAGGAAATTAAATTTTACACAAGTGAGCAGTGAAAAAAAGATAATGAGAAAAATGTACCCCAACCAAGAATAAAATCTAAGCTTCTCAGGTTAGTGTCCTATTTGCTCTTCTATGTCTCTGTTCCAAGGTTAGTAATCTGTCATTTTCCTTTTTCAACAGTTAGGATACTTTCTTTGGATTTCCTGTGTCAATGCAATTATTTTCCATGAGAACAGTTATTAAAGGCAATGAAATTACCCTGTACATTATATTCAGGAAGTCACCTCTACTGACAGAAGGTTTTTATAAAAACAAGGGTTTCCTCTCTTAGCATAAGTGATTGCTTTTTAAAAATAGCAGTTAATTAGAAAGGAAATTGCAAGTACAGCTGTGCAAAAAGTAGTGTCAATAGCACAACTCAAAACAAATCCATGAGTTGTAACAAGCCTGATTTGGGTAAATAGATTTAATTGCAACTCGCTCTGCTTTGTAAGTACTTATCATCTCTACATTTGGTAAACAGAAAAGGCTGATACTATTTGTCTTGTGTGTAAAACACAAACAGCCTGGGCATTGGTTTATACCAGTCTGTGTCTGGTTCCCAGAGGAACTCATTATCCTCTCGCAATGACATAAGACCTTAATCTTGCATAAGCATAGGTCATGTGAAAACAGAAAATAAAAAGGAAAGAAGAATATAAATTAGTAGTTTTCAGATATTTTTTTTACCCAGATTGAATGCTCACTGAAGGCATGCAGGCCAGAGTTCCTAATGCTTATAATGAAGGTGCTTCCTCCTGAAATTAGCATGGTCCTACCAGGACATCTGGATATTCTTCTCCTACATTTTTCATGGTGTTTCTTAATTTAATAAAAAGGAGTGAAGGACTGACTTTGTAGCTTCTTGGATCTTCACATTTCAAGAGAAAATAGTCTTAACAGTGAGAAAAATAAAACCCTAAACAAACAAAATTAACTTTATAAGTCCTAGGTTTTTCCTCATATTTGTCACTAATATATTGCAGGATTAGCAAGCAAACCTCTTTTATTTAACATACAGATTCCCCACTTTTCTTAAGCTTTTCCTTTGTCCTTTTACTAAGACCTCCTCAAGAAAAATTTGCTAGACTGTTTTACAGTAGAAAGAAATATGAGTGAGAAATCATATAAGGGAAAGTTCTCCCCTTCTAAGTTACTGGTTAGGCACAATTTTAAATTGTCCTTTGCTAGTCATAGCTGATAAAACAGCTGTAGTTTTAACATATATGTTGCTCAAGAAAGAAATTCAAAGTTTCTTAAGAATTTCACTATGAAAAATAATTTGTAACTTTTTCCCTTTTATAAACTCTTTCTTCAACTGCTTTTAATTCTGGAAAAACTGCAGAAACAGCCCAATCCCAGAGGTAGGAATTTTTTAGAAAACTGTATTTTGTCAGAATATTTTTTGAGGGATGCTGCCAATGGGAAATGCTTGAAAAAGGAAGGTAAAAGTACCTTTTAAAACTAAAGTCAAAAATAATCTTTCATTTTGAACTTTCAGTGAAACTTAGACCAAAAACTCATGAATATAATCTGAGGATTCAACACTTAGAGCTTGAAGTTGCCATTAATTAGGATCATAAGATTTCCTTTGTTTCTTTGACTGAAAATAATTTTTACCCTTGTTTTTCAGAGAGGCAGATACATACATCTCTATGTAAGTATCATGTCTGTGCAGAAGCTTCTTGGAAATTTGAAAAAATTTTGGAAAACATAGTTTATCATGTTTCTACCCCTGAAAATAATCAGGTACACAGATAATTAGGAAGTCCGGAGAAACCTATAAGAAATAAACCAAATGTAATCTACAGCAATGACTCACATTTTAGATTACATAATGTCTCATTCTTTGGAAAGCCCTGAAAGACAACTTTTTCGTGTGATAGAGCTGAGAAACCTTGAGAAAGAGGTGTCCAGAGGCCCTTCCTGCTATGCTTGTTTCAGGTAATACATCACTTGTAAAACAGGAACATGGCATATAGGTTTTGACACTGAGCTCTTCTTCATAACATTCCGGAGCTACTCTGGAAAACCCAGACCTATATTCAAACTTTGAAACTTTTGTCTTTTCAGCTGACTTCCTCCCAGTGCACCTGAGAGCACTGAAGAAGAAAGGATGCTACTCAGAGCCTCTACATAACAGCACATTTCCATTTCAGAAAGTCAAGTGAGCTTCGTTCTGTAGCTTCTGTTGACAAAAGGAGGGAGAGGAGTGGAGAAAGGATGCATCTGTTTATTTTACACCTACTATAACATTTTTCCTTTAGGAAGGCAGAAACAGCCCATGGAAGCAGTAGAGGTGAAAGATTTCATAGAAGCTATTAAGTTTAGAACAAAAAAGAGCTTTGTTCTGTTATCACGTCTCTCTGTTACCTCACAAAGGTGACCAAACCTGTTACAGCAGTGATCTAATACAAACATAAGGATCATTTTCCATACCGCCTAACAGCAAATACATCAAGCCTTAATAACATGTAGCAGTAATGTATGAATTAACAAGTATCACAGACTTTGGAGTCAGGTTCTTACAGCAGTCCTTAACCTTTTTTAAAATAGCATATTTTCTGTCACAGCCACATAAACTATTCATATAACAATGTGACAATATTTTAGGTGATATAAAAAGTTTAATAAACAGAAAACAAGATATGACCAAACACACCATCATCTAAATGCAAGATTCTGCTTTATTTGATTATTTATTCCTCTGATCACATTAAAAGAATTCAATTTCTCAAAATGTCTATGAAGCCTGTGTAGTCACGTGTGAGAATATCTGCAGCACATTGACAATTTACTTCAAGTCTGTTTCCCTAAGACTCTTAAGCTGTGTGATAAAGAGAGAACCCCTTGTGGTTTAACCCCAGCTGGCAACTTCGCACCATGCAGCTTCTCACTCACCCCTCTGACACAGCAGGGAGGAGAATTGAAAAAAAAAAGTAAGTAAAACTCACAGGTTGAGATAAGAACTGTTCAATTATTGAAACAAAACAAAATAGAATAAGAATAAAATAAGAATAATGAAAAGAAGAGAGGGAGAGAGAAATAAAATCTAAGAGAAGCAAGGAATTGGTCATGCCCCCCAATCAGTGGACTGATGTTCAGCCTGTTCCTCATGAGCAGCTGGCATCTCCTGGCCAACTCCCCCCCATTTATGTATTGAGCATGGCATTCTGTGGTACGGAATATCCCTTTTGTCAGTTTGGTCTGGTTGCCGGGGTTATGCTCCCTTTCAACTTCTTGTGCATTTCCTTACTTGTAGAGCATGAGACATTGAAAAGTCCTTCACTTAGGGTAAAAGTCCTTCACTTAGGGTAAGAACCACTTAGCAACAACCAAAACATCAGTGAGTCATCAACATTAGTCTCAACTGAATTCAAAAGACAGCACTATACCAGCTAGGAGGAAAACTGACTCTATTCCAGCTGAAACAAGGACTGAACTATATTCTAAAAAATGTTTCAAACAGGATGTTTGCAAGTGTTTGTCTAGTCGAGACAAGATCTGCAGGTTTTCAGGTGTTTACAAATAACCTCCTTGTGTTATTCTTGTGTAACATGTTTCTAACAAGCTGGAATTTTTGTACAGCATGCTGTAAAAGTGAAATACGTGAAAAAAGAAAGAACAACAACAACAAAACAATGGAACTCCAGAGTTCTATAGTACTTGTAAGGAACACAACAAGAAGCTATCTGAATATGAGACCAGCAAGTTTGAGTTATTTTCATTTTTCCAAGCAGATGTCATAATAAATAATACTGTCACTGTAAATAATCCCTCTGTAAGTTCCACTGCATGATGTTTTGCTGAACAGCCCAAACTCTGTCAGCCTGTCTTCAGAGCAGAGATGCTCCAGCCCTCTGATCCTCTCCAAGGTCTTTCTCTGAACTCACTTGAACATGTCCACATCCTTCTTGTGTTGGGGACCCCAGAGCTGGATGCAGCACTCCAGGTGGGGTCTCACCAGAGCAGAGCAGAGGGGCAGAATCCCCTCCCTCACCCTGCTGCCCACGCTGCTTTGGATGCAGCCCAGGACATGTTTGGCTTTCTGGCCTTTCTGGGCTGTGAGAGCATGTTGCTGGGTCTTGTCCAACCTCTCCTCCACCAGCACCTCATGTTTTTCTTGCCAGAGCTGCTCTTGATCTGTTCATTCCCCAGCCTCTGCTGATACCAGTGATTTCCAGTTTAAACTAAAAAGTAGCATGTTTTCAGATCACTGAAAAATGCATCTACATTTGTTTTGTCTTTAAAGAAAAAAAATAATTAAAAGCAGATTTTGTTGTTGAGAGGCAGAAATCTCTGTTTTATAATTCTCTCATGAATTTGTAAGAGTAGTAGTTTTACTTTAGAACAATTTGGTTGCAATTGAAGGAAGTATGTGGCTGTTTTGTATTATCTATGGTGATAGAACAATATGAAAGACTAAAAATAACACTTTAGAAAATGTATAAGGAAAAGAAAGGAAGAGAAAGAAAGGATAAGAATAGATATCACCACCTTTGGATCCAGCAACAAGGTGTTGGTCGAAGTGATGGTCACAGTCACGATCAGTCATGGGTGAGGGAAAGCCACCGAAACATGTAATTCAATGGGTTAATATACATTCACATATACAGGTATGTGTGGGAGCACCCAAACATCTTCCCTGGAGCGGGTTTTTTACACTTTCACTTTTGCAAAAGACTCTGTATCTGTTGCAACACTGTGGATCATGTGCAGACCTCTGGTGGAAGGCCTTGGGAATCAGTCTATCAGGGACAATATATTTACAAATATAAAAAAATAAGACAGACTCTGACTTTGGGGGTCTTTGATGGTTTATGGCCTCTCCTAAGACATGACAGCTGCCTCTCATGCCAGCATAGTTGAGCCAGTTAGGCCCCATCAGAAGGGATGAATACCCTCAGTTATGAGTACCCTCAGGTGTGAATGTGAACATCCTGTCCTGTGTGAACGTGACCTTTCTGGGGCAGGGGCTGGGTGGGCAGCTTTACAACTGAGTTTTGTAAAAGAGGACAATTGGAATGATAAGCAGCAACATCCTGCCTCCAAAGGATCCGCTTCTTATCAACATTCTCCCTTTTCTGGCTCAAAACCCAGAGCCTCCTGTAGTGGGTGCTCACCCCCTCTGTCTTATTCGGAGCAGAGGCTTTGACACCACACAACCAAAATTCACTTCCTCCCACTTAAGGAATATATGCAAAGACCTTTGAGAAATTTTCAAGCTCCTGGATAATCTGGAAGCAATATTGCTTTGAGATAATGTACAAATTAGGCATATTAGCAGTAAAACAAGTAAAAATACTTCTTGTGCACTTGTACATTTCTCGACTTTGTATTTTTCAGCAGCTGTTTAACACTTGTGGAGATCTTCTATTGCATTTACTCAGCTACTTAACATTAGGCAGGAGCAAGCATCTATGCTGAATGTTTGCCGAGCCAGATCATCCAGTAAATTAAATTTGACATGGAGTCCCCGCCAGCAGAGCACCTGCTCCTGCCAAGTGCAGCTCTTTATAAATGTGATGGGTTCAGCCTGGTGCCACCTGTGCAGTTTGGCAGTGCTGCTGATTGCTTCTCGCTCAAAGCTGCTCACCAGGAGCTCTTACTCACCCCTTGAGCACCCACAGTGCGGCAACAGAGTAGGATGGAAGACAAAGATTTACAAAGGCAGGACTTGAGGCCAACTTTCAAGAAGACACAATATTCAGTGTCTGAGAATGTGGGACCAGAGGACAGTGAAGTTGAATCTTTGAGCACCAGAGGTGCTGGCAGCCTCTTCCGCCATGGGCCACTCATTGACAATGGAGAGTATCTGCACCTCCTGAGCAATTAACTTCCCAGAGACCCATTATGTGTGCTTAGCTCATTTTGTATTTCTAATTCTTAATGGTTCATTTTCTGGTACTGATTTTTGGTAGTTGAATGGTTTCTTAAGAATTCAGCTTATTCTCATCTAATAAATCTGTCTCTTCCTCCTACTCTGTCCAGCCCCTTCTCTTAGTGTTTCATGAAACCCCCTGGCCTGGGACTGATCTTCATTCCCTGAAACACCAGCTCTTTTCCTTTAAAAGATTGCTTGTGTAAGAAAATCACCTTATTTGCCAGACTTCCTTCTGTAACTCCATACCTGTGTCTCTTGTACTGGGGAGCCCAGAACTTAAAGCAGAAGCCCAGGTTGTGCAGAGGGCGCACTCCTCCCTGTCATCCATGTCATTAATGGAGAATTTAATAGTGTTTGATCCAATATTGGCCCCCGGGGTGCATTGCTGGCTCCCAACTAGACTTTGTTCCAGTGATCACCACCACTCAGAGCCTTGCTGTCAAATTTCCAATGCACCATCACAGCCTGATCATCCAGCTCATACTTATCAGCTTCTCTGTGAGGCCTTTGTGAGGGACAGTATGGAAAACTTTCCCGAAGTCTAGGCAGACAATACCCACTGCTCTCCCTTCTACTACCAAGACAGTCACTTTGTCACAGAGGTGTACCAAGTCAGGCAATCATGACATCGCAGTGGTGAATCCATGATGATACTCCTGATGACCTTGACCTTCATGTGCTTGGAAATTGCTCCATCACCTTCCAGGGACTGAGGTGACCAATATATCTATAGGCCTTGCTACATTTTTTCTTTACAGTTACACAACCTTTATGTACAGGGAATTGAATGTTTACATTTTAAACTGTGGTTTAAATATCCCATTTTTTACTCAAATTACACATGCAAACACTCAGGAAAATGCACTGTAAGAGGTACCATACTAGGAATCTCTGAAATCAGAGAGTATTTAATGAAATTTAAGGAGAAACTTGCATCCTAGAAGGAAACAATCTAAAATATTCCAATATAGAGGTATCAGTGCTCATTTTGGAATTTATAAAGACAAATTATATTGAACTGTTTAATTTAATATAACAGGAGAAGAAATGGCATATGAGTCCATTTTACACCCAGTAATTTCCTAAATATTCACACTGTAAAACTAATTTTTGAAAATAGTGTTCTGTGTGAATCCAAATTATAATCCTTGTTCTGTTTTTTCCTATGTTTCAGGTTTTTTACATTTTCTATATAGGAATTGAGGCAACATATCACATCCAGCCCTTAAAACACTCCAGTATGAAAGAGACAAGACCTATTCCTTAAACCATGTAATTAAATTCAGTATTTCTCATCTCTGTCAGCAGGAATACCAATTTGTTTGAGTCATAAAATGGGAAAAAATCTCTTAACAAGCATCTATTTAAAACCAGGGCTTACTTATTCAAGGCATAGTAAACACTTGACATCTTTCTTAAGTGTTTTCCTTTGCATTTATTATCATAGCCCCAGTCACAGACCGTTGCTGTCCTCCCTATTGCTCAGCAGTTAACTCTTACTGGGTGAGGAGATGCCTATGAAAAACAACAAGGACATATTCTCACTTCCTTATCATTCTCTGTTCACTTCCATATTATTCCATTAAGTTTTCTCTCACTGTATCTACTCCCATATCCATTTTTTTAAATTTTACTTTTTCCAGCCACACTTTTTAAGACAAGTTGATTTCCCTCCTCTTTGCTTTCAAGGAGTATGAGGGAGCAACTTTACAAATGGCACAGAAACACCCAAGTTCTTTATATTCAAGCTCAGATGTAACCAAAACGTGCAGACGGATTCTTCATTTAAATTAGAACATGCTCAGCCAAAAGGGTAGTGTAAACTGCAACCAGAGAGGCAGTGGTGGTCAGCTTATTGCAAGTGGTATATTTTGAATGCTATTTGCATACAATTGCAAAAAGTAAATCTGCAGAAAGGCAAACATTTCACAAATTCCTTATTTCTGTTCTTCAGTGAAGAGTAGGTAATTCATATTATTAGACAAAATATTGGCAATATTTCCTTCCTTCTTATGACACAGTAAGAAACTGAAGACACTTTTCGTTGGAAAGCAACAGTAACCTCAGTTATCAGTGGTGCACACAGAGCTTTAGAGCAAGATTACTGTATTGATGAGAGGAACACTCATTTACTCATTAGCACTCATTAAGCAATTGTGCATTTACTGTCTCTTATTCACGTTTTCTATTAAGAAGAGGAGAAAGAAACATATGTGCCTAAGATTTAAGACTCCGAAGTCAATCCCATAAACAAAAGCAAATATTTTACAAATCATGCATCATGAACAAACTTGGAACATCTGTTGCTGGTTGGCACTGCTGATTCCAACTTCCGCAAGCATTATTATCCCAGTAAGTGGAGAACCACTTTTTTCAAAGGAGAGATGCACATTTCTCTCTCTCTGTGGCACAGCAAATGGTAGTGTTACAGTCTTCCTTGGAAAAGAATATATTAGTTCACTGTTAACGCTCACTTTAAAGCAGAGTAGATTGTTTTAGAAGATTAAATATTTCTTGATGTTCTGCTGCTTGTGTTAATTCACCACTCTTATGATTATTTTGCCTGAAGAGCAGAGACTTTATCACAAAGTTTCTAATTATCTGTCCAGCAGAGCTTCTTCAAACAGTGGCAGAAGACCATATGCTTAAGGGCAAGTGTGCACTCCACAAAACAACATGTAGCTTTGTCATCTCCCCCTAGCAGATAGCCTCTGCTCACAATGGTAATAGCAGACATGCTACCCTGACCTAAATGATATTTGCACTAGAAAAACCTTATGTTTTATGATTCAGGGGTCTTCAACTCAGTTTCTACAATAATTCCTCCAGAGTCTTTGCATGCATTGGGATGTTACTCTATTGTAACAGATTTATTCATAGTTCAAATAGAGCAAATGCCCTCAAATATATTTTGAATTAAGAAAAATCATAATTTTGACTGGAATTGCAACCTCAGTCAAAACAAGCTGTCCCCATCCAGACATTAGACAAGCTGATTTTGATCCCTTAGGGTTGTTCATTCAAAGAAGTTAAAAGACAAAAATATCTGATTTTATGTGCTGACCATTCCATCACACTAAGGAAGATTTTTAATCACTGACTGCTGTTTGTATCCTAAAGTTGCCCTAGGCTGGAGCATAGGTTTATCAGGAAAGCATTGGAGTCAGGCTCTTCATGGGTGATGCTGTCTGCATATTCCTGAGCCATCTGAATAACCAATACCATTTCTCCCATTCACTTTGCTATTTGTTCCCATAACCTTACAGATGGGCATTTCTTTGTATTTAATTGGGCTTACAGAAAAAAGGTTCTCAGTCACACAATAAGAAAGAAATTAGATGAAGAGGAATAAATTTATAGAAAAAGACCTGATAACCTGATAAGCATGAATTTGCACGGTAAACGGAAGAAGGAAAACTACAGTATTATTGTTTGATAAATGGATACACTATGCAAGCAAGAATTACAAATAAGTATTAGCAGCAAAAAATTCACTGCTGGATGGTTACTACAGTAAATATAAAAATCAATTCATACTAATATTTGAACTCTACAGACAAAGTGAAACCACTTTAGAAATTTGATTCAATTGCCCATAAATTTATATTTGTTCTATGAGAAATGAAGACACACACATCAATATTGCACTCAGAGCTGGAATGGAAATGAAAAAAACACCTCCTTCTCTTAGTGGACAGACAGCAGGAAACTTTTAATTTATGCCCTCAATTCCTAATGGAATAGGCAAATTAATAATTTCTTTAAAATATGGCACACAACCATTCTGGTTTTTTATGAAATAAATAGAAGGTCTTTAAGTTTTTCTACCAGTCACCATTATTCAAGACTTCTATCACCTTACACCTGCCCACTTAGCCTTTTTTTTTCCATAGAGATGCTTGAATTTTCCCATGGAGAGTTTTCCTAAAAGCTCATACATACATATGTCACCAGTAGCAGTTTTATTCTATAGACACTTGGGATGACTGATAGCTGAAACAGGACCAAACACAACAGCACTTGAGAAAGCCAATAAAGAAACTCAAGAAAAACAAGTGTGCCTCATATGTGTACTGTATTTGGATGAAAGAAGCAACAAATAATCCTTCTCTTCTTGAGGAGGCACGATTGGGAAATAATCAGGAAACTAGAATATAAATAAGAACCTTAAAAGGAAATATCTACCCAGGCAGAAACCAGGGCAGTCTTTTTATCACACCTCTTCAAATCCTCAGTTTTCCTCCATCCTCATAGTCATGGTTTAATTGGCATAAGTTAATTAAACTTGTGAGGGGGTGGGAGAGCTATTTTCCATTGAGTACCACTAGTTCTCAAGCGGCTAAGGCTAAGTCTGCTTCCATAAAAGTGTGGCCAAATTGGAGCAGGTTTGTGGAATAAAGTGTATGGTACTGATGATACTTTGTGCACAACATGTATATATTCAGAGACTAGAGTATCTTTAGTCTGATCCATGAATTATCTATCACATTCTGCAATAAATTTTTCTGTTCAGTTTCATCTTGAAAAGATCTGCCTTTCACTCTTCATGACTACTCTAAGCTACCAAAGAGAGTTAAGTGGAATTACCGGGATATCTACTCCCCATACACAACTCTGATCTGAACTAAAACATTTAGGTAGATACACTTTAAGCAGTGTATCTACCTACAGTGTATCTTTAAGCAGAAGAGAAAATAAATAACATAGGAATAGAATAGTAGCTAAACCACAAGTACAAAAGGAAGGAAAATGAAGTAATATAGAGTACAGGAAGGCAGCATTGAAAAAAAAAAAAATCTTCCCATTATTTGAACTAGGAGTTTCTTTCTCTAAGTTTCCCTTATATAATGATATCTACATATTAGCAAATACATTTTTTAGGGTTTATAGATAACAGGATATATCAAAGCTTAAAGAGGTGGGGGGAAGGTAAAGAGAAAGGAAATTTTCATCTAGAAACATATGAAGAATTTTTATTATGAATACATTTCTATGCTTTTTTTTCTAAAAGAATAGTTACAAATGAAAGGATGATAGTGTGAAAAGAAGCGTTCTGAGTGCATCGGGACCAGAATTCTGTTCAAGTGAATTACTAAAGAACTAGGTGACCTTTCCCAGTTACTTGCAGATAAGAATACCAAAAAGAAAGAATCATAGCTGACTAAATATACTAACCAGCTTATCTTTTCCATCAGCCTATGGACAGTTCTGATTGTAGATTTAGGTTTGTTTCACTCCTAGTGTCTGTTGCTATAACTTAAGAATTCTAAGTTCTTATTACCTCATGTAACCTTGTGGACTTTAGTACTATTACACTAAATTTACATGACCTACAGATCCTATTTTTAGAACGTCTTGTGTACCATAACTCATATCTCCTGTGCATCTTCAATCCCACTCTAAATATTGCACTTTTGAAGGAAAGTCCCTTCAAAATTTTGAATTTTGAAGTATTTTGCAGACTCCTTTGAAATAGTAAATATTTAGGTTTTCTTCCTATAATCATTTCCATATTTTGTTTTACAAAATATATAACATTCTAATCAGGTATTGAACATAAATTATTACTTTCCCCTTGTGTAATCTTAAGGATGACCTAAAAAAAAAGACTTTTTAAAAAATAATACCAACAGGTCCATAACACTATGAGCCTGGGATTGCATTATCTTCATTTTACACAAGCAAACTCAGACACAAAATGCCTAAAAGCTTATTTGCTTAAGAAGTAGAAATCATAGGGCAGAATTACTTGAACTGAATGTGTGAACTCAATTTTGATCCAAAGGTATTAATAAGAATTTGAAGGTCCCTTCCAACCTGGACAGTTTGAATTATGGCTTATTATTCAGGCTAAATTATGCAAGCTACTGTACTTCTGCACTAAAAGTGTCAAGTTAAATCAGTAAATTTACTACAACATTAAATCAGTAAATTCACCAAACCATAATGACTAATCTTGGGGGCTTTCTAAGATGAGTAACAGCTAAGTCTCTAAGGTCTCAATTTCTTTGGAAAACAAAGATAGCAAGATGCACTTACCTTATTTTAGAGACTGAGATTGGACAAAATACATGACAAGAAGGAGGAAGAGGAGTAAGAAAAGGAAGAGGAGAAAAAGGAGGAAGAAGAGGAAGAGTAGCACACCACTAAATAAGTGTGATAGGATTACAAAATACTCTAGGTTGAAAGCTGCTTCTGGAGGTCATCTGGTCTAACTCTCTAATGAAAGCAGGATCTATTTCAAAATTAGATCAAAATTCAATGTTAGTTCATACTCATAGACTGAAGAGCAAAACAACACTGCCTGACATTGTGCTACAGGCTGTCATGAAGAAATTTAGCTGTTTTCATACCATCCAGGCACATTTCAAACAGAGGAAAAAATAACTATGGTTGTTTTATTTAAACAGAAAAAAAAAAAAAAAACCAAATTAACAAAAAACAAAACCAAACAACTCCCCCAAAACAAAACAAAAATCCACACAACTCCCCCCAAAAAACCTCTACATGTAATATCATAAGTACATTTAGAAATTCAAACAAGTTCTTTTTATTAGCTGTGACATAAATTTGTCCATACCAATTTCTGATATCATCACCATATTTGAGAGTGCCATTGGTACAACTTTAAGCATAACCTAAATTCACCTGTTGGGTTTTGACCATTTGGGGTTTTATTTCACTTTGCATTTTATAATACTTTTAAAATTTGCTATCCTGCATTCTACAGTATCAATCACACTGTGAGAATGTCTTTTATTAGGAAAACTAAAAAGAGAGCTCTAAGAGACAAAAAAAGAATACTAAAAAATGTGGTATTGATACATATTACAGTTATAGCTATGATGAAACTGAAAACATTTACAAGATCAGTAGTTAAGAAACAATAATATCATCAAGCTGTAGTAGCTCATCTGAATGTCTAGCAGACAATAATATTTATCCTTTTATGAAAACATCATCACATGGTACGTAGTGAAAAATATCAGGATATTAAAAGTGGATTTACTAAAAGTAGGCCAGTTAAACTATTTCTTATTTTCTCAGGTGAGTGAAAAAGAAGATTCTGAACATATCTGTAAGGCAGTTTATTCCAGAAGACAGTTCAAGGAAAATATTTTCACTACCCAGACCACATCTTAGACCAAAACTGTGACCAAAATAAAGAAATGGAGAGAGGAAGGGAAATGAAAATTGAATCTTTAGCTCAGAAACTGTGGCAAACACATACCCACAGACATACTTGGACACTGGTAAAAACTGAGATTTGTTGACATCTGTAAATATTAAGTATATTAAATATGGTGGCCCAATTATAACACTAGAAATCACAGTACTACACAAGGCCACATGCTTTTTAATTCCATCAGTAACAGATTCTGAGGAATGTTCTGAATTAGTTTTTTTTTCTATAGATGAAAAATGAAGAAAATATGAACAAAAGCACATCAAATCATTTTCACTGGGATCTAGATGACTGTCATGTTTTTTAAAATCTTCATATTGCTCAACTAGAAGAAATGTGTTGTTTGAAAGACCTTTGGAATTTTGAGTGAGGTGTAAAAAACCAGTATCTATATACTAGTTACCCTTACTCATAAATTAGAAAATACAAACACATTTTTTACAAGGGAAAACACAAATATCAATAGCCACAGAAAGAAAAAAATTGTGTTCTCAATCATCTCACAAACCGTTTCTGTTTCCTGGTCAAAGCAAGTATTCACTTTTAGTGTAGTATCATCAAGATGCTCATAAAAAAACTTTGTGACATCTAGCTCATTCAGGTTTTGATGGTATGTCTTCAGAATCTGGAAATAATATTAAATCTTTTGCCTGAGGATTACTTCCACATGGTTTCTTGGAGTAATTTTACAGTGTCAGTGTAATCATATTAGTCTAACACAAAAGGTGTTACTTTCAAGCTCATGATGCACACGCACCATCTGCCCATGGCAGTATTTGGATCTTTTTAGGATTACTGCAAGGACTACATGAACAACTGAGCTGAACAGAAGTAGATAATGTGTTTAGTTCAGCCCCCCCTATACTAAAGTTTCTAAGCTTGCTATAAGATACTGAGTGGTGCTCAATGTTGTAAGAGATGCTCTGGGCAAAATGGTTACATAAATATCTGTGATTTATGGCATGCTGCACACATCACTGATAGCTACGAACTCTCATTTCACATGTTAGCTTTCTGTCTGTATGTATCATCCTCTGGATTGTTTCCTCAAGCTATTTCCCAGTTTTTTTCTTTGAGTCTTCCATGTGTAAAGAATATAAGTGCACAATGTTGTAGGACCATCCATTTCCTAAGTGTCAGCTCTGAAAGACTACTTTTTTTTATTTAAGGTGCACTTCAAGCTGACTATAACTATATAAATCATAGTCTAGCAAAAAAGAACTTCCCTAGTAGACAAACATATTTGGAATGTATCAGTTTATTGCAACAGTTTAAAGTGGAAAAAATAGAATGATAAAAAGGAAAATGAAAAGGAAAATAAGGAAAAAATAAAAGGAGAAAAGAAAATGAAAAATAAACCTGAAATAATGCAGCTTAGTGAACACCATCAACTATTTCTGTTTTCACTCAATACTTCTCTTACTTTTCAACTCGTGTTGTTTGTTGTCTCTTTTATTCAACCAGTAGGGGAAAAAAAATTACATACAAAAATCCGATAAATTTTTGTCACAAATACTGTGCATTTATAAACTCTGTGTTTCACTGTACAATTATTTCTTGTTCTGAAGTTTCACATCTAAAATTAGATTTACCAAAGGAGGAGTAAAATACAGCAAAAGCTGTAAAGTGCTGCTCTGCAAAGAGTGTCTACTCTGTTAAAGATCAGCTTCTCTCTCCACATAATGAAACTTACAACACCATTCCCTTCACAGTGGGGTAGAAAGAGATGAAGACAGGAAGATTTATTTCTTCTCATTTAAAAAGGCTGCATAACACATCTTAATCAAAATAAATGGTGACAAGACTAACAGTAAACACAGTAACACAAGATTCACAGGAACAGTGACTTTAAGAAATAAAAGGCTAAAAGGTGTTTCCTCACTCTTCCTTTTGCCTGTTTAGAATTATTTTTAATTAAGAGTAACTACTAATTACTGTAATTTTGTAGGTGAAAAGAAACAGTGATGTATGTACGTGTATGTTAAGGTAACATGTACTGGCTAGTGAATGCCTGATGTTACATCTGAAACACAATTATGTGAATAAAGCAGTGTCGTATAGAAGAAATGTGTTTAAGAAAGTGTACAGTGGGGTTTCAAAAACACTAATATACAAATTTTTCAGTGGGTACTGACAATGCCTTATATCTACTTTCTACTGCAGTTTTGAGAAATTTGGAAATCCTTGGAGGGATCAACTTGTTAAAAGAGTTCTCTGTACATCTGATATGCTTTGAATATTTCACAAACCATTTTAAGATGTCAAAAGTCTATGTCAAGAGGAGAATGCAGTTAAGAAAGGACATTGCAATTGAGATGTCTTAAAATAATTTAAACTTAATGCATAGCTGAGATTGGTTCATTATACACAATGTGTTATTACACAGATGTTTACAGCACAGCCTTGTTATGTGGTGTGCACTGTACCATCTAGAGAGAGAACACCAGCAAAGCATTCCCACATTATCTAATCCCTGAGCAGGCCAGGTCCAATGACAGATATTTTAGATGATGCTTTATCTTTTGTCTCTAGCCTTGATGGATGTTGCTCTGCTTGGGCCAGCTGAAACGAAAAGGAAAGGACAAGATGATAACAGCTTGCTCAGTGGCGCATCACAACACATCAGTGTGGCGCTGTCCCACTTGTTACCCATGTTCTGCCTGCATGGAGCTGCTCAGAGTAAAGTAGATGCAGGAAATAAGAAATGTCAGTGCTCTCCATAGACCTATTGAAAAGATGTGTGGCTGGAAACCCCACCAGATGGAGAAGATTAAAGCAGAGTGATGAATGCCTTAGGAGGGAAAAGATATACCTTGGGAGAGGGTATTGATCACTGGTAATGATCTGTGATGGTAGAATGAGATAGGGTAGGTTGTGAAATAGAAAAAATATACAAGGATTTCAGGGTGAAAAAGTACAGTTTCAAGTAACTGAAATGTGAAAGAGAAGCCAGGATTTAACAATTTGAAGAATAATTAGAATACAGAGATTTCATCAGGAAAAAAAAATAAAAAAGACATGACAGATTCTGTTCTGGTTTTGTTAAGGTGTTGTCTTGGGGTGACCTTATGATGTGTATCCCATATTGCTGCCTATGCCCAGAAATTCCTTCCTGTGCCTTTCTATGCCTCTAAACTGAGCCTGAGAGGAGGAAGGAAAAAACTGAGCAAAACTTTTTCAAAGCAGTTTGCAGCTTGTTCAAGGTCACAGATAGCAATTTGTTTCCCAGCTGCGGCAGGGGAGGGAGGAAGCACCCGGATTGCTGCTCCCAGGACAGTTTTTGGCCAGTGGTTCAGCTGCTTTTTCTCCAGAGAGAGACTGAGAGTTGAATTTTCCCTTCTCTGGAATTTCAGATTTTCTCCCTTTTCTACTGGACTGCTTGATTGCTGTAACATCAGAGCACATCAGGAGGACTTTCCACCGGGCACAGAGGGCCTGGCCCTGGGCCAAGCTCCAGCTCTGAGGAGACCAAAGGGAGGACTCGAACGCTTTCCCAGGTTTTTCCTCCACAGCGAAAGATTTTACCATTTAACATTATTTTCCTTTCCCGTGTGTTTGTTAAATAAATAGTTTTATCATCTTCACTTTCCTTCGAGGAAAATTTATTTTTTTTCCCGAACCTGGTGGGGGAGGGGTGGTTGTGCCTTCTCTCAGAGGATATATTTCTAAATTTGGCCAAACCGGAACAGGTGTGTTGGTGGACCATATGTGAGGAAACTGTATCAGTAGTCCTTTCCTCGGTCTATTCTAGTTTTGTTGGTATACTCTACTACTATTGGTTTGCAGCACTTTATACTTCGTGACATATTGGAGTTGGTCTCTTTTAAGCTTAGCATTATTGTGGCTGATTACATATAGAGATATATATGTATGTATGTATACATAAAATATGTAAGTCACAACAACAGAAAAAGGTTGCTAACAAATAGATGTAATTTCTGGATTTTTGTCATATTTTTTACATTAGGCTTGGCAAATACAAATAACTGCAGTATTGGAAATATTTCTGACATGTACAAGCAATGACATTTCTCAGAGATGAGAGATAAAGGAGATTTCATAGCCTAATCTTCTCATGTCAAGCTGTTCAGAAAAGAAGAATCCGTATGAAAATATAATTTGACAGATAAAGTGTTCCTACCATGTTCCTGAGGAGAGGAAACATTGTTTCTTCTATGGTTAAATTTTCCTATCAAAAGTAAAAAAGATGTGCAACACATATATGAAAAAAAGACTAATGGATTTATATCACAGAACTGATCTCAGTACAGAAGTAAAGTTAGTTTAAACCTTTCAAGGGGTCACTCTGTGAAACAAATATCAATATAACAGGATTTTCACAGGCTCTTATGAGAACAAGTTAACCAGATATATCTACATGACTTTAAAACAGCGGGAGTGCACACTTCTCTCCAAAACACTACTGGGCCTGCATAGTGTCTTAGGTTACAATGTAAGATGTAACCAAAGGTATGTATTCTATCACCAGCTGTTGAAACCAGGTGGGGCAGTGTTCTTTATCTCTTCCATGACACATCCCTGATAACTCCCTCCAGAAGGATATCTTCTGTTAATGGGCCATCCAGCCTCACCGCATGGCTCATAAAATTACATCATCTCATTGTGAGATGCTCCGCCCAGGGGGAGGAACCAAGCATTGCTACCTGGATATAATCTGAGGTTTGGAGCACCACAGCCAGCCTCACCTACTGGATTCCCAGAGGACAAGAGCTACAAAACCACCACTGGACCTCCAGAGGAAGACCAGACCCTTCTACAGGATCACTGTTTCAACACAACCACATCTATGACTTCAGGAGGATTGCAGCCACCATTTAATCAGACTGCTACCACCACCCTGCCAGGCAGGGTGTCAGGTTGTACCCTGACTCTGTCAGTGTTTCTGTACTACTGCTTTTATTTTTAATTCTCCTATTAAATTGTAGTTCTCACAATTTTGATTTTGGGTCTCTCACTGGTTTGCTTGCAAACTAGTACACAGTTTGCAAATGCTCAGAAAAACAGAGTTTGTAGCTCAGGCTTCAACTATGCACCTTTTTACTGTTTATACATTGGTTAGCTGACTAAAATAGATAGGTCTGGTTTGGTGTTTGGGTTTGGTTTTGCTTTTGCTTTCTGTTTTGTTTTGGGTTGGGTTTTTTTTGGTTTGGTGTGGTTTGGTTAGGTTTTGTTTGGGGAGTTTTGTTGTTTTGTTTTGTTTCCTTTTGGTTGGTCTGGTTTTTAATGAACTCTTGTAATGTGGGGGAGATGATACAAGAAGAGGGAAGCATACTGCAAAACACTGGAAACAGATTTTCAAAATAACCACAGTGAAGCACTTGTCTTCTTAATTAATAACTTTATTTACTGTCATAAACCAAAGGTTATTTACAATTGGCTCTGTACATAATGCAGATAAAATCTATGGATGTCTCAAAAGTAATAAGCTCATTACTTCAGTGCACATGGGATAATTATGCTCACAGAAGTTACTTTGTTTTTTATGTCAAGCAACCCTGCAAAATGTCCAAAATATATCCAGAGGAAAAATTGGAAATAAACAAAGAAAGGACTCGAAAAGAGAAAAAGATCATTGTATTTTCTTTGATGAAAAAAACTTCATTCTCAGAAATGAATAATTATCTTCCTGCTTTTAGAGCTCTGAGATATGAAGTCCTTTCTCCTGCAATGATTCTGATATAGACAAAGAACTGGTAGAAAAATAGTATTCAGACACTAAGTTCTATTGCACATTAAGTTTTGATTAAATTAGCTTAATAACAAAAATATTAATTTCAACACTAATATTGATCAGTGAACAGTCTGCTGTGTCCTGTGATTTAACCATAAAGCTATACTGTATTTTCATCCTTCATATTTAGATGAGGGTAAAATCAAGGATTTGAAGAAGTGATTGGAACTGTAAATGCGTTTTTATCTCCTTTTGGGTGGTTATCATTCCTTCCCTTTAAAAATGAGGCTTCATTTTTGCATACCCTCTATCCTTTTACATTTGTATATGCTTCATATTCAGTTTCTGAATTATAATTTTCCTAAAACTCTTTTGATTTTGGAAGCCTTACACATTTGTAAAGCTGTAGAAGACTGTTAGGAAGGATACATAAACACATTGATGGGGAAATCTTCAGAGTAATACATTTCAAGATAATAAGATTAGGTAGGATTAGATTAGAGAAGAATTCTTGGCACTAATATAGAAAAAGAACTGCTATCCTCTTCTTTAGAGAGTCACCTTCTATTTGCCAGAATAATTTTATATAGCTCAATCCGATATTTTAGTGCTTTTCCTAATATTTTCTACTAAATTTATTTTTACCTTAAAGCATTGCGAGAATTGGAAACCCCATGAAAAAAAAAGGTGTAGGGATAGAAATAATTTTTAAAAAGCATGTATCTACAACTGAGATAAAATGACAATGTAAAAGAATAATAAATTATACTTTGTTTTTTAACAAGTACAGAGGACACAGTTAGTATTTTTAAAAGTAGTATCTCTGTTCATTTTCATTCAGACCAGTAGAAAAAAAGATATTGCATGCTTTAAATTCCGTGACTCAGACCTGATTGAATAAACTTGTTGTAGAAAAATCCATACACATAAGAATTGTTTCTGTGGGTATGGAATTGTTGTAAATAAGGATATGCATAAGTACCAAGTTTGTGCAGTTTCACAGAGGGTTTATAAGCATCATTAAAAATCCATAATAGCTTTTTGGTTGTTTTGTTTCTCATGACCTCTATTTAAATAGAACTTTTATTCTCTGAGATGAAGCTTAATAACAAGAAAACCAACAAAAGCTCTCCAAGGATTGGATGGGCTCAGGAAGTAGAAATGGTACTTTCACAAGCTCAGACCTCAATCTATGTCACTTGAGTCATCAAGTGAGCCATAATATACAAGAGACTACACAAATACCTGCAACTTTCAATGTAGTTTAAACTAGTCTGCTCAATAAAACTCAAATTTACTCTTGAATTTCCAGACTTCTACATCACTTGCTCTGAACTACATTTGCTCAATTGCCACACATTGGGGATTTCAATATATACTGTCCATTTCTTGGTATGAAAGTAGCCTGTGATTCCATTTTCACCCTATTTTAGGCATTCTGAAAAAAGAAAATAATATAAACAAAAATTATATTCATACATCTTAAGGCAGCTGTCATATCAAATAGCCAAGAGAAAATCCAAGGATAAGTAATATAGTTAGGCCTTAAGGCTAGAGAAAGGTCTCCCACCTTGTTTTATTTATGTGTGTCAACAGAGCTTGTGGTAACAGAAGGCTAAAAGCAGTGTTGGTGTACTTACTGTTGCTAATCAATTCAGTCTAAGTGGGATAATGAGATAACAGGAACTCATTGAGAAATTCTTTATACTCATAATTTTCTGTTCTGCTTACTTATGCCTCTTTGTTTCTACCAGCTGTCTCCCCATCAATATAATCCCATTTCATAGAATAACTTCCTGTAGTTTGCATACATCACTATGTATTGTGCAGTATGTATTACTATACAGTGCAGTCAGAGAGGAGAAAACGTGAGCCACCATTAATACTGCAGATAAAGGAATACCTGATACTGTGAGTAGTGATTTTCAAAGCATGGATAAGGTCTCAGATAGCTGCAGGTGGAATTTGTGGTTCAGACTAACTCTATTTTGATATAGGAAGAATTTTTTTTTACTCTAAATCATATATATTTTGCCATTAAATGCAAATTTATCAAAACTTTCTGTTGAGATTTGAAAAAATTGTAATACATTAAAACCTTTTTGCTGTTATGTTTTAAAAGCTTGCTCAAACTTGATACTCAGGACACCTACTTGCCCTGTTGAAAACAAATACATTTCACTATTTTCTTTCTCCAAAATGAGGACCTGGAGGTTACCACATAGGTAGAGAAGAACATCCTTTGATGTGAATGAGACTTTCTACATGTATTTGAAGGCAGAATTTTTCTCCGGTAGTAAATATTTCTGTAGTACAAAAATAAAATGGATAACATGTTCAAAGAGCAAAAAGGTTAGGTGAAGAAAAAGAGCAAAAGCTATAATAGTTTCCAGATTCTGCTGTGGCACAGGAGTTTATTTCTTTTGTATCTGACCTCACTGACAAGATCCAAGACTTAAAATTCTGAAAATTGGGCAGAGCCGAAAAAAAGTATCTACAGTTTACACTTTTTAATCTTAAAAGAAGCATGAAATCATATCAAGCTAAAATAAACAACAAGAGATGCTCTTCTTGCACTGACCTGTTGCAGGATATGGTACCCAATGATGGCAGAAAAAACATTCAGATCTGGGTACACACTGTAACAATATTCTAGTTTTAAGAGACATTCCCACAAATCTCAAAAATGTTAGAAGTTTTCAGTGAGTGTTTCTATATCTCACAATAGAGTGTGAAACAAAAAAAAAGTATTCAAACAATTTTAAATGTCATTGAACTTTTTTTCTAAAACTTCATTACAACAAATTCTACAAACTGTTTTTTATTACAAAATATGTCATATGAAAAGCTCTTTCTGAGCCATGGTCCTCCTCTAAATTACTAAAAAGTCACTGATGCGTGATTTATTGGTTACAGTATAATATCTCACTTCTACCATTCTTTCTTATGAAGGACTTAATAATATCTACAGACGATGATAAGAAAAGCTAAATATACCCCTTGGGAAAAAAAGAGGAAGAGAAACATATATAAGCACAAAATAAAAATTACTTTTCACAGTTCTTTATACACTCTATATTGGTTGTGAAATCTAATTTGTAACAATGGAACCAAAATATATTACTAATTGAATATTATTTTAGGTGTAGCTATAACTACCCTCTCTCAACCTCCCAGCCATTTCAGAAAATAAATGTATTGCTGTGTTTATCACAAAATAGAAATGAAAGGTTTATTCAACAGTAATTTTTCCCTATCTAGGATAACTCAGCATTTATTATAATGATACTCAAAGCAGGAATATTTTACAAGTCCTACACTTTCATATCCTATGATTGCATTAGTTTTCCCACAGAAATAAAGACTAGATGATCAGTAACGTCTGGAGAAACTGGTGCCCATAGCTATTAGATGTTGGAAACTGTGGACCAAACTCCACTCCTTTCTCTACTACAATCCTATTTTCCAAGTATCACATATGAAGACTTGGACTTGTCATGCCCATCCACCTGCCTGTGGAGAAAATCAACAAACCAAACAAAAAGGGAGAGAGAAAGAAAACAAGAAGGAAGAAAGACATGTCTGGCATACAATATTAGAATGAAGAAACACAATTATAGAAAAAAGCATACTGTGTAAGGGAGGAGGTGTGAAATTCAACTGTGTAACTGTATGGATTACAGTTTGCAATGAGTACCTGATCCACCTCTAAGCTTTCTGTGGCTTTTGGTTTGGTTGTTTGGTTGGGGTTGTTTGTTAGGTTGGTTTGGGGGGGTTTTTTGGATGCTGCAATCATGTTTTGCCTGCATAATAATAGATCCAGAGGAGGAACATCCTAATATGACAGTCATGTGTTTTGATATCAGACAGTGAACATGACAACATTTCTTCTTTAATTACCATCAAATATTCACCTAATGAACGTGTTTTAAGGACCAGATGTGAGCAGAACAAACCTTGCAACAGCATTTTAAAAAATACATTGAAAGCAAATTTAATATACAAAGGGATCTTTCTGAAAGAAAATTAGGATTATTTCCATTTGCAATGATGCCAGCTTATGCAGCTTTCTAGTATGATATCTCCACCTTTCATTTTATTCCCTAACATGCTGAAAATATCCCCAGACTTTTAGAATTAGTTACAAAGGCACATTTGGCAGACTCACCACCTTAGATAGCATAAATTTTAATCTGGTTCTGTAACCAAGAGAATCTTTTAATAAAGAGATTAAAATATTTAATTTTTATTCTTTGTGCTCAAGAGGACAATGTTTGACCCTGATGACTAACTGAAAGCTAAATTTTACAGCATTATACTGGATACTAATTAAATGAGTTGGGACACTTTTCCAGCAATGCAATAGTCAACAAAAAAATCCTCCGTATTAAAAAAACCAAAAAAATGGAAGGACTAAAGGAAATGGACAATGAAAAACACCCAAAAGTGCCTACGTAAAATCATCAGAAATTAAGTGGGAGATCATAACAGAATTAGATTAGAAATAAAGAGGATTATAATTTAATTAAATTGGTTTGTGGCAGAGTTACAGATCATTAGATTTTTTTTTGTTTCTTTGTTTTTGTAATATCCTATTTTGAGATAAGAGAGTTTTTCAGCAGGAACCGGAGTTGTTTACAAAGATGATGCAAAATTGTGTCTTTGCAGTCAACAATAGTTACTTGATTTGCAGCAGCCTTAACTAACATCCTCAGTCCTGAACTCTATTCCTCTAATAAACACACCTTGATGTAAATTGACAATATCCTCCCAAATAAAGCCCAATTTTTGCACCATGAGACTGTGTAAATGAATTATACTGCTTTAATGACATCCATACTAAGATCTAAATCTGATGCTTACCCAGAGTAAAAATATTTTACAGTCTGTGCTAGAATATCTAATATCACTTCCCTGTGTGTGTATGCGAATTTCATTTGTTTTTCTGACAGAGAACAATATCTGGCTTGGAAAAAAAAAAAAAAAAAACCAAAACCAAAACCTTGATAGTTCTTCCATTGCTCTTTTCTTTCTTTAACCAGCGCTGCATTTCTTGCATCATGCTTATAATGATGTGGTGAAACTCCTTGCTTCTAAGATTACATTTGCTCCTACTTAATTATTCCAGGAAAAGTATCCATGGATGGAATAAGCCATGCTAAAACAGTACTGTCATACTCCCCTTGAAGCTCTGACTGTACCAGAAAGGAATATTCGTTTCCATCAGACCAACTGATGGAACATCCAGCTGATCTCATGAGATAGCTACACAATTGCTAGAGCTGACACAGGATTGTGTGTGAACTCATACTTGAAAGGGAGAGGAGAGTAAAGAGAAGGATGGGCATGAGGAAGAAAAGGACTGGGAGAAAGGAGTGAGCAAGAGCGACCAAGGCTTTAAAGTAGCAATTCACTAATATACTGGCTTATGCCAATCGTGTAAAAGCTGAACAAGTTTCAAGGCTTCTAAGCATTACATTTAGGAAAGGGTGTTGGGTTTTCTGGCTTTTTGCTCTCTGGATAGTAGGAAAAGACTTTGGCAACACAGTGTGCTGATGAATTCAGTGCTTGATAAACTTTATAAATTTAATTTTTAAATTACCTGATATTTTTTGTCACTAAACACAAGCTATTGCACACCATTAATCACCAAGTTACATAATTTTGTTTTTTCAAGGAAAGGTAGCGAACAAGATGCCCACATGCTTACAAAATTCTTTTACGGTGAACTAAAGCACCCACTTACTTAAATCACAAACAGATCTGTACATTTTCTATTCTAGTTCTATTATCAGTTTTAATTGCCACATCACCAATATTGAGTATTGCGTAACTCTTTTATTTAAAATTTTGAAGGCATGTTGCTTCACAGGGCTAGTATGAAAAATATATTTTTGAAATTCTTAAAACAGCACATTTAAATCCTTCCAAACTAATCTAAATCACTTTTTTAAAAAAGAAAGAAAAAATGTCCTTAAATAAAGAAAATATGTTCTTTTTTTGTCACACACATACTTGTACCCTTTAAAAATATGAAAAATATTCCTTTCATTTACATCCTTATTCAAACTGTAGGCACTAAAAATTCAAATGAACCCTAATTAGAGTTATTATCATAGAGCTTCAGTAGAACAGTTCTCATCTATGTTAAAGAAGTTTCTAGTTCAAAGGAAAACTCTTTGCAGTGAAAGTCATGCATAATTTTTTTTCTCTTGTCAGAAATCAATCATGGTTTTGTCATCATTAAGGAGAAGAGTTGGCCTTTTTTAAGATAAAGGATGAAAGTACCTGGTCATTAAATACCCCTACTTAATTAAAATACCCCTACTGATAGGCTCCTATTTAAATTTATAAAAAAATTCTTCACCATTCTCCAATTGATATCAATAGGCAACAGACAAAAAATAACACCTATAAAGAAAATTAAACAGTGCAAAAGTATAGATATAAATTTCCACACATATCAAGATTTGGTGTGATATACATGACAGAGAAGGCAAGGTGATAATGTAGGTGAAATTCATCACTGTATAAAAACCCCACAGAAATAAACTTCCAACCTATTGTTGACAATGGAAATTCTATAATTCATGTATTAAGCTCAAGAGGTCATGCACACAAATTTGCCTAAAAATACTGATTTCCTAAAATCCAAATACTTAGTGTGTCACTATGTGCTTTTGGAGCTCATAAAATCGTAAGATAATCCAGGCTGATCAGGTAAACTTTGGGAGGTCTCCAATCTAACCTCCTGCCCACAAGAAAGAGCCTGGCTCTGTCCTCCTAATCACCTTTTCTTTTATATACATAGACAAAAAGACAAAAGTGACCGTGAGGGCCTGTGTTGTTCTTGCTCAACTTTACAAGGTCTCTGTGGGCCTGTGTCTCCAGCCTGCCCAGGACATTCTCTACAGCAGCCCTGCCTCCAGGCTTGTCAGCTGCTGTCCCTTGTTTGTTGTCATACTTAGACTTGGGAAATGTACCAGGGTACCTTCTGCTTCCTCCTACAGGTCACTGATAGAGACAAGAAACAGGCCAACTCCAAGGAAACACTCCAGAGGTGCTCCAGTTGTTACTGACCTCCAAGCAAAGCACCAGTCACCAACCACAGTCCAAACGTGTTTTCATTCATTCTCTATTACTCCCTGAGAGAACAAAGACTGTTACCTCCCAACACAGACTGCTGTGGGAGACCATGTCCAAAGCTTTTTTAAAGTCAAGAGGAAAAAACTTTTAAGATCTAATTCTTACCCATAGGCTTTTTTCCTCTTATCTCACATCAGAGCAATGAAACATTAGACAGAACCTATTAGCTGTTGTTGTACACAGCTAGAAAATAACAGAGAAAGCTCTTTCAACAGAATATTTTTTCTGAAATATTAGCACAATACGTTGGTTTTTAACTAGCTAAAGCAGATACCACCTTCTTTTCTTTCTTTGTTTTTCTTAACTTAGGCAGATTGCACTGAAGCCACCATCCACATAAGCCTTTCCAAGCTTTCTGAAAGGAAAAGGCATTTTTTCAGGTGATGTTATTAGTGGCAGTATGAAAGCCTGATAAAATTAAATGATTCACTGAAGTGTATTGAAAAAAACTTATCTCTCTAGGCTTCATTTCCTTTAGACAAACAGGAATCCACTGAGAAAAATTTGGGTTGGATATAGCACCAAAGAATTTTATTAATGTGTTACTTAATCATATTTATCCCACAAATTCTATTTCTTGCCTCTTTCATTATCTTAATTAGTCAAATGGAAACAAAACAGAACAAAATGCAGCATGAGATAAAGACTTCCATGAAACCAAAGAATCTTGAGCTATAAAGACAATTTTTGCCCACTGAAAAACAAACTGACTTCCTTTTTTGTCAATTAGATGATCATGTAATTCCAGCTGTAATTTATGTCCAGGACTCCAGTAAACAAATTACCTATTCCAATCTGTAATTCAAGGTCTGAAACATCTGGCTGTGGGGTACTTGGGGCCAGTGAATTTAGTCTTAAGATTTGACTTAGATACAGAAAATTAGATTACTATCCAAATACTCTTGGTATCTTGCTCTGGAAAATAATTCTGCTTCCCTTATTCATAAATAGTCAATGAAAGAAAAGAGCACACAGAACATACTCAGCAAGTATGTAGAGCTGTTTGGATATAAGCAGGCAATTCCTGTTCATGTTTTATGAAGCAGTCATCGCATCCTGCTTTTTCATACGTCAGGCAAAGGCATCAACAAGAGATGGATGGAAAAATGCACCGCAGGTTCATACAGAACATGGGAATGGACAAAGATGTGCACTGTGTACAGAGCAGGAAGACTTCACAGCAAGCTGGGAGGTGTCTGTTCTTTCCACCTGTTTTGTCTACTCTTTGAACAGGACAAAAAGGGAGGCTAAATTCAGTTGAGAGGAGACAAAAGTCTAGCTAAAGGAAGTGATGATTTTATCTTTGACTTCTGAGGAATGGGGAGTATATCATTATCTGTCTTCTACAATCTCTAAAACTTTATAAAATTTCTGGTTCTCTGTTTCTTGGTGTCTGTTTCTTTGGGTTTTTGGTATTTTTTTGGATTGGTTGGTTGGGTTTTTTGAGGTGTTCTTTCTTGAGGGGTGTATTTTGTTTTGTTTTCTTTAACTAAATTTGTGATCTAATCTTATCCAAGTCTCTCTCGTTACCTTAGCAAGATAAACACTTTTCTAATTTCAAATACTTTCTTGAACTGCACACAAAAATTAATTGTAGTTTCTTTAGAAAGCAGTGATTAAATTGTCAGGCAACAGTTTCAGTGCGGCAGTTTTTCTGACATTCTTCAAAAGGTGGAATTAAATCAAGCATTATCAGGCTAAGAGATCTTTTTATCTTCTCACTCAGTGTTACCTTTCAGTCTTGTAGCCTACAATATGGATGCTGAGTAGTCTTCCATAGCGCTTTTGCACCCATGAATCTTGTAGCGTACAATGCAACTACTGTTTTAGGCATGAAAGTATAAAGTTTCTTTGTTTTGAAAATGAAGCACAAATTTGTAAAGTTTACAGTTTTCAGTGATTGTGGTCAAAGACACCAGGCACAGCCTGATTTCAGAAACATTTTATAAATATGGAGTAATTCTACAAATATAATTCTAGACTTACCCCATGGCAAAAAGGAAAACATAAGCCATTGACCTGTATTCCCATAATCAATATATCACTGACAACATTTCCAATTAGTTATATGTATATATATACCCAAACTGGTTGCAAAGAATTTTAGGTTCATGTCTAGTCTGACTAGATGCACCGAACAAACCAAATCTTGAGGTCCAAAGGAAGAGCTGTTTAGACATCGCTAACCCATTGCTATAAAAGCTTGAAGTAAATGAGAATTTATATGTAAGATTATTTTACTAATAAATAAACAATCTGCAAGGGTATGTGGGAGAATAATATCTGCTCTTTTAAGGGTATCTGGACAAAGGAGCCATAAACAAGAATTTACAGAGGCAAACCTGAGTGACAATTGATAAGGAAAGTCATGATAAGAATAAACCCAGCCAATCACCCTAATTGGTGTGGAGGTGAGGTTTTGTTTTTCTTCCGTATGATTGTCTGAGTAATGACCTTGCAAAATTGGGATAAGGGAGAGAGACAAACAGATATAAAACCTGAACAATTACCCTTAATGGAGACAATAAGCAGAAATGTACCTGTTAATTCACACTAATTGATGGGCTACCAAGAAACTGCAGGCCATCTGAGTCTTTGCAAATGGTAAGGAGACAAAGAGGATACTGCAGGTGGGGAGGGCAGAGGGACTATGCCAACTGATGAATCAATGTGCAAGTGAAGGTAATCTGGGAGGGGGAGTAGACAGAAAAGGGTATAAAAGGGGCCAGCTTCATGTAGAATGAGACAAGTCAGTACACTTGTCTGCGCCTGATCACCAGTCTATCCAATAATCTCATCAATTCTTTTCTCAGTTCTCTCACTGCATGATCTCAGTCTCTATCCCATGTGTATGTGTGCCCTGCATGCACAGCTGGGGGACCCTGATCAGACTGAGTGTCAGGTACTGGAGCCAGACTGGGGTGCAGGCACCCCTGGCCCGTGGCGTCAGCTACTGCAGCAAGTGGGGTCTTAGCAACAGCTACTGAAATGAACTGGGATCTTTAACTTCCAGCTGCAGGGGCTGGAATGGAGTGTGTGTTCCCAAATCCTGCTTCTGGGAGGACTGGTGTGAGTGAGGGTTTCTGCACGGGCAGCTGGAGCAGGACCATGGGGCACAGCCTATGTGCTGGCTGCCAGCCGCTGGGGGCTGAGAAGTGTTTGTCTCTTACTCAAACCAGGTGAGTGTGCACTTCTGTGTGATTGTGTCTGGAGAACTTCCACTCAAATTTTAAACTGGACTCCACAGCAAGTAAAGGACCCTTTGTTTTAGGCCAGGGTAATGGGTTAACAGGAGGTCCATGTGCTGCAGGGGACTTGAGAATGTGGAGCTCATGAGAGATAAATTTGCCAGCGAGCATTGAACTGCACCAGCTGGTGAGTCAGGGACTGTGAAGCAGGTAAGGAGCCACTATCTGGGCAGGTGTGCCAGGAAGACAGAGTGTCCATGGTGGTACTGGAGGGACCTGTCTGTCTGTGTGTGCTTGTTAACTTGGAGAGCGTCAAAGAGAGTGGCAGGTAGAGAGGAGGGTGGGGCTGTGCTTCTATCACTTAGAGCAGTTAATTTGATGACTCAAAAGGACTCCATAATGGCTGTTCCCAGCATCCTGAACACACTCAAAAAGTTTGGAATTAACAAATATCAGTGTGAAGATGTACTCTCTGAAGTATATGGTACAGAGGGATCATAAAATTACCTAAGCTTTCCACACTTGAAAGTATTTCCTGTTATTTTGAGTGCTCTTGCAGAGAGGTTTTAGCAGTAACAAAACACAGTAGATAGGAGGAAAGAAAAGAAATGTGAGCAGCAGCATTTTCTCAGTGGTACCAAGAAAGCACTATGTTTTCAGAGTCTTCCTTCCTAGTTCTATGTGTAATTCAGTTAATGTTTCTGCTAGCTCCTGGACAGCAGGAAGTACAAGTGCCTGAGAACATTTATTTTAAACATTAAACACGGTATTAGCTGCATTAATCAGACACATGCTAGCATGAGGAGAGGGAGTGGAAGGGAGGCATGAAAGTTTCCAACATCTTTGATTGTGTTACAGCTAAAGAAACCTTGAAATATTTTATCCTCTGGCCTTACACTCTTCTGTCTCTTCATCTGTTATCTCACTGACAGCCTCTTTGAATCATCACTCTTAGCAGTCTCCTATTTTAATGCCCATCTCTCATTAGGTAGTAGACTGTTTTCCTCTTTGTCAGACTATGAGTACAACTGAAAACTGTTCATTTTTTTTTAAATAAGCTTTTTCAACAACACAACATGGAATTTAACTGTCTACCATTTTTCAAGTAAATATCATTAAAAAATTAAAACATTTTTTCATTATAGAAATGGAATTTTTTTCTTTAGAACCAGAGTTCAGTCACTGCACAGTGTGTTCCTCTGCCTTTGACATTTAGCAGCATGACTGATTGATAACTTAGCATTACTTAGGTACGAGATTAATCTCCAAGTAGATTCAAGAGAAGGAAAAAAGAGACATTGAAATTTTGCCTTTATACTTGAACTGCTGTAAATTAGAAAAGTAAAAAATGTAATTCATCAATTTTTATGCATTGACAGACAGCAGCATTTCTTTACAAATACTAAGAGAAGGAATAAGAAATCTTTAAGCCAAAACTTAATACAAATATTTAATTTGTATATAAAATATCTACAACATTCCTCATAATTTTTGAAAAATGCCCTGCCATCTAAAGAAAAATTAATTAGTATATGGGAACAACCATTAGCGTCTCACGTAGCATAGGAAATTCAGAAAAAATAACAGTTATATTATCCAAAGTGTATGTAGCAAATTTAAAATAATTCCACATTAAAAGAATTCTTAGCTGTTACAAGAAAAAAAAAAAAAGTACATTTAACCATATCAGAAAACCATTTGAGAAGTTTTACTTGCATTTGAAAGGGCAGAAATGGAGACACTTCTGTGGGCTATGCCTGTATCTCAAAACTGCTTGGAAAAAAAAACACACCACCAAAATGCCCACACTATCACAGAGGTTATAGTAGTCATGACATGCTATATGCCAATCCACTGGCATAGATAATGTTTCCTGGGACAGGAGTTGACAGGCAGTATGTCAAACTTGGGCCAGCATCAAGCTTTCTTGGACATGGTTAAATTACTATTAAAATTTATTTTCAGTGTTCGAGTGCACCACCAGCTCCAGCAGAGGACCATGACTGGACTCTCTGACTTTTATCTCTTCACCACCCTCATTCAGAGGATTTTGAAGGACTTCTCAATTAGCGGATCCCCATTTTGTCCCTTTTTCCCTCTTGGATGATGCAACACATTCAAGAATCAGAGTGACACCCTAAGTATATACTTCTGGAATATCCCTTCACATAAATAAAATCAGTCTTTAAATTATAAAAGAGCAATAGATTTTCCACTTAAATTGCAATTTAAAGACTAGTCTGTTCTTGACACAGGAGCAGGACAATGGATGAAATATCGTGTTAGTCTGCAAAGAGTATTTTCTAAATTTTGTTTTCGTCACAGTATAGCACTGCAGAAAACCAGCAAATTAAATAATTTTAAATTAAAATACAATGTATGGAGAACAAACTGATTAAAGAAATTCAATTCCCTGATTAAGACTTTAGAAAAAAAAATCTAGAAAACAAACATATCTTAGAATGAAAAGCAAGCAGTAAGTGAATGTAATTACATTCTTCAGCTGAATTCTCCATATATTAATATATTTTTACACAAAGTAAATACTTTCAGACCCAAGGGCTTGTCATCTAGTTATACAAAATTCTACCTATTAATATCATTGTAGATGAAAATGTGCTTGCTAAGTGAGCTATTGTTTAAAACAAAAAATCCAAAGGAGCTGCTTTGTTGTATCTTTCGAAAGGATGTTTCATTGTTTACAAGCAACGAATACTGAATCATAAAGCATTAGTAATGACTCAGAATGTCTTGATGCCTCATCTTATTTTCTTAACTATAAACCTATTCGGAAAATTTTGCCAGAACATTAGATGTGATCCACTGAGTTAAGAACATATTGTATTATCTCTTTTGAGAACTGGAATACATGTTTGGTTAGTAAAAGTAATTTGCTCCCATTTCCAAACACGTAATTGAATATAATTAGAACATAACTATCTCCTGTTTATAAGCATATGAAAACTATATTAAAATTCCTAATTAACTCTGAAAATTCGAGAGCCAGAAAATGCCAGAATTATAGTCTACCTTAAAGTGCTTTATGTTTTATGGTGTAAGTTTCACATCATGAACTGAATACTGTCACCAACATACTGCCCTCAATTAATTCAGTTCCTGAGATGGATGGTATTCACTGACTGTGGAGCTATTCAGTGCTGGAGTTTTGGGTTTTCTTATTAGTGTTGGGGGTTATTTTCTCATTCACTGTGTGGATCAATGCATTATTAACTGCACATTATCCAAATTATATTAATTTTGTCATGGGCTTTTCTGTGGTTTTCCTATCGCATCATTTATCACCACAATTCCCATCTGAGACAAAAATTACTTGAGATCATTATTAAAGATATTTAATGTATCAGAGGTGGGCATAGACAAATTTATGCTAAAATCATTGAACGTGACTATGCATTTGAGCCGCCTAATTTTTTAAAAGTTCTCAACAACATTAAGAGGCTTCTCATGTTCCTAGCACGAATGCTAAAATAGTTCAATTATTCATGCTTTCCAGAACCCAAGTTCCATCAACAGAGATATGGAAGACATCATTGACTTGCTGCAGGCACTTTGTTTATGGAATTTTCCTAGCACCACACAGCAAATTCACAGCCACAGAACCCAAGCGCTGCTCAATTGTCATGGACAAAAGTTTCTTAAATTCCGTAAGTGACATTTCTGAACAGACTGAACAACACTCTTCTCACAGTGCCCCAATTCACTACAACCTCTGGTTTATGACTTAGGAAAATTAGTTTTATTGCCAATCAAATCAGAGTAGGGTAATGAGAAATAAACACAAACCTTAAAGAACACCTTCCCCCAACCTCTGCTTACTTCTGGGGCTCAATTTCACCCCTGATTTTCTCAACTTCCTCCCACCAAGCAGCACAAGGGGTTGCAATCAGTTCATTGCATTTGTCTCTGCCAGTCTGTTATGATCCAGTTTTAAGGTTCTTAGAAATGCCTCTGCCTGAATTAAGGTGCAAACGAGACCACATGCCAGTGACAATAGTAAGGGTTTTTTTTGATGGTAAATATGAGAGAGAGAAAGAGAGAGAAAGAAAGAAGTAGAAAATAGGTGAGGGGGACAGAAGGAATGACAGGGACAGAATAAGGAAAATATCACCACTCCGTGGATCCCAGGGATGTTTGTTGATCCTCTCCAGCTGGTCTTATTGGTGGTGAAGGTCTCCCCCCAAAAGCACAGAATCTGATGGGTTTATATGCCCTTGAGCCAGGTAGCAATGTCCAGGCATGTCCCCCTGGGGTGGGGGTCAGTCTCTCACAGCAGACTCTGGGTCTGTTGCACCATGTGCAGTCCTGTGGGGCCAAGCCTCTCACGTGAAAGTCCCGTGGATGTGGCCTGTGGGGCTGGGGGTTCCACAGCTGGGCCACTTTGTGTAATCAGAGGATGGGTGTTTATTGCCTCTCACCAGAGGTTGCACCATGCACCCAAAACCTCCTCCTTCCCCCTCGGTTGTGGGGAGTCTGTGTAAACCTGGCCGGGGATAGCTGCAGCTGGTGGCTTTGGCCTTTTGTGGATGCAAACCTTTCCCTCAGCTCGAGATGATTGAACAATGCTTTATCTAGTCAACAGTTTGACTTTCAGTTCAAAGTCCCACCTTCAGGGAAACTTCTTCGGTTGTAGCTTCTTTATCAAGAGAAAAACTTTATATCAATGTTTGAGGCATGAACTATCTTCAGTCTCTGACACACTCCTTCCTCCTTGGGATAAGGACTCCTAACACATTTCCCCTGCCCCAGTGTGGAGTTCCTCTGTGAACTTCTCCAATGTGAGCCCTTCCCACAGGCTGCAATTTTTCACTAATTGCTCCAGCATGGATCCTTCTGCTGGAATACATATTTGGTTACTACAAGTAATTTGCTCCCATTCCCAAACATGTAATTGAATATTATTAGAACATAACTATCTCCTTTTTATAAGCACATGAAAACTATATTAAAATTCCTAATTAACTCTGAAAATTCCGGAGCCAGAAAATGTCAGAATTACAGTCTCCCAGTCTTCTGCTGGACAGGGGAGAAGCTTCTGGCAGCTTCTCACAAAAGCCATCCCTGTAGCAACCTCCACTCTACTACCTGGCACTATCACTTACTCAACTATGGTAGGACATGTGGATTCATAGGGTAACAAGTAATGTGACAGTTTCCTGCTATCAATGTCTGTATCTGATGCATATGAAGCTCGACAGCTGAGAGAAAAAAAAGAAAAGGAAGGTGTCTTGGGGTGACTTTATGATGTCGTATCCCCTATCATCGCTCTATGCCCCAACATGATTCCTGTGCCTTTCTGTGTCTTTAAAACTGGGTGCAAGAGAAAGAAAAAAAGTCAGACAAACTTTTCAAAGCTGTTTGTGCTCCAAGGTCACTCTATCTTCTCTGTGTGCTTCTGCGGCAGCAAGCACGGAGGAAGCACCCTTTTCCTGCTTTTCAGCCAGCTTTCGGCTCTGTTTATCTGGAGAGAGATGGAGCATTAAATATTTTTTTCTCCCTGGGACTTTGGCTTCTTCTCTTCTGGACTGTTCAACAATACCAGAACATACTGGGAGACCCTACACCACTGGCCTGGAGCAGGGCCTATGCCGACCCAGCTCCGAAGAGGAGAGAGAGAGACTACGTCCAAAGAAAGGCCTCTAAAATCTTATCAGGTTTCTCTCCCCAGTGAGAGGTTTTATTATTTAGCATTATTATTCTTTTCCCATTGTGCATTGTGTCTGTTAAATAAATAGTTTTTTCCTTTCACTTTCCTTAGAGGAAAATTTTTTTTTTTCCCAAACCTGATGGGGGAGGGATGGTTGAAACCTGCCTTCTATCAGAGGACATTCATCTTTGGACATTCCTCCTAATTTGTCTCAAACCAGGAGAGAAGGCCATAATCCAAGTCCTCAGTCTGCTTTCTGGATATTGCTGTGGTTCACTCCTTTCAGAGCCTGCTGGCTTTCCAACACTAAAACACACATACACACATGATGTGAAGAAGCAGGATGGTTATCCATTAACATCTGACTGACTGATTGTTATACAATTGAAATTTCATAGAACATTTTAAGTGGAATAATATTATAACCAGCTTCACTCAAGTCACTCCTAGACAGGAAAAATGTCCATATATTGGACATCTAAGACAACATTATCACAGATCATTTGAAGACTCTTTGCCCCTCTGAATCAAGTAATTTGTAAAACTCTTACAAAGCAAAATTACTTGAAGTATCTGCACAAGTAAATTAAACACCTGAGCTTTTGTCAACAAATTTGTGGATTTATAGACGAAACACTATACTCTGATACTGCTAAAGATTACATAAATTGGTCAATAGTAAGATAATAAATATTCTATAAAGAAACAGTATCTGAAATTGCATTTAAGGGAAATAGGTCTTAGAAAAAATATGTGACTCCAGAAATTTGCAATGAAAACTGATGATTTATTTCCGTACATACACGCACAAATTGCAAAACTATTCTTTACTGTTTTCCTCTTGAACCACGGGATCTACTTTAGTTTAAATGTAAAAATGACAGAGTAAAAGTTAAATTTATCTTGTGCACTTAGAATCTAGCACAGCCCCTTTCAGGTCTCTGATGAGAGCATCTTGTACAGAAAGTACTGCTTAAAGGCCTAAATCTGTGAGATTGAGAAACCCAATCTGCCTCTCTAACAATAGTAAATCTTGCTTAGTCTTTCTTAAAACAGTTTTTAAAATACAGCAAACAGATGGAATCTGAAAGAATAGGATTTGATGACCTAGAAGAAGATTTCTCATGCTGTTATGATTTCTCATAACACAGTGAGGTGGTATGGAATAACCTTGAGATCCTAGCCATCGCCCCTTCTGGTTACTGCAAAAATTAACACTGTCCTGGCCAGAACCAGGACAATGTCTAATGATTTTTTATTTTTGTTTGCTCTTTATCTTTTGTAGATATGTTGACTAAGATGGTATAACCTAGAAATCAATCTGCTACAGAATATGAAGTTCAGTTGAACCTGCTTAGTTGGGATGAACTAATAAAAATACCTGTGAGGAAATCAAATGTTAGTGACATCAGTAATAATGTGTTCTTAAGCTGCTCTTCCATATCTGAACTATTTCATAGGAAGTGAAGAATTACAAAGCACTGCAATGTGCTTAAATGTAGGGAAAAAGGGTAGGAAAAGTACTAGAAGCTACAACCATGTATTAGCAATCTACAAAGCTACAAATATGTGAAAATATGTAAAAGCTAAAAATCTTTAGGCATTATTTAAAGCATGTTTTAACAGAGCAGGAGAGACCTTATGGGCCTCAATATATTAACAGCTTATGTTGGTTTTCAGAGAACCTGAGAAGACAAATTAGCTTGAGGTTGCACAGGTTTTTTCCGTTCAGTTATTTTTGTTTGAAAGAAGTCAAGTAGACAAAACTACTTTCTGGTTTACAGAAAAAAATAAAATCAGTGTTTGAAAAGTTCAGGACATATTATAAAGAGATATGCAGATAACACAATATGAAAAGCCAAAAGCTCATGAGCTACTCTAAATAAGTAGGTCATAATTTGTTTCAGTATTTACAGGAGAGATTAACTCCCAGACCAAGCTATTTCATTAAAAGAGACTTTGATCTCCTACATTATATAAATATATTTGTCCACTTACATATCATACTTGAAATGTTAAAAGCCTGACAAAGTAATACTTAGGTAAGAATATACTGTTGCACACACAAGGAAAAGCCATCAAGCACAAACACAGAAAACCAGCAATTTGTACTGACAATTTACCTCAAAAACTCTAACAGCTGGAAACCCATAAAAGTCATCACACCGCAGCTATGCCACAATCATGTTCTGTAAACTGACTGGGGAAAAGTACAATACCCAAGTCATTACACACAGATAAGAGAGGGGAGGATAATGAAAATGCTGTTTCTCAGATCACATTGACAAACGAATGAGAGAATTTGTATCCAGGCCAACTAGTTCATAGAGAAAGCAGTGATGCTAAAGCCTCCAAGGGAACATTCTCAGAAGTCAGAATTAACAGCACACTTCTGAAAAGCATAGCTTTATCCCTGAGATGCTTCATTTGGCAACATCAGCCAGCACCTGGCTAAACTAGCAGAACTACGAGTCTGGAGTGAAAGATGTTAGCAGCCAGGTTGTGAGAAAAACAGCCAGCTACAATACCAGACTGAAAAACAAACCAACAAAACAATCCATCTGACTAATTGAATAAATGTAAAATACATGGGAAGCCATTCAACACTTGCATAGTCAGGGGAGAAAAAAAAAAGCCTAAAAATGTTTTAGACAGCTTAGTTTCATTGCAGGGGGAAGATATGCAAATAGATCCTGATTTCTTGCTGACATGAAGTGACACTGCAATGCTTTCATTTGTGAGCTGAAAGGGCTAGAAGAGACTAGACCCACAGAACTCCATCCAGGCTCCAGGCTGCTGCTTTGAGCTGAATACCCTACAGCCTCTGATCCCGGTCCTGCCCAGCAGGCAACAGCTCTCTTTGGGGGACAGGGTCTGAGCACTGACATAGGGTGGATATGTATACAGCATGTTGAATCTAAAGGCTGGGCTCCTGACTTTTAAGGGACTTAACATGCCCCCAAGCATGCAGAGACTCCAATCCTGTTACAGCTTCCTGAAGGGGCATTGAAATTGTGTATAATGTATAGGAGGAGCTTACAGCTCCAAAGAGAAGGTAGCGCTCTAAGCAGGGAGCTTACTAGCAGACATACCTGAGACAGAGTCTATGAATCAAAGTAAATCCAGATTTTTGTTATTTACTCTAGTATGGAGAGAGATGTCTCCTTCAAATTGGGATCCATATTAACTCACCTGCAGGGTTAGCCTTGTAAAGGACACCCCCTCCCCCCTTGATTTTTTTAGTAGTCCTTAAATATAAATTGCTCTTCAGCACTGATGCCACTATTTTATCCAAGAACTGAGCAGCTGAAAAAAGTATTGCCTATCTGTTTTTAAATTCATACATTTAAAAAATCCCCTCTAAAATGCTTGAAGCAGCTCTCTAATGTTGTGCTTCTTATCGAAACCAAAGGCTTTTTCAAGATATATTGGCTGAATTCAACTGTGAAATTTTGAACTGTCATAATTTCTCATCTTCTGAATCTATTTGAACACAACTTCCAACCATCCAGTTCTGCACTGTGTATTTACAGGGTTGTTAATGACTCTCACTGATTGTATTTTTTGCCTCACAAACTCCAAAACAAATGGAAATTTATATTTATCTTTAATAGAATTCTTTGCAACCAAAACCAATATGCTTGTTTTTACATCAATGTCCTGTGGCAAATGAAGCTGGAATTTATTAGCATCACCCCAAATACCTCAAAATACATGCAACATCCATTTAATATAGTGTGGTTTAAGACTTTCCATGTAAATGTTATATTTCATTACCTTGTATTTTTTGCAGAGACTTAGTTAAGAGATAGAGAAATTATCTTCTTGAAACGGAAGCTAATTTATGTCTAGGAAGGAAAATCTGGTGATTTTCACAGCAGTCACAGGCTAAGATACTTCTTTCCTAACAAAATCCTGATGGTTTTACTTAGGGAATTAAGAAAATACACAGAATTTATCTGCAATGCCCCTACTCACAAAAAACAATAGAGGTGACACTTTGGCCACAGAAGATCTATATTTGTCAAGACAGTTTATTGCACATGCATGGGTAGGTTACTGGATAAAGGCATGGTGATGGGAAGACCCTGTAAGACATACACAAGTTATTCTCTTCTTTATTTCACCTTCAGTTACACTCCTGAGGCAGTGCTGAGTCAAAACATGAAGGAATATTAATAGGAACATGCACAATCAACAGGAATGTAAAAATTAGCTTTTATACCATAGCACACTCTCCCATGGATTTCTCTCTTCGTACCAAAGCATGACAAGGTTATGTTCCTCCATCTTTTCTTCCTTTCCCTGTTTTCTACAGAGAGGAATTGTGCTTGTCACAGTCAGTTTCAGATGAAAACCACAATACAATCTGTGCTCAGCTGTGTTAACCAGAGACCAATACCTATTTTTAAAAGAAATTATGAGTCCACAGCTAGAGGAACTATTTCCAAATAGCACCTCTCATATGTTAACTTTGGAGAAGACATCTCAAAATTAATAGGTTATTCAAGACAAACTTTTCATTGCTACCTCAGCTCTAGTACAATTCTTTCCAAGGGGCAAAAAGATACATTTCCTGAAGGCAGTTACTGCCTAAACGGCATACGAAACTGAACATCCAAACTGACATGGTAATACACTGTTTTTGAGAATGCATTTCTAAGTACAGTAGGACAACTTCTGTGTTTTCCCTTCTTTTGGTAAGGAACGTTATCTGTTGCAACATGAAAGCATTTACAGTCCTGTGTATAATGTTCCCTGGTGTTTTCCTAATACTTTTGAAGAAAATAGGTTTCATTCTCTCAGTTCATATTTAGTGGAGTTGGGCTACATCAATCTTATTCAAGTGAAACGTGCAGTTATAAATTAAATGTACTTTTTTGAGCTCAACCAAGTCTCTAGTGAACAGCAGTTTTCCCAAGAAAAGTACTACACATAAATCATGATAATTCATTGGGAAAAAAGAAACAATGGTATTGAACAAGGTGTTAGTCACAGCATGGTGCTGATAATGCCAAGATTGTGGGTGTGATCCCTGTAGGGGCCATTGGCTTAAGAGCTGGACTTCAGGATCTCTGGTGGTCCCTTCCAACACAAAATATTTTGTGATTCTAAATGAATTGTGAATCTGAACTTCTTTTAAACTTTAGGATAAATAGACATCTCATTGTTCATGTTATGGTCAATATGATATTGGAGACTGCCTTTAAAACAGCATCTATTAAATTTTATAGCCCATTAAAAGCAGGAAGTATCAAACTGGTTTGATTTTACATTAAACTTTCATTTTTCTTCCAGCAAAAATATAAGCTACAGCATAAATTTTGGCTGAAATAAGAGTTTTCATATTATTTTTATAATTAGCATTATGGTTTTATTTAATTAATAGGTTTTACTTAATTCCAGATAAGTTCAAAGCAGTGAAATTTTGTTCACAATCTCAAAACACTAGATCCCACTATATCCAGTCAATATAAAGGAATTTGTAATTTGTGGTTACTTCTGGATTCAAATAAAAATAGCCAAATTTAATAGTTCCTTATAAGACTTGGTACAGAAAATTAAAAATTATGAAATCCAGCTATTGAAGAGTGTAGTTTCAAAAGGCCCTTGAATACGTAGCTAAAAACAACTGATAGCAGAATACAGACATACAAAAACAATCAAGTGCTCTTTGCCTGACAAGATGTCCCAGTCTTTCTTGTCTTTCCCATTTCCACATGTGCTCCTAGCTTATGTGATGAGGGCATCAGACATGCTGTGATTACATGTAGAAATGTGAGCCTTATCCTAAAGACTAAGGGCAGAGTCCCTTCAGATCTTCTCTTTACAGCCTTTGCAGTTCCCTGCTGTGTTTTTATTTCTGTCCAGCTGGCCACAAACAGTTTCCCACCTGGCTGGATGCATCAGAAGATGTATATCTGAGTTTATATGGCAAGAGGAAGTCTGAGTCACTACTAAGGCACAAGCTGGCGTTCAGGAGTACTGCAGTGCTGGAAATATACATCCCTTCAGCTGTCATGGGAGTCCTGCAAATTTCTTTCTGATGGAGGTGACCTTTGTCAATTCCATAGCTTTTTGGCTGTTGGCAGAAAGCTTTAACCAAGTCAGTAGGCTTCTAATGCAGAATTTTAGCCTAAAAATCTTACTGCTGGCACAGCATGTGCTGATCTAGATGAGGAAAAGTGGTCAGTAAAACAATATTACATGATACTACATACCACATTGGAAAAATAAGGGGCATATTGGAATTTTCAAGTTAATAACTTCAAGAGTTGAAACTTTTAGAGTTTAAATGTAAAGGCTTTCCTATAAGCTGCTAATCTTACAAGGTTAGTGTTTTGTTACGGTGTGCAGTCCTAAGACCTTTGCAGCAAGCTCCAACATAACAGCTCAGACCTTGCAACTTTTGCTAATACCGTTTTTACTAAGAAGTGGGATAAAGCAATGATATGTACTGTGCAGTACAAATATGACGCCAGGAACAATAGTGAGGTAAGAGATTTCCCTCTCTTCCCTCATATTGGCCATAAAAAATGTAGCTGTTACTTTCAGATGTGTTTTTACAAGAAATCTGGATGTAATAGATTAAATTAGAGCAAAAAAAATCACTCTAACCTGGAAGTAAAGTAACTTACTAGGAAAAAGTGGTAAAAGGAAATCAAAGTTGCTGACTGGAGAGGGGATGAACTTTTGTGATGACCGCAGTTGAGTACGAGTTTAGTTAGTTCAAATAGAAACATTTGTGACACTTTTCTCATACAGTAATATTCTCTGCTTTATTGTAAGGGCATTTAAGCCACTCCCTTTCGAAAGAGGTTGATCAAGACCAGTCAACACACACACATTGTTCCTCATTTTTCTTGTATATTCCATAACCCAGAATGTCTGTACATAGTGCATAGATTCCTGAATTTTTTTACTTTCACAAATAATTTCCAGCTTTAGAAATCTAAATAGTGATACATGGTAATGATACGTTTGTGTGTGTGTGTGTGTGTGTATTTATAAATAGATTTTTTTTTTATGGTACTGAATATCTAAACCTTTAATATAGGAAGGGAAACGTAAGGATCAGTGTTTACTGAAGTTGGTCATTGACAAATGTTTATGTCTAGATCAAAAAAGAAAGCTCTGTTCCATCCTCACTGCATGAAAAGGCTCATTTAGTTTCAGTGAAGTTGCTGGGAAAATCCTCAATGTGACAGCAGGGTTAAAAACATGTCATTGCAGATGCAGTCTCAAAAAGATTCACTTGGCACAAACACCGTCTCTTAAAATGTGTATAGGTCCAGAAAACCAATATAAATCAGATGGCAGTCTTCACAGAATGAAGAACAGAATTTAATTAAAATCCATCTCATCTGCATTCACACCGACATGCACCTCTGAACTAAAAAAAAAAAATCAAAAATCTCATTTCATCACAATATTGGAGAACACTTGCTGAAGTGCGGCATGTA